>NC_057849.1:295797928-296102159 GCF_015237465.2 Chelonia mydas
CTTGTCCGGTATTCCTTTACTACATGCTAAAAGTCTATTAAAAACTACCAAAACCAGAATTGGAACTGGTTGGAAAAAGTCTCTCCCCCCCCTTACAAAAAATGTCAATTTTCATCAAAAAAAGACAATGCTTTTGTTTTTGACTGGAAAGTTTTTGAACGCAAAGTTTTCAGTTTTGGGGTTTTCATTTAGAAGTGAAAATTGTCAATAGAACGCAGACAGTTTTTTGTTTAGTCAAAGCCCCAATTTCCTGTTTTAATTTTTAAAAAAGAAATAAAGAGAAGTTTCAATGCAAATTTTTCAGTCAGCTCTACAGTGGAGCAAAAGAATTGTCATTGAATCAATCAGCAGATTGCTTATGGTTGCAATAGTCTGTTATCAAGGCAATACAAGCGAAATAATTGCACGGGCCCAATCTGGCAAAGAGTTTGATGCCTTGATTACTAGCCTGCAGATGCTCTGCTGGTCTCCTGGGCTCTGTGGCCTCAAAGTATGTGGGGTTGTAAAGTCCCCCTCTCTTGCTCCCTCTCAAAGGAGCTGTCTTTGGACCTGATTTTGATCTCACATTGGTTTATAATGATATCCCTTCATTAGGCCTTATTCTCTTTACACACTGTATAAACACTTGTGCCTGTGCATAGAGAGGGTAAAACATCACTACCAGTATTAGTGAAGGATTCTAGTTTGTAGCATTTTACATCTGCTTTTCACAGAGTGTAAATCTTTGAAGATTCAGGTTCACCGGCCCTGCTCCTCCAGTCCAGTTCAGTGGAAGAGAGGAGGAGGGCAAGGGTAACTCAGGCCAGATGTATGCTCCCTGGATTCTTGGGCCAACCATGGGTCCATCCAGTGTCTGGCATAAGTTTGTACAACCTAAGAGATGCTCTAACTTATACCAATTGTCAAGGGCTCTTTTGGCAGCCAAAGAATTACAGGGCCTAGGGACAGTTTGGCCTTGTCCATTTTTCCTGCCCACGTTTCCAGCACCAGGAAAAGTGGGACAGGGATGATCTGTTGTATTGTCTCTCTGCCATCTGTGGGTTCCCTTACATAGAGGAAATACCTACATGGCCCTTTAAGATAGGTTTTAGTGCTTTTTGTTGCAGAATGGTGCATGGCCACTGTAGCAGGGCCAAAGATTGGACCCAGTGACTTTAGAGGAATTACTCCTGATTTACACAAGTATATCTGAGATCAGAATCAGGGCTTCTGAGTCTGTCAAATTATCCTTGCTGGCATGAGGTGTGGGACTATGTTCTGAGCATGTAGCTGGTTCTTTTCCAGCAAACTTAATGTCAATCAATTGCAAAATAGGAAAGAAGCCTAAATGGCCATGGACCTTTGCTACTGAGCTGTTTCCTAGCTGATAATTTTTTTCTAAAGGACAGCCTTGGAAAGCTGTAAGGGGGTCACACAATATAGAAAAAACCTGACAATTTGGGGGTAGTAGCAGTACGGCCTGCTCATAACTCCAAGGTATTTTTATATGTAATGGAGACCTGTTCATCAGAAGGTGGGAGAATATAACCGATAGCTGTGGTTCTGCTGTTCGTTATTGTGTTTATTATTCCAAGCTGACATGTTTATGAATGTGTATTATGCTATGTGGCTTTTTATTTAGATTGTGTTTTCTCTAAACCTATTTACTAAAAATTAGTCACCACAACATGTGAAGCACTAGAAACAAAGTTGATTACTTGAGCTTCAACATAAAATAACAAAATATTTCTGAGGGGCTGTTCACACTTTTAGCATACAGCAGAATTGCTCCGTGTCTGCATGAGTTCTCACATGCTATGGAGCACCCTACTTCCTCAGGATTGTGTGGGACCTTCAACTTTGTAGTCTTGCACTTCTACAGGTGCTTCTCCATTAGGACTAAAATAAATAGGAAATACTAACAAAGACCTTGGATAAAAAAGTTCTGTCTGAGACTACTGAACTTCACTGAAATCATAGGAAGGATTTATGGGGAATAGATTGCTGATTTCTTTACCATACTTTTATTTACTTAGCCCAGCAATAGGTTTAATAAGTGTACTTTATACATAAAAGTAACATTTCCCTGGTCATTTCCGCAAACTGACCACAACATAAACTTTCTGGCAACTTTAATATAAGGCACTTAGATTTCTTGAGTGCTTTGTCTAATTAGCATGCAGAGGACTGACAAACTGACATGACTTCCATTAATCAGTTCTGATATTCTACACTGAACTTTCTTTTACCTTGTGTATTAATTCAGCACTAAAGCACTGTCAGGAAATGGCAGAGAATTCCTTTGGGATTGCACATTTGCTGGAAACTGAAATGTAGGAAGATAATAAATCATGTGAATTTCTGGCACTCTTCCCCCTTCATGATGGGACTTCTGGAACAATTTAAGCTTGACAGTTCAGCTGCACTGTTTCACTCACTTTTGCTTAAAAATAAAATACAGGGAATTGAACTTATCACACAGAATCTTGTTTTCTGAACTTTATGTTGCATTTGTAAACAACTCATTCTTTTGTTCCATTGATTAGCTCCCATGGTCATGACAGATTTACCTAAATCCATTAATTGTTTGTTTCTTTACAAGAGTATACAGTAGAATTAGTAACCTGTAGGAAGAGGGAGGAATAATATTACCAGTCATGTTTAGTGAGGATGCACTTGTCTTTTCATTTTCATGCTGCAAGGTGTGAATGCTCAGATTAAAACATACTTGCTTAAGGCTGGAATTTTCAAAAGAGTTTAAGGAACTAAGCACCCAAATTCAACAGGAGTTGCATGACTAAGGTCTTTTGAAAATCCCAACCTGAACTCGTACTGCAGTAAGTGCTGGTATGTGAAAAAATCCATGTTGTTTTTACTTGTAGATGACCAGTGTCATGGAGGGGCAATTTCAATGCACTCTTTTTGCAGCCATCAGGGTGTGTTTATGTCTTACCCCAAAGATATGAGGACATGCGCGCGCGCGCGTGCGTGCACACACACACTCTTACCACCTCCTGATTAAGAGAAATGTAAGCATTCGCTATTGGAAACACTATCCTACTTTTGTAGATCAATAGACTGTTCTTATATTTCCAAACTTTACCTTCTGTCCTCTCTTCAGACAGAAATACTTTCCACACAGTAATTTAGTTATACAATTAAATTATAGTAGCACATCAACATATAAATTGCTTGCACAGAACACTGGAATTTGGACAAACCTTGTGTAACCCTTCTGCCAGGTAGACTCGGCAACAACAAGGTCTGGGTTCAATATCTAGGGGTTCCGCTTAAAATATAAAACAGAACCGGCTTGCGACCCCACCCAGTAATCTGGGAAATCAAAACTCCACCCCTAGGTGTCTCTAAGAGGCAATACTGTCTCACTTGCAAGAACTGAGTCTGTGTATAACAAAAGATAACTTGTATTAAAAGGGAAAGGGAGCCAAGCATTCATTTGGGAAAACACCACAACCACATGGGAAAACATGGGATTATAAGCAAACCCAACCCCACAGCAGGTTGGACAGTGATATTTTCCTCAGTTTCCCACCTTGCTGTGGGAAAGTCTGACAAATGAATGTCTAACACATCAGTCCCCTCTCTCTCCACCGCAACCCATTCACAGTTGGCGGTCTTTGGTTATTGAAGACCCAGCGTTCAGCTGTGTGATCGCAGGGGTACACCTCCCACCCCATAAAGTGTGCGTGGGGGGCATCGAGCAATGTCGCTGTGTGTTCCTCTGCAACGGGCCGGTCGCCACCGCCTCTGCCGCTGCCGGTCGTGTGCTGCTGCTGTGGGATGCTCACGGCCACTTCTGCGATCCCACACTTTGAGGTTCTACGGCCCAACCCAAGTCTTGAGTGATTTCAGCTCTTAGTGATTTCACTGGGTAGCAGGGGACCTCACTGCCAGTACAGCCTCTGCATGGTCTTTCATTTCACCACTGTCCCTGCACCAGGTCTAAAACCTACTGCCTAGACATGCTTATCAGAAATTCAGCTCTGCTAATCACTGAGTAGAAACAATGATTCTCCATTGAGCCTAATCAGCTCTGTCTTTAAACACTGGAAAGAGGAGATCAAATGGGGTCTAGAACTCTTCAGGCAGGGCCCATACCCCTCATTTCCACCAGAAGGGGCTTGGCATCCCTACCCACTGCTTAGCAAGTGAGGTTCAATTTAGGGTGACTCCCTCAATCAGACCAGGCAAAGTACAGTTCTGCTGCCCTTTACTCATGCAATAAGGATAAAACATTTCATTATCCCTGTACTAAAGTAATTTGTAACCCAACAACAGCCAAAGGTGATCATTTTGGCAAAGCAGCAGCATAATGCTGCATATCTAAGCAGAGTAGGTGTGTCTATGCAAATACCATCTGTTTCTGAAGTCTTTTCTCCTAGCTCATCACTCGATGTCAGGGGAGAGCTCATTCAGACCCTGCTTACAACTAATTGTGAATGATAAACACTACGTTGCTGTACCGAACACTTCAGAAATAGAATATGGAACACTGAAACAAGGAAAACCAACAGAAAAGAAATAAATGTACAGGCCTTCATAATATAGGTGCACGTGTAGGTCTGTAATCCTTAAAATGAGAGTTACAATATTAAAATTCTAGGTTTAAACTTAAAATCCCTTAAAGAACTACTAACCATCTTTCTGCCAAAGAAATTTGATCTCAAGTGCGCAAACCACTCCTTGTTTATGCTGTAAAATGACAAGAAGGCCTGTATCTTTAAAACAAGAAATTTTTTATTGTAAACGCTCCCAGGAAAATTTTCAGGTTGTTTGCACCCATGTATGAATCTTGGTGGTTTGCAGGATGAGCTCGCAGAATTACAATACTGTTAGATATTATCACTTTATAGGTGAATTGAATTTATTTGTTCCTTAAAATTTCCCTGTTTACATATATGCTATTATAGTTAAGTTGTCAAGAAGAAAAAGAAATAGGGTGGACTATTTAGCAAGTCAGAATCCAGATGTTTCTAATTTTTTTAAGACTGTTTGTGGTTATCATAACCTAAATTATTAAAGCCTTTCAGATTAAATTAATGGCAAACTAAGATAAGAAAGCAGTTGTATGCCCAGTGGTGAAAAACCTTTTTAACAATAAGAAAAGGAGTACTTGTGG
Organism: Chelonia mydas; assembly: GCF_015237465.2. Taxonomy (NCBI): domain Eukaryota; kingdom Metazoa; phylum Chordata; order Testudines; family Cheloniidae; genus Chelonia; species Chelonia mydas. The sequence goes on from NC_057849.1 coordinate 295,803,048, forward strand.
CACCTTAGAGACTAACCAATTTATTTGAGCATAAGTTTTCGTGAGCTACAGCTCACGTCATCGGATGCACTCACGAAAGCTTATGCTCAAATAAATTGGTTAGTCTCTAAGGTGCCACAAGAACTCCTTTTCTTTTTGCAAACACAGACTAACACGGCTGCTACTCTGAAACCTTTTTAACAATGTTTGTTAATGTTTAACAATAAGTTTGGGGGATTATTAGCAAAGGCGTGTGCAATGCAAGTTTAATCACAAACATAAAGTTAGTTGGCTGCAATAGTTCAATCATTTTCACATTTTAGAAGTTTTGCATAAAATGATAGTTGTAAATATAACAGGTTTATATGTTATATAAATTAAATTTTTTAGGGAAAATTGCAGGCAGTTTGGACTCATACCAGAATTTTGTTCTTTTGTAAGTTGTCATGAATATCTTCATTTACATGCTGGAGTAATGGATTAGGAGGGTGTAGAGGGAATATTATGAATATCTTTAATACACTCCCCTTTTTCTGTACCACAGCCTACTTCTCTGGTGAAGCACACATCAGGGCACAGCCTTTTCAAGAGACTTTAAAAAAAATTGTTACAGCGTTAAGCTTTCAAGAAATTGCCTGGCAGTTTAAGGAATAACATTTAATATATACAAACATCCACAACCAGCATTTGTGATGTAGTTATACTGATATAGGTCTCTAGTGTAGGCCTGGCCCTAGTCCTGCATTGCTCAGCTACTCGAACTCCTCCTATTTATAACTTTTTTACCACTGAGCTCTGATTGGCTCAGCTCTCAGATGATGGATGTGCTAGACCAGTCATTCTCAACCAGGGGTATGCGTATCCCTGGTGGTATGCAGAAGTCTTCCATGGATGTACATCAGCTCATCTAGATATTTGCCTAGTTTTACAACAGACTACATCAAAAGCACTAGCAAAGTCAGTACAAACTAAAATATCATACAGACAATGACTTGTTTATATTGGTCTATATACTATACACTGAAATGTAAGTACTATATTTATATTCCAATTGATTTATTTTATAATTATATGGTAAAAATGAGAAAGTAAGCTATTTTTCAGTAATAGTGTGTTGTGACACCTTTGTATTTTTGTCTGATTTTGTAAGCAAGTAGTTTTTAAGTGAGGTGAAACTTGCGGGCATGCAAGACAAATCAGACTCTTGAAAGGGGTACAGTAGTCTAGAGAGTTTGAGAGCCACTGCGCTAGACTGCTTGCCCTAATGGAAACCCTCTGTTCAGCTTCAGAGACATTTACTGAGCATGTCCAGTAACTACCACCCCTTCCCCTCCACTCTAGATGCCTTTGGGTCTTTCTAACCCAAGACCCAAATCTTGAAAGATACTTAGGTGTGTTGCACCACTCAGCATTACAATACCTAACTCCTCGGCTGCATACGACCGAGTGGAATACTCAGCCCTGAGCTAGGTGACCACGCTCCCAATGTAATGCATGGGGAAAGTAAGGCACCTGAAAAAGGGATTCTCACAAGCCAACAATCTCAGCGGGGAGCCATATAAAATAGGCAGGATTGAAAGGTAGAAGGAAGAGAGTTAGGCATCTAAGTGGCTGGTGGGCCAGATATCCTCCCTCCACTCAGGCTCCTGGCTCTCTCCTGGAGTTTGACACCTAACCCAGGCCAGGCATTTTAGGCAGCCCATTCCCTAGCAGCTGAAACCATCTCTTTCTCTCTCTCCGTCTCTTGCTCATACTCACTACCACTCTTCTGCTCACCCCAAGTTTTCCCAAAGTCTCTGGCTGTCTTTTGTGGGGGTGCTGTGCTGCCCCTCCCACACGGTCTGCATCCGTCTCTCCTGCTGCAGGGTCTGGCACGCACAGAGCAAAGTTACAGGATCAGGCTCTGTTGGTGAGGTAGTACTTCCTCCACCTAGCTTGAAAATCCCACTTCGGGGCTTTGGCTTGCGCTAGGGCTCGGGGCTGCTCTCTGGCTGTCGGATGGGATCAGAACTGAGGTGGTTTGGTGAATGGCAATAAGCAGAAACTAAGGTACATAGGCAGGGGTGAAAGTAAGTTGAGTGACTTATCAGTGGGCTGGGGCAAGCTCTGGCCACCGGAAGGGGCGGGGCCTAGGGTGGAAGGAGCGGGGCTGAGGGGGTCAGAGCCAGCCCCAGCCCACCCTGTAAGGTAAGTGCCTCCCCCTTTTCCTCGTCCCCGCCCCCACCGGGGTAGCAGCAGCAGCAGCCCAGGGCTCCCCTGCTTCTACCGCCCTGGTCCTTTAATTAGCTGCCGGAGCCCTGGAGTAGCAGCGGTGGGGCTCCAGCGGCTATTGAAAGGGCCGGGGCGGTAGAAGCAGGGGAGCCCCGGACCCTTTAAATAGCCCCCGGAGCCCTGCAGCTGCTACCTCAGGGCTCCAGCAGCGGGACTCTGGAAGCAATTTAAAGGGCCTGGGGCTCCAGCCACTGCTGGGAGCCCCAGGCAATTTAAATTGCCCCCTGGCGACAGGGCCAGCTTTAGGATTTTTTCTGCCCCAAGCGAAAAAATTTTTGTCTGCCCTGGCTTTTTTTTCATGCCCCCTGGCTCCGCCCCAACCCCGCCCCTTCCCAACCCCTTCCCCAAATCCCCGGCCCCGCCTCCTCTCCCGGGTGTGCCGTATTCCCCCCCATTGCTTCCTGCAGCTCCCCCCCTGCCCCACAACCCCCGCCCTAGCTCACCTCCGCTCCGCCTGCTCCCCTGAACACACCGCCATACCGCTTCTCCCCACTCCCTCTCAGGCAAGGGAGAGGCAGCGTGTTCAGGGGAGCAGGTGGAGCGGAGGTGAGCCGGGGGGAGAGTGCAGGAAGTAACGGGGTGGGGGTACAGGAACCGTTCCCGGCCCCAGCTCACCTTCGCTCTGCCGCCACCTCCCCCGAGCGTGCAGCTGCTCGGCTTCTCCTCCCTCCCAGGCTTGCCGCGCGAAACAGCTGTTTGGCGCACAGCAAGCCTGGGATGGGGGAGAAGCAGAGCGGCGGCGGCGGCGCGCTCAGGGGAGCAGGTGGGGGCAGAGCGGAGGCAAGCTGGGGCAGCGGGGCACATCTCTAGGGGCGGCATGGCTGGCGCCGGAATGCCGCCCCTAGAAATGTGCCGCCCCAAGCACCTGCTTGTTTTGCTGGTGCCTCGAGCCGGCCCTGCCTGGAGAAGCCGGGCTGCCCCAGTATGGTGCACCTCTTGCCGGTACACCGTACCGGGGCATACCAGTTTACTTTCACCTCTGCGCATAGGGGACTTAAGCACTTATGGAATTAGGCAGCAGCTGGGCAGTGGTTTTGAAAATGTCATTGGTGCCTAAATGGTGAACTTTATTGCCTAAAGAACCAAATAGGCACCTAGACCTTTGAGGATCTGGGCCTCAGTGCCCTGTCCTGCTCTGTGCAGACACACACAGGATTCAATAAAGAAATCTGTCTCTTTCCCACTGCTTCTCTCACCTCTTGGGACAAAAAGTAAGTAAGTCAACTGCTGCAGTACCAGCACATGGGTTACATTAGCAGTGATGCTTACCTTCCTATCTTTTCAAACATGTTGTTGAAAATCTAAGACCAGAGAAGTGACATATTTATAGGTGACCCAGATTCATGGAATAATTCTGTGATCTTTAGTCATGCAGATGTCTGTGGGAGCGTAGACCCTAGTTCCAGATCACGTGGGAGTTATGTCTTAAGGACAAGACCTTTCATATGCTTAACCTATAGAAGCTTCTCACTTTGGATGGTGCTGTTTCCAGCTTTCATAACAACACATGAGTTCCTTGGATGTTGATAGCAGTTGCCCTGTTGAACCAAATATCCAGAAGGTCTCTGGGTTAGGAACATATCCTATGTCTCACTTACACCTTTAACTCTTTCATATTAGGTACTCACACCAACTTTGGGAAAACAAAAAGCACTCTTCCCATCACTGTTATAAGGCAGAAAAATGATTATAGCCCCCCTGATGTATATCAGTTATCAGAACATTTCTCCCTGTTTTTTTGTAAACTCCTAAGTATTGTACAGAAATAGTTTTAACAGGTGCCCTATTTGTGGAGAAATTTAAAATATAAGAATGTAATACTTTTTTTTTTCCAGGGTAGAAGCAGCAAAAATCAAAGTAGATTACGTTGTATTTGCATAAACCGTTGTATGCACAAAGATTCTGGTAGAAAGCAGGGAATATTTGCTTGAACTATGTAGTCTTCTATTCTCTCAAGAAATATTTTGTTTGAAATTTTCAGTATTTTTCTGTTGCATGCAGGGAACAGTAGGTGAACCCTCCTGTGGCTAATTTAAATGCCTTGACTATCAAGATGATTATGGTAAATGTGTGTAGCCTAGTGGATAAAGTGTATGCTTTATCTTCCACAAAGTATCCGGAATGTAAGAAAAACAGTTCAGCCGAAATCTATAAAATAATACCTTCAGAATAACCATGCTGGCAAATGGTTAATCATTTAGGCCCCAATCCATGAGCTCCATGCAGGGACCATTGAAGTTGTGTTAGCAATGCTGGGAGCCCATCCATAGTGGAGGTTTCAGCTGCGGATTTTTTTTTTCCTGTCACCATGTCATCTAGCTGCTGGGAGTAGTAATCAAGAGTGCTGAAAAGTGTGTCAGCAGCCAAAATTCCATCTACACTAAACTCCTACTGTTACTAACACCAGTTCAGTTGAACTGCTGTTGACAGGGATGTGAAAATGTATATATTATTTCCCAGCCACACATAGGGCCATTGGCATCAGTAATATTACTCATGTCAGTAAAGACTGCTCACATGAGTAAGATTGAGAAGTAAATTGGCCAAACTGAAAGAGACAGAGATCAAGATTTTGATAAATTATAACCTTGTGTTTGATGTACCAGTGAATGTTAGAGTGAAGGTGTAGTGTATTCTATAATCACTTTGTAATGGCTTGTGATTTTTGGATGGAGGTGCTATCCAAGTGTCAGTAGTAGTTGTTTATTATTAGGGCAGACTTGGCCTGACTTGTAAGGTTATAGTGTCAGTGGTTTCAATCTTATTGTGAAGTTGGCTATGAGACTTGATTTACTTTCTCACTGCCTTGAGAAGGTATATGCTCATCTCACAGTGAGCATGATCACCAGTTGACAGAACGCTGTCACTATAGCCAGAACGTTCAACTGTGTCCACTAATTTTCGGTGGCTCCATTTTTGGGTGCCCAACTACAGACACCATAGGTCTGCTTCTCAGAGGTTTGGAGTAACCACAGCCCCCAATGACTTAAACTGGAGTTTTGGGTGCTCAGCACTTTTGAAAATTAGGCTCAGGCTAGGTAGCCAAAACTGGGGGCATTCAAAGTCAGAGGCCAGAAAGACTTTGATGCTAATGGGGACTTTGGCAATCTGAGGATGCAAATGTATATGTTGTTTGCACCTGGACATCCCAAACTTGGTAACGGTGTCAGTGTGGAAAGATAGATTTGCAGGAGAGCTAGTGGTGAGGAGAGGAGATATGGCAATCTTTCTGTGGGGATTAAGGGACTGCAAATGGGCATTTGGCTTGATAACATGTCAGTAGTTTAAACATGGAAAAAAAGGGAACCTTAAGATTGGCCAGGGTTTAATTGTACTAATTACATAATGTTAACCCTCTGTTGGAAAGTTTGAGGCAAAGCTCTTCAGCTTCTTAGTTATTTTTGGTCATAGGAAATATCATAATTGAGTACTGAACAACTAGTTTAATTGAATCAGAGATTAAAGGTGACCCTCAGGGAGAAAGAGGGAGCACTCTCTTTCTTTTTAGGTTTGAGTATTTGGAAATATAAATCATCATTTTATCACGTTTTGTTCATCAGTAATTAACCCCTACCTCCCCCAGCCCTTTTTCAAAAGAATATGCTCTGTAAGTAGCTCCAATGTCCTGGATGACAGCATGTAGCCTTGTATAAGTAAGCCTCCAAGACCTCGACCCTGCAGCTGACAGTGTGCAATGTTAGAGGGCTTTCCCTTCACCCTCTCCTTTGGTTTTTGTCATGCAGACAGAAAGCATAAGACCAGAAGTCCGAAGTGCAGGCAATGTGATGCTTATTGGGGTTAGTTTCAAGCAAGCGTATCCATAGCTCTACAAGCCGGCAGACTCTGTTTCACAGTGTTTCATTCCTAGCTCTGATGCCACAGAGCTTTTACCCCATGTCCCTGTTCCCAGCTCTGACACTGCAGAGCCATTACCCAGCGTCCCCTTTCCCAGCTCTGACACCACAGAGCCTTTGCCTGTGTCGCTATTCCCCATTTTCCCCCTCCTCTTTCTTAGTAGGCCTAAATATACCTGCAGTGCATGACTCTAGTCCCACCCCTTTCAATTTATGGTTATGTTCCCGTTTTGAAGGTTCGGGAGTCTGGGGTCTTCATCCCATCTCTTTTGTATCCCACAGGAGGGGTAAGGAGTTAGGTTCTGCTCTGGCCAAGGCCAGGCCTGCCTTTGGCTTTTAGTGTGTCTTATGCCTCCCCCACATCCCCTCTTCCCCCTCCTAACTTGTTGCTTGACCTTGGCTTGAGAGAAGAGCCAGGCAGCCTTCCAGTGTATGCTCATATATTACACTCCCACCCTACCCCGTAACACTTTTAACTCCATCTTTTATCTCTTTTCCTCCCATCTGCTTGTGGACACCCGATGTCTTTGTTCACACACATTGGTAAGGATATAAGAGTATCAAAAAATCAAACCCAAAATTCTATCTCAGGCTAACAAACAGGCCTATATACGAACATGCAGAGGACCTGTTGTGCACATGTGGAGCCTCGCTGACTTCATGGGAGCTCTATGAGAACCTAGGGGTCTGCTCACACTGTATAAATGGCAGGAACAGGGCCTAACTGAGTAAAACTCCCTCTTCTCTGTATCTGTAGGAATGCTGAACGTCTCTGAGCAAGTAAAAAATTTAACTTCACAAACTACCATCCATAAAAATGCATTATGGGGTGTATGTTCCCCTTGATGCCTGTGCTAATTTTTATTGTTGGCTAGGATTTCTGCTTTCATTTTTATTTATTTTATATCTCTGAATTGTAAATCCAAAATGTGACATCTTAATGAAATAGTACTGGTTTATGGTAGCATTTTATCACTGCAGCAAATTTATGGGAGGCACCATTGAACTGGGTGTAAATTTAGTAATTTAGATTACATACTTATTTACTGATGTGGTAAATAAAGGACCTCCTGAAATGGTTTACATTCTTCAGTGAGTGCACAGACCTAATTGCACTAATGTATATTGTATTAGACATTATGTAAAGAAGCCAGAATACTGGAAAAGAAACCCTACAATTAAGCTTTATGTAATCTAATTTTCCTTCACATTTTGCAACGTTGAAGAAAGTTGTGCAAGTCTGGAGAGATTGAACTTCTCTCCAAAGCTTTCTGAGCATAAATCAATGTGGTCAGGCCCACCTCCATAATTTTCTACAAAAATGAGAAAACTGAGAGGTCTTTGAAAAGGACAAAAGTTGATCTCTGCTGGAGATTTAATTGTGTGTGCTTAGCCAACCTCTTTGTTAACATGTATGGCTTAAGGAATGGACTGGCTATCCTCCATTAGTTTAGCCACAGAGTTAAATAGGTCTCTATTACATTGAATTCAAATACACAGATAAAAACAAGATACCAATTCAACCTGAAAATAGATTTTTTCCCCCATATACTTAAGTAAATTTTAAGTGACAGTCATATAGGATAATTATACCAGAAAAAGGATGAAAATATAATACAATATTTGTTATAAGTGAATTTAGTGGATATAAACTGGCCACTAGGAAATTTAGATTAGAAATTAGACGAAGGTTTCTAACCATCAGAGGAGTGAAGTTTTGGAATAGCCTTCCGAGGGAAGTAGTGGGGGCAAAAGATCTATCTTGCTTTAAGATTAAACTCGATAAGTTTATGGAGGAGATGGTATGATGGGATAACATGGTTTTGGTAATTAAATATTCATGGTAAATAGGCCCAATGGCCTGTGATGGGTTTTTAGATGGGGTAAGATCCAAGTTACCCGGGAAAGAATTTTCTGTAGTATCTGGCTGATGAATCTTGCCCAAATGCTCAGGGTTTAGCTGATCGCCATATTTGGGGTCGGGAAGGAATTTTCCTCCAGGGCAGATTGGAAGGCCCTGGAGGTTTTTCGCCTTCCTCTGTAGCATGGGGCACGGGTCACTTGCTGGAGGATTCTCTGCTCCTTGAGGTCTTTAAACTACAATTTGAGGACTTCAATAGCACAGATATAGGTGTGAGGTTTTTTTGTAGGAGTGGTGGGTGAAATTCTGCGGCCTGCGTTGTGCAGGAGGTCAGACTAGATGATCATAATGGTCCCTTCTGACCTAAATATCTATGAATCTAGTGTTCATGAAAGTTCCTAGTCTGACAATGCTTTAGACTGCTTACAAACAGGCATAGTGTGCCAGAAACCAGACCTACAGAGAGGGATATGGGGGTGACATATTCTGTACAGTCATTTAATTCCTGATACCTCTGTTGAGATTGTCAGCAAGGGTGCTGTTTCATATAAAAGAGAGAGAGAGAGCTGTGTATATGTAGATTGATGTGAGGAGCACCATCTACTGGTGCACAAGACTATGTAACATTGGTTGTACAAATTCATGGACAATAAAGTTACTAAAGACAAGGTGAGTGAGGTAATATCTTCTTTGGACCACCTTCTGTTCGTGAGAGAGACAAGCTTTTGAGCCACACGGAACTCTTGTTCAGGTCTGGGAAAAGTGCTCCCAGCATCAGGATAAAATGCAAGGTAGGACAGCTCGTTTACCATTAGTTAGCACATATTGTAAGGGACCGTTCAAGGGCCACTCTACCTTACGCTAAACAAGGTGTACCGCCTTGTATTTTGCCCTGATGCTGGGAATACCTTTCCCAGACCTGAAGAAGAGCTCTGTGTGGCTTGAAAACTTGTCTCTCTAACCAACAGAAGTTGGTCCAATATAAGGTATTACCTTACCCACCTTATCTCTCTAATATCCTGGGACTGACACTGCTACAACTACACTGCATACAATAAAGTTACTGTCGTGCGCTGAAAATGGCTTCCAGATCACACAGCTCTTAACAGGTGCTAGTTGTGTAAGTATTTTCTGTGACATGGAAACCTCTTTTCTAAGGACAGGATAGAGATTCATGTATCATAGTCGGAAAGAACTAGCAATAAATACCAAAAATAGCAGCATTTTCAAAATTTGGTGTTTAGTAATTCTCCTTCTCTAACCTGTTCATTAACATTGTCACAGGTCTTCAGACAGTTGAACTAGTCTATATTATAATGCATTTGTCTCTTTAATTCTTCCATGCTGCTCAGACAGACTCACTGAGGAAATTCAGTTCAGTGAAGCAGGGAGGTCCACCAGGAAAAGCTGTGGCTGACCGGGGTTGCTGCCAAAGATGGGGAAATTGCTATTACTCCTAGCAATATTGAACTGTTCCTTCAGAAAAATGATGGGTTCAGTTAGAAAGGGGTATAAGTTTAGATTCTGATATACACTAAAGCCTCTCTACACCATTCTAGTAACATAAAGGAACCTTAAAGTAGGAATAAATTACATTTATAGCCATTCTAGGTAAACTTACACTGCCAAAGCAATATTAAGGGGCCTTAGTGTAAATCAGAATCTGGCCCAAAAAATTGGAATGGGAGAGAATGTATTTTCAGACTTTCCAGCTCTGTGTTTGCCTGTGGGCTACAGATTTTTGACTTTTTTCAGAGAAAAATATGTGTTTACTGATGTTGGACTCAGTATTCATTGTAAGGTATGAAATCAGTGACTGATTTGTGTAGACTAAGCCCAGCCACTAAATGTTTCAGCCATTTTTTGTTTCTTTGGCTTCTCCCATAATATAGATTCTCCCAGATAGTCTTACAAAACATAATTAAAAGCAAATCTGTCTGTCTTGTTCTCTTTTTTAAAAAATAAATGTTCATACTTCTCATTTCATCCTATTCCAGCTGGAAATTTCCTTGGAGAACATCTGGGAGCTACCTTTGAATTTTTCAAGTTGTTCCCTAAGGTCGGAGTAAAAATACTTTTCCCGGGGAAAAAATAGTAATACATTCTTTTAGCTCCCTGACTTTCCAGTGGTACGTCCTTGAGTAATTATCAAGAATTGGTGAAAATGGCTTAGCTTTCCGGATCTCCATTTAACAATTTTGGAATTAAGTAATATGTTTGGGGTACAATTAGCAGGCAGTGCCATCCTCCATCTTCTTAGGACTTTTCAGCATGAAAAAGGAAAGAGAGACACTACTGGAAATATGGAATGAAAGTATAATTATTTGTTGGATTTAAACATGGTGCACTGATCAACCAGGAACGCAGGCAGTTATTTGTGCTCCACACTGGAGTTTTGTACAGCATAACTTTAAAAGAGGAAGACAGACACTTCTGATGGTTTGGCCCTGAATTTATGTAAATATATGAACAATTATGCAAATTTGCAACATTATTTATTTTGGAAAGAAGACATTGGCAGGCACTGTTTCAGCATTATAAAGCTGCAAATCATTAATAGCCTTGTAACTGAGAAGAGCAGTGTGAGGGCAGTAGTGGTGGTGGGAAGAGGATTAGCCATGTCCATGCTGGAAGACTGAAGAAAGCTATCCCTTTTTGAATTCCTTCCAGTAGCTGGTATCCTCTGTAGACTCATTCAGTTAGCATGAGCTCATCCCGGATATCTACTTCTGGCTGTTTAGGATCCATGGTTCCCAGAAATAGCACTACTCATTCTCTTGCCCCCTGCAGACAGACACAGGAGATGTCCTTTGTTGTCCCTAATCTGGGTTTCTGGTGTCTCGGCCATGGATTTTAAGTACTTGCTTGTTACAAGGCTTGCCAAATGAAAAGTTTTGGCTTATCTTTCTGATTACGCTAAAGTGACAGCAATCCTATGTGCTTTTAATTTGTTCTCAGAGGGGGGATCGCCTATTTGATAGGAGGACCTCATGTAGTTAGAATTTTTGCTGCAGTGGCAGTAGCCCAAAGTAGAGTTGTGATTTAAGGGCAATACCATGAAAAAACAACCTAAGAATCTGACTTGATCTTTCTTTCAGCATACTGGAAGAGCCCACAGACTAACAGGAGGCACGTAATGCTTGGAAGCTGTCCAGAAAGTTTGAGCAGACTGTTCTGGTTTTTACACAGACATTCATCTGCCTTAAAGCATCAAGGCCCAACCTGTCTTTGCCTTTTTAAATGGCATTCCTTCTCAGAAGCTGAGTTGTCTCTCTGAATTGCCATTGGCATGTTCAGGCACTAATGCTGCAGAATAATGTCCTTAATAAATAACTTCTGGATGGAGGACAAAAGCAGAATGACATTGGATACACTGAAGAATGTGACAGCGGTTTGCATTACTTTGGAAGTCAGTTGACCTGGGATTTATAAATACCTATTGGGAAACAAGCAGATTCTATAAACGGTGCATCTATCAAGAAAACAACTTTACAAAAGATTTAACATTTAAACATAGAATGTGTATGTGCGTCATATGCGTAAAGTCCTGACAGAGTCATTATTTAGCTTCTGACATGCACATGTCTAGAGTGTCATTTGCAGAAATGATGTCCTTTTTGGAGTGGAATAACATTAGATCATGGTGTAATAGTGTCATACACTGGCTGAACTTTCAGGCAAAGGACATAAATGAGATGCCTTGTTTAGTATAGGCTGCAGCATTTTTATTGTGGTCAACTGACAAAGCTGTGGTTGAAAGAGGTAGGTATTGTCACAACCACTGCAATGGGAGATGACAGAAGGAGGAAAACAGACGAAGTGAAAAGCTAAATATGTTAGCTGATATGCAACTCTTGTTGTTTTGCATTATTTTTAATGCGCTGAGTCTCTTAAATAAGGGCCAGGGCATGAGAATTTTAATTTTATTTTTCTGTTCTCTCTGGAAAGTTATACTAGTTTTTGCTAAAAAGGAAATTACAGGAAAAAACTAAGGCATTACCTCAGACTGGTGGGACTATCCTGAACCTGACTCTGGTTGCATTTGCAATAGCATAAGGCTCTAATTCAACAAAACACTTAAGCATGTTTAAGTGTGTCCCTATTCAGCAAAGTAGATAAGCATGTGCTTACTTCCCTTCGACTATTGGATTAGGACTTTGCTGTATGTAAGTGCTTTGCTGAATCAGGTTCTGCATTAGGAGCAACTCTATTGAAGTCAATGGAGTTATACTGGTGTAAATGAGATCAAACTTTGGCCAAGAGAATGGAATTCAGCTCTAGAGAAAAATTAAACTCTATCATCTTTCCTCACACCATTGTCATTGCGTATGTAGTTCTTTTCCATTTGATAATCAGTTTCTTGCGTAATACTGCAATAGATGACCAGTACATGCTCTTATTTCTACACAGGAAACATTTTATAGCTTGCTGTGTATATGTTTTGACTTCCTTAAAAGGAGAGAAAACAATGGCTATATTAAGAGACAAACTGAACCTGACATCTGCTTCACAGTATACTTTGCAGTGACAGCTCTGTTTTATATGGCATCTTTGTATCATATTCTCACTGTTCAACAAGATAATGACAAAATTTAATAAAATGTTATAGAGGAAAATGTGCTCAAATGAGAGGTTTTCCTTCCTTACTGAAGACAATGAGGGATCATGCTCAATTCTGGAGTTCGGTTGCAAAACATTCTAAAACACAGTGGTTTATTACGGAGCTGTTGTCATGACTCCATTGTTAATGTTGCAATAAGATTCTTTGTAAAGCTGTTCTTTGCCCTCCTCTAGCTTTAGCTTGGGAAAGTGGTTAGGAAAAGTGCCAGTTTTATTCTGGAAGGAAAGATGGATTTTTTTCTGCAGAGTTTGAAGAAAATTATTGAAATTAATTTTGTGTTAAAGGTTGTTAAAAGTTACTTTGATTTGAATTTACTCTTGAGTCTAACACTTGTTTGTAAATAATGTCAATACTAGTCCTTCCAACTTTCTATATAGTGAAATCTATTTGAAAGCTAGTGGAGAGATATTTGAAGAAATTAGCTTGTAATTTATAAAGGGAATAAAATATGTAGTCTATTGTCCACAGGTGTAGTTGGGATGGAAATGGTGGAGTCTCTGCTCTGTGTATGAAGGGTAGGAGGCAATATATTGGTGTGTCTGGTCCACAAGGGATGGGCGAGTAGTGGTTTGAGACTGTGTAGTCCATATTGGAATAGTATATGATATAAAATGGTATTTTGGGGGCAACTGGATTTATAGAGTGAGGCTTGACAAGGATATGGGGCTGATGGAAAACCGTTATGCTGCCCTGGAAATGAGGAATCACCCCCAAAGGTGGAGGAGGAGCAGCCAGGTATCCCGAAGGCTGGGAGGATCGTAGCCACCACTCCCAGGAGGAAATGTAGGTAGTGGTGGTTGGTGAATCTCTTCTGAGGGGGATGAAGGCACCCATCTGTCACCCTGTCATGGCATCCCGGGAGATATGCTGCCTGCCTGGGGCCTGTATCTGAGATGATATGGAGGGATTGTCGAGGATCATCTGGCCCTCTGACTACTGACCCATGCTACTCATCTATGTGGGCACTAATGATACTGTGAGGTATAACCCTCAGCCGATCAGAAGTGACTACAGGGGTCTGGGAGTATGAGTTCAGAGCGCAGGTGGTGTTCTCTTTGATCCTTCCGGTCAAGGGTAGGGGCCCAGGCAGACACAGATGCATCCTGGAGGTGAATGCCTGGCTGTGAAGATGGTGTCACCATAAGGGCTTCGGCTTCCTTGACCACAGGATGTTGTTCCAGGAAGGAGGACTGCTAAGCAGAGATGGGGTCCACCTATCAAGGAAGGGGAAGAGCATATTTGGATACAGACTGGCTAACCTAGTGAGGAGGGCTTTAAACTAGGTTTGAAGGGGGAAGGTGACCAAAGGTAAGTCAAAAACATGGAGACCTGGGAGAAGGGTCAGAATTTGGGGGGAGCATGGGCTATTATAGCAGGGATAAAGGAGAGACAAGTCAGAACTGAAATCAAATCAGTATCTTAGATGTCTGAATACTAATGCTAAAAGTATGGGGAATAAGCAGAAAGAACTCACAATGCTAGTAAATAAAACACAACTATGACATAACTGGCATCAGAGACTTGGTGGGATAATATGCATTATTGGAATATTGGTATAGAAAGATACAGCTTGCTCAGGAAGGACAGGCTGGGAAAAAAAGGGAGGAGGTGTTGCCTAAAATATTAAAAATGATATACACTTGGACTAAGGTTGAGATGGAAATAGAAGAGAGACTTGTTGAAAGTCTCTGGGCAAGGATAAAAGGGGTAAAAAACAAGGGTTATGTCATGGTAGGGGTCTACTACAGACCACCAAACCAGGAAGAAGAGGTGGATGAGGCTTTTTTTAAAGCAACTAACAAAATCATCCAAAGCACAGGACTTGGTGGTGATGGGAGACTTCAACTACCCAGACATCTGTTGGGAAAACAACACAGCAGCGCACAGATTATCCAAGAAAAGTGGCAAAGAGTCCTGTGGCACCTTATAGATGAACAGACTTATTGGAGCATAAGCTTTTGTGGGTGAATACTCACTTCATCGGATGCACAAAGTGGGTATTCACTCATGAAAGCTTATGCTCCAATATGTCCGTTAGTCTATAAGGTGCCACAGGACTCTTTGCTGCTTTCACAGCTCCAGACTAACACGGCTATCCTTCTGATATTTATTATCCAAGAAGTTATTGGAATGTATTGAAGACAATTTTTTATTTCAGAAGGTGGAGAAAGCTACTAGAGGAGAGTCTGTTCTAGATTTGATTTTGACAAATAGGGAGGAACTGGTTGAAAGTGGAAGGCAGCTTGGGTGAAAGTGATCATGAAATGGTAGAGTTCATGATTTTAAGGAATGGTAGGAGGGAGAACAGCAAAATAAAGACGATGGATTTCTAGAAGGCAGACTTTAGCAAACTCAGGAAGTTAGTAGGTAAGATATATGCCTTCCCATCTTAGTGTAAGTTGCTTAGTGTTTAAGGAATAGCATAGCAATGTTGCAGAGGTCTTTTAGGAACAGTGAAAGCAAAGCCAGATGCTTCTAACTAGCAAATATAGCCACAAACACTAAGATGGGAAACAAGTCTAAGGGGAAAAACAATTGAAGACAGTTGGTAGTTTTTCAAAGAGACATTATTAAGGGAACAAGAGCAAACTATCCCACTGCATAGGAAAGCTAGGAAGTATGACAAGAGACCATCCTGGCTTAACCAGGAGATCTTCAATGACCTGAAACTCCACAAAAGAGTCTTACAAAAGCGGAAACTAGGTCAAATTACACAGGATGAACAAACACAAGTACGTAGGGACAAAATTAGAAAGGCCAAGGCACAAAACGAGATCAAACTAGCTAGAGACATAAAGGGAAACAAGAAAACATTCTACTAATACATTAGAAGCAAGAGGCAGACCAAGGACAGGGTAGGCCTGTTACTCAATGGGGAGGAGGGGGAACAAAAACAGAAAATGTGGAAATGGCAGAGGTGCTTAATGACTTCTTTGTTTCAGTTTTCACCAAGAAGTTTGGTAGTTATTAGACGTCTAACATAGTGAATGTCAGTGAAAATGAGGTAGGATCAGAGGCTAAAATAGGGAAAGAACAAGTTAAAAATTACTTATACAAGTTAGATGTCTTCAAGTCACCAGGGCCTGATGAAATGCATCCTAGAATACTCAAGGAGCTGACTGAGGAGATATCTGAGTCATTAGCGATTATCTTTGAAAAGTCATGGAAGATTCCAGAAGACTAGAAAAGGGCAAATATAGTGCCCATCTATAAAAAGGGAAATAAAGATAACCCGGGGAATTACAGACCAGACAGCTTAACTTCTGTACTCAGAAAGATAATGGAGCAAATAATAAAGCAATCAATTTGCAAACATCTAGATGATAATAAGTGTTAGGGGGCTTATTCCTTCACCCACTTACTTCCCTGGTCCTTCTCGCATGAACAGAGAGCAACAATACCTGAAGTCCAAATGTGCAAACAATTCAATGATTATTGGGGTGAACTTCCAGCAAGCATGATTCCAGTTTCCTTCCTTAGTGTCCCCCTTCCCAGCTCTGACACCACAGAGGTTTACCTGTGTCCCTGTTCCCATTTCTCCCTTTAGCTAAACATGATTCCAATTTCCCCACCCCCATTCCCTGTTCCCATTTCCCACCCACTATCTGATTGACTGCAGACTATATAGTAAAACTTGAGTTCTGCTTAGCTATACCTTAACCAATCATTTTCCTGAAATTTAACTAACCAATCCTAACATATTGTAACATGATTATGTAACCAATTATATCGCACTACCTTAATTAGTTTACACCCAGCAAAATTAATTATACAGCAGACAGGAACAATCACAGAACCAGACAGAGATTATACAGACAAACAATAGCAAAGTGGGAACTATAATGACAAAACAATACAGAAGTGAGGATTTCACATCCCAGCTATTGATAAGTGAGTTCTTGCCAGACAGGATGCTATCAAACTAAGTTTCCTTTTACATCTTCTAGGCACTTCCCTTTCTCTGGAGGCGATAGGCACTACCAGGACAGGAATATATTCCTAACAGCCCAATAGCACCTTCTTTCAATGTGACTAGTTTGGAATGTGAGGAGGTGACTGGTCGCTTCCCAGCTTATGGCTGCCTCTGCTGCTTAGCCAAAGGCCTTAACCTAAGAACAGGGCCTCAGACTGTCACAGTAAGAGAAGGACCTTACACCGGCAGACAGTGATTTTGATTCTCTCTCTTATACCTCTATAACTAGTGAAGTAATAAGAATACACCTAAATTCTTAGAGTATAGGCCTTTACAGACAGGCCTGAATATCTATATCCTAACAATAAGGTGATAAGTAACAGTCAGCATGGATTTGTCAAGAACAAGTTGTGTCAAACCAACTTGATATCTTTCTTTGACAGGGTAAAAAGCCTTGTGGATAGCGGGGAAGCAGCAGACATGGTATACCTTGGCTTTAGTAAAGCTTTTGAAACTGTCTCACATGACCTTCTCATAAACAAATTAGGGAAATGCAACCTAGATGGAGCTACTATAAGGTGGGTGTATAACTGGTTGGAAAACTGTTTCCAGAGAGTAGTTATCAGTGGTTCACAGTCAAGCTGGAAGGGCATAACGAATGGGGTACCACAGGGATTAGTTCTGGGTCCAGTTCTGTTTAATGTCTTCATCAACGATTTAGATAATGGAATAGAGAGTACACTTATAAAGTTTGCGAATGATACTAAGGTTGGAGGGGGTGCAAGTGCTTTGGTGGATAGGATGATAATTCAAAATGATCTGGACAAACTGGAGAAATGGTCTGAAGTAAATAGGATGAAATTCAATAAGGACAAATGCAAAGTACTCCACTTAGGAAGGAACAATCAGTTGCACATATACAAAATGGGAAATGACTGCCTAGGAAGGAGTACGGCAGAAAGGGATCTGGGGGTCATAGTAAACCCCAAGCTAAATATGAGTCAGCAGTGTAACATTGTTGCAAAAAAAAGCAAACAACGTTCTGGGATGTATTAGCAGGAATGTTGTGAACAAGACACGAGAAGTAATTCTTCCACTCTACTCCGATCTGATTAGACCTCAACTGGAGTATTGTGTCCATTTCTAGGTGCCACATTTCTTGAAAGATGTGGACAAATCGGAGAAAGTCCAGAGAGGAGCAACAAAAATGATTAAAGGTCTAGAAAACATGACCTATGAGGGAAGATTGAAAAATTGGGTTTGTTTAGTCTGGAAAAAAGAAGTCTGAGAGGGGACATAACAGTTTTCAAGTACATAAAAGGTTGTTACAAGGAGGAGGGAGAAAAATTGTTGTTCTTAACTTCTGAGGATAGGACAAGAAGCAATGGGTTTAAATTGCAGCAAGGGAGGTTTAGGTTGGACATTAGGAAAAACTTCCTAACTGTCAGGGTGGTTAAGCATGGGAATAAATTGCCTAGGGAGGCTGTTGAATCTCCACCATTGGAGATTTTTAAGAGCAGGTTAGACAAACACTTGTTATGGGTGGTCTAACTAATACTTAGTCCTGCCGTGAGTGCATGGGACTAGATTAAATGACCTCTCATGGTCCCTTCCAGTCCTATGTCAAGGTTGTTTTTGGAATGTATAATGTGACATCTTATACACATACATTTTAAATATTGTATGAAATATCTATCTTCCCTTAATTGTTCATTTCCATACCTTTAAATGACTAGGGTTTATTTTTCAAATGTTGTATTCCTTGGTATACATTACAACTTTAATATTAACTAACAACGTGAACTGAAAGGTAAGACGTCTGTCTACAGTGAATGTTATAGGTAAAGATGATAGTAAAGGAGTTAGTAGAGAAGCCTGGAAGAGATGTATTATAAAATTAAATCTGAGTTGCAATAAGGGTTCTGGTAAGTAATGAAACTGTACATTAATTCCAGAATTTAAGTGAATCTTTTGGTTTACTGGTCACCAGTGCCGCTATCCTAGAATGAAGGAATACAGTATGCACATTTCTTTACACAATAATAAACTGCTTGACCAGCATGATTTTGCACAAGGTACAGCTGCTTAGAATTCAGTCTGCCTGAGAACACTGGTGAACATGTCTTGTCTGGAGGAGATAAAAGCTTGAACAAGCTTCTCAAAAGTCAGACACGGATAAACATTTCTAGAATCTGCCAATGTTTTTCAAAGGGTAATAAGTATTCTTAGTAATCTGCCAAACATGCTGTTTAAATCACATTTTGGAGTCAAACTTGTACTACGGTTTTTAGCTAATGAACCTGTCTGATGTGTACTGTACATCACTCACAAAACAAAATTTATCTTGAGCTGATGATGAGAAATAATCATGAGCACCTTGGTTTTCTGAGAGTTTAACTGGTGAAAATGAATGTTAATCCATGCCTTTCTTTGACAACACAGGCACAACATATTTTGGATTTGTTTAACAGACATTTTGTGTAGTATTACCATGGAGGGAAATATGCACTGTCATGATGACAAATGACCTGGAGCAAAGATGGCAAATGAAGGCTAAATAATATCAAATGCAAAACTTAATGATGTGGCATCTGATTCAGCCACCTTAATGGAAGAGCAGAAGTTACTCACTTAAAAACTTACTTCATCATCGACGTAAGATAGATATGTTAAATGCCTGAATTACTTTGTACAATCCACAGTATGGTCAATAGTGTCAAATGCCACACTAAAATCAGCTAAAATGAGCAACGAAGGAGAAATGGGAATGGCATTTTCAAGATGGCCATTTAAAATCGGGATGAGATCTATCTTGGTTCCATGACATGAATGAAAATTTGACTCAAAATGTCTCACATAATAAGACTGTTAATAAATACCCTTGCAGCTATGGAACCACTATACATTTCAAAGCTTTGTACTTAAATGGCAAGTTAGAAATAGGTTAGTAATTTTGAAGGACCCCAGGGTCCAAAGAACATTTCCTAAGCCAAGGAAAGATAGCTTCCACAGTTCACACATAAGGGAACTATTGCCTCTATTCAGAGAAGCATAAAGAAAGTTATTCAAGACTAATGTGACTGAAACAAACAAAAAAAAGTGAGTTGTCACAGTATAGGTGGTGTAGAAGCAAGTGAGCTTAAAATGACGGATTACGTAATGCCTGGTTGAGACAGTGCTAGAGAATTTCTAATACAAACAAGTCAACAAATAATTCATCATCCGGGTAAAACAATAATTCACAGAATACACTCCTTTAGCATAAAACATTCATTTCCTCTCACAAATCTATAAGAATAGGATATCACTTGGTTTATTAGTTTTGTCTCAGGGCCTGGTAATGTCTCAAAGGCTCTCTCAAGATGAAGGTCCAATAACGCAAGAACTGAGGAAGAATAATTGTTTTGAGATGAGTGTAGTGTGTGTAAAAGTGTCTTTTTTTTAAAAAAAATATAAGAAACAGTTATGAATAAAGTCGCAGAGTGCTTTGCTATGACTCTTTTTGGGACATCCTTGAGTATTGGGGACAGCAACCACTATTCTTGTTTAAAAAATTTTCATCTCCATTCTAGTTTGGGAGCAGAGACAATGCCATGTGTCTTAAGTGAACAACCATATCAATTTAATGAATAGCAAATATTGTAGTTGAATCAAACAATTATCAATAACTCACCTACTGACAAATCCATCCGAAGTTTTTGTCAGATAACTATGTAAGCGTAATGACTACAAAGAAAACTAAAATCCGTTCACAAATATTTACAAACCAATTGATTGATACTATTACTAGTTTTACCTGCTCTGATTGCATCAGTCATGGCTGTTGTTTTGAATTTGAAAGAAACTGGGAGTTAATATTAAACAGAACCCAGCATTCACAGATTCATTTTTGGGGGGAGGGGAGGAAAAAGGGGAATAAAATTTGAATCTGCTTTTGAACCCAGGCATTAGAAATAAAAATGGTTAGATAATTCAGTGAAAACAAGAAAATGACAAATGCAAGGTAGAGAGGTTATCTGCTAGATAATCTCTTCAGAGTAATTTTTGTAGCAAAAAGATCAAAGCAAATTGCTGCTAGAAAATATATAGTGTGCCATAAATTTTTAAGCAAAATCCTCTAAGGATTTCAGTAGGGTTTATGGTGAGGATTTTTACAAAGAGAATCCATGCAATAAACAATTAAGAGTTTCTGCGAAAAAACCCAGGAGAGCCCTATAATGACAAAGATGTTATTTCTGCTTTGAAAAAATCATCATGGCATTCTGTACACCTCCAGTTCCAATATAAAGCATATCCTTATAGTATTGTGACCAGAAGATCTTGAAAATTCTTTTCACCATTTTCATTATCTTCAGGGATAATCTGTTTGTAATTTTAGATTAGCCCTGAATGCTTTTGTCAAATTTGATAATTATCAGGAAAAAAGACATCAGTTTTGTAGTTTCTTGAGGAAAAAAAATACCTAGGCTGAGGCTTTCTGGAAAAGAAATGTCCAAGTCAGACACTATCTAGCAACAGGATAGAACTAACAGATGAGTTGAATGTATCCTTTTTTAAAAAATGGCTTATCTAAGAGGTATAATAGCCATGTATGCATTGATCTTTCAGTAATGCTTTGTGAATGGTGTTATGAAGAAACTGAGTATCTCCCTCACAGTTAGTTTATAACAAAGATGTAATCTTTCATGACACTAGTTGATGGTTTTTGACAGCCATGCTATGATGACAATACCCAAGAAGATAGAGAACAAGGTTCTTTCTCCCACTCTGCTCCTTTTGCATTATGTAAGCAGGGGAATAGTCCCGCTCTTGTGGGGAACTTTCCTAGCTTCTGCACTACCCGGGTGAAGTGGGCTAGCGAAAGGATCTGAGTCCTCGCTCCCACTTCCTTTACCCAGTGGCCTACCTGCCCTTGAGGACTCCCCTTCCACTCTCCTGTCTGGCAGAGTCCTCGTAACCCCAACAAAGCTGGGCCCAGGATTCCTGGGGGGCTCGACCCCCAACCCTGCTGTGGTCATCTAGGACAGGGGCTAGGGTGTCCCCACTCCGGGGTACTCTTTTTGCACGGGGTACTTTTCTGACCCACTGACCGTTACATACAAGTTAAAGAAAATGCAAGTTATTTAATCAACAATTAATTTTAAAAATAAGGAAAAATGGGAAAGGTTAAAGGAAACACATCACCCCGCTCTGTGGCAGGGAACATCACAAACAGTGTAACTGATAGATTATTACTCGAAGAACTTGTCATTAGCAGGAACACTCAGCAAGGCAGAGTATAAGTTCAATTTTGTAGAGAGGAAGAAAGATGTTTCACAGCAGGGAGTGGTTGCCATGTTTCTATCCATATGAGGAAATCAGAAGCTGTAGCTCTGCCAGGTCTAGTGCATAAACCACCAACAAGCCTTAGATTGCTCCACAGATGCTTTGTTACCTTCTCCCAGTTTTAAAAATGTCTGATTACTATAGTGTATAAAGAATGATAATGTGATTTTTTTGGTCAGTCTAAATCTAGTCCTTTTCCTGTAGAAACCTCTGCTCCTTTACTTGTTGGGATATTATCATAGCGAATGATGTGGTTGGCAGTTGGTATGTCTTGGCATATCCTTTTCTTTGTAGATGCAGTTTAATGTCAGAAAGTATTCCTGTCTCATTAGTGCAGTTCACAGACAAATCATGGGGAAGGGATGAGTTTTTAAGTACCTCCTTCATCTGAAACAGTCCTGGAGGTTTTCCTTGGGTCAGTTGTACATTGTCCATATACCTGACATCCCTGTAGACCTGTAACAATTCTTGCTGACACCACCTTCCTCCCCTGAAGTGATAAAGTCACAGTTACTTTGAGAGTTAGAGGCTTTCTGGGGGAGACTCCTGTGTTATTTCAGTGGAGGGTGTAATCACACAGGACAGGCTTCTGCTGGAATGATGCCATTAGAACAAAAGAATAGCCATACCGGGCCAGACCAATGGTCCACATAGTCCAGCATGCTATCTTTCAATA
The DNA here is from genome assembly GCF_015237465.2 of Chelonia mydas. NCBI lineage: Eukaryota > Metazoa > Chordata > Testudines > Cheloniidae > Chelonia > Chelonia mydas. The sequence continues at coordinate 295,825,548 of NC_057849.1, forward strand.
GTGGCCACTGCCAGATGCTTCAGAGGAAGTGAACAGAACATGGCAACTGAGTGCTCCAATCTCTATGGTCCAGTCCCAGCTTCGAGCAGTCAGTTTTAGGCACACCGAGAGGATGGGGTTGCATCCCAGATGACCTGGGCTAATAGCCATTGATGGACCTATCCTCCATGAACTTATTGAATTCTTTTTTGAACCTTGTTATCCTTTTGTCCTTCACATCATCCCCTGGCAACGAGTTCCACTGGTTGATTGGGAATTATGTGAAGTACTCTCTTTTGTTTATTTTAAACCTGCTGCTTATTAATTTCTTTGAGTGATCCCTGGTTCTTGTGGTTATATGAAGGAGTAAATAACGCATTAACTGTCTCCACACTTTTCATGATTTTATAGACCTCTATCATATCCCCTTTCAGTGATCTCTTTTCTAAGCTGAACAGTCCCAGTCTTTTTAATCTCTCCTGAGATGGAAGCTGTTCTATATTCCTAATCATTTCTGTTGCCCTTCTCTGTACTTTTTCCAATTCTAATATATCTTTTTTCTAGATGGGTGACCAGAACTGTATACAGTATTCAAGGTGTACCATGGATACATAGTGGCATTATGATATTTTCTGTCTTATTATCTATCCCTTTCCTAAGGGTTCCTAACATTGTGTTTGCTTTTTTGACTGCTGCTGCACATTGAGCAGATGTTTTCAGAGAACTAGCCATGATGATTTCAAGATCTCTTTGAATAGTAACAGCTAATTTAGAACTCATCATTTTGTATGTATGGTTGGGATTATGATTCCCAATATGTATTACTTTCCATTTATCAACACTGAATTTTATCTGCCATTTTTTTTGGCCTGGTCACCCTTAGCTTCTTTTGCTTAGAAACAATGTTGCTGATTCTTCACTGCCTTGCATCCTGTATAGTCATTTACATTCTGATTTGGCAGCATTTCAAACCATCTTTGCACTTACTTCACACAGGAGTCAATGACAGCACAAGTAGGGCAATGGCAAATCAGACCCAATAATGCTGGCGCTTGGAAAGAGGCAGATAAGAGGAAAGAGGTTAGTGGCTCTCCCAATTATATACTAATGAGTAGAGCTGTTGGAAAATGTCTTCCCCTCCCTGGAAATTTTGACTTTTTGGTGAAAAATTGCAGACCAAAAATTTTCAGCTGAAAACTGATTTGGAAATGTCACTACAGTGCCTCACAAGGAGTTGTAGTTCAGGTACCTTGTGCCCCATTCTCCTGCACGATCTCTCTGCTACATCTCCTATCATGCACCACAGTCTCCTGTCTTACTGGGCTGCTGTACATCATCATGGGAGTCCTATAACCGTGGTTCATCACGGGAGATGTACTCTAGCTGGGGACTAAAAAAAAAACAAACAAAAAAATAGTTTTTCAGGTGTTTTTTTCCCAGAAGTTGAAATTGTATGCAGAAGACAGACACTTTAGAGACAAATTTCATTTAGTCAAAACATGATTTTTCCCTCAAAACCACTGTTCGTGGATTTTTTTTGACCAGCCTTACTAATGCTGAATAACAGCTTACTTTTCTCTTTATATTTTATCAGTTATAACCAACTGACCTTTCTTGCTAGCTTGCTAAACAGCATTGAGTTTAACCACAGGACTATCCAGTGAATCATAAAGTGTATAACTGAAAAGATCAAAGCAGTGTAGCTTACCTGTCATGACGGGGACATGGGCAGCGTTAGTGGTCAAAGCAGGAGTCATGCCGGGTCAGACACCAGGAGGTCAGAGTCTCAGACAGGCTGGAGGGCAGGCTGAGAATCAGGCATCAGGAGGCAGGCAAGGTCAGGTTACCAGGAGATCAGGGTTGGGTGCCAGGTTATAGATAGCAGTCAAATAGAAAAGTCAAGGATGAACCAGTGTCAGAAGGCAGAGGCTAGGGTCTACTGCAAGCAGAAGCTGACAAGCAGTCTCTGTTGTTGCTCAGATAGCTCCTCATCATGGCTTCCTGGTTTATAAACTGGTATTGGCCAATCAGTGGGCTGTGAGGGGCTGCCACTCAGACCCTGCGGACAGTACTTCCTGCTGAGCCTAGCTTCACAGGCTTCTCCGGTAGATGTCCAGTCTAAGCCTCCAGTGGCAATGTGGAGGTATCAGCAACCCAGATCCCACCATGGTACTAGGTTCTAGCTCTGCAAGTTCTTAAAATACCACTGTTAAATCATAGAAGAAGCATATCTGACTATCATCCTATGAAGTATTAATATGATGATCATCTGTCATCTTATTTCTCCTAACAATTTGATTTTAATCCATTTAATATGGGATTGATTGGTTTTTGCATAGTCCTTTTTTATCAGAATGTCTTGTGGGATTAAGTCAAATGCTTTACAGAAAACTAAGCATATTTATCAACAGATTTACCTTTATCAACCAAACTTGTGATCTCAAATAAATAAAAATATACATTGTTTAACAAGATCTATTTTCCATAAAATGATGTTGATCGATATTAATTATGATTGCATCCCATATCAGCTTTTCCATGATTTTTGCTCTGGATCAATGTGATGCTAACTGACTTGAAGTTTCCTCGGTTGTTCCATTTTTCCTTTTTAAAAATTAGCTTTTTTCAGTCCTCTGGAATGTCCTCTATGTTCAAAAATTTGTTAAAAATCAGCATTAATAGTTCAGAGAGCTATTTGGCCAATTCTCTTAATACTTTTGGGTTCAAGTTATCCATTCCTACAGATTTACAAAATGTTTTAGTTGCAGTTTAACACCTTCCCTAGCTACTACTGGAATAGAAAGTATTTCATTATCACTGCAACACAGGAATACATTATCCTGCTTCTTTCTCAATACAGAATAGAAATATGTATTGAATACTTCTGCCTTTTCTACATCATGAGTCATAGTTTCATCATCCTTATCTTATCTTGGACCTATACAATTGCTAAGATTTTGTTTAAAGAATTCCTCCTTATTGTGCTTCACACTATTGGCCACAGGCTAAACCTCACCAGCAGGTTAAATTAACACAGTAACATCCCATGAGTTTCCTTTTGGATTTCTGGGCTGAAATAAACCTGAAACTCCATGCAAAACTCCAAGTGACATTTAATCAAAACTTGCCAGTATCCTCATCCCTCTCAAAGTGATTTGTGACAGAGGGATGGACCATTAATGAAGGGGCAAGATAGGCCAGACAGTTAGGAATGCCCTGACAATACTGACTGTTGATTGCAGACACTTTTGCCCCTGGAAAACAGTTATAACTAAACTGAGAGGGAAGCCTTGGATTGGTTGGAGGAAGAGGTAACAATACTGGAATGGGGGAAACCTAGGCTGACTGGACCCAGACAAAACCAGGCAAAATTTTCTTGATTTCAAACTTATTGCAAAACTCCCTGAAATTAAATGGTTTATTGACTTACCAGTTTATTGCTGTTCCCAGCCCACCTTCACATTCTAAAACTCTCAAACAGTCAAACTATTGATATGGATTAAACTTCTTTTGGATGAAATGATACGAAAAAATACCTATCCTCTCTGTGAATGATGAGTACTGTAGAATACCAGGAGAGGAGGTGTTTTGGAATGAAATTTCTCTGCCTAAGGTAACCAGTGTAGCCCATTTATCAACATAAGGAGTAGTTCAGTGCTCTGTTGAATCAGGGTACAGCATTGAAATATGAAATAATGTGCAAAGGAGACAAAATACTGCATTACCAAACCATCTTTCACAACTGGAACCACGAAGGTACGTTATTAATTACATTAATGAAGAAATCCTGTTATGCAGTTCTAGTTAATTGTAGCTCTCCACTCCTATCCCCGCAGTACTTTCTCTAAGTCACAAATACTTTGATTACAGAACGCTTCATTGTCTACATGCTGTTCTCTGAATGAGTTTGGATCAAAACAAATAGCACTCAGTAAATGAGCTTTTTTTTTTTCTTTCTCTTCTTTTTTTGGCACATGAAACCTGGCCATTAAAAGCTTGAAATTTGAATAAAAAGCACAACACTGTTGCCTTGAAATCCAATTTTTTTTCTCTCCAGGTGACTTCTCTTTTTATAATCTGTGGGCATTCTATAGGATCAATAGTCATAATAAATGACTTCAAAACAAAACAAACAAACCTGATTGGTTTCAGTTAGATGTTTACTAAATAGTCCAGAGAAAATCTGAGGTACCTGTAAACAATAGCATTGAATAGTATGCCAATACATGCTTATACACTTACTGGATGTTAAGATAAATTAATAATATTCACACTCAAAGGATGAAATCCTGGCCTGATATAAAAGGATGCAGCACTATTACTACCAAATAATAATAAAAACATACCAGCTGTTTCTCTGTAACACCATTCCCCGTGGCTGTCCCTGTGTAATCTACCAAGCGTAATGTTGCAAATGGCAAGTCCAGTCCTTGACTTTAGGGAGAATATGGGACATATGCTCAACTGGTGTAAATTGCCACTGAAGCCAATGGAGCTATGACAATTTACACCCCTCCATTTTTACAGAATGTATCAGTCCAAATGTACTATCTGGAAAGTGTGAAGAAATGCTTGTCATTTTACACACGCTGGTGTTAGTATTTATGGAACAGTCAGCTGACTTGTAAGTGTTTGCAGTTGGATCCTCACTACTCATTATACATTATAGAAGTGTGCAAATAATTAGTAGTAGTGGGAGTTTTAGTGAGTGCTGTATGGAAACCCATGCAGTGCACACATGCTCAGTATAGCTCACAGTGTATGTACCCCACTCTCTTGAATTACCTAATACTTGGAACAAATAACCAGAAATCCCTATTGTGAATGCTTCGGAGCAGCATTTCTGGTAGGAATAGCATTCAAAATGACAGTCCACTTCAGTGCAGAATATAATTCTCAAAACACCTGTTTATTCACAGCTGCCACGGGCTGTTCCTGTGGCAAATATATTATAATCTGGTGATCGTATTTTAAAATGTTTCTGGTCAAGAAAAACTGCTAGATTGACAACACTGGAGTCTGAAACCTTTTTTTAATCCACAGAATAGATACTTTACAGATAATGGCAGTGCAAGCTTTCACACATTACCACAACAATGTGTTTTCACTCTGACTTGCAAGGATTGCATCCATACCCACGTGCACACTGAATTTAATTTGTTTTTAACAGAGCTGGTTGAAAATCACAATTTCTGACCTGCAGAAAATTCCAGTGATTGAAAATTTGTTTTCATCCGGAAATGGGACAAAAAAATTGAAATTCTTAAAAATGTTGATTCCAAACATTTTGCTTTGACATTTCTAATGAAATTGGTACATTTCAATGTTGCTGAATTGAAATGTTTTATTTTGGTTTGTTGAACTGAATCCAAACATTGGCTTTATTCAGAATAAATCTGTATCTTCCTTAGTACTTCATAGTTGTAGTTTGGGTCTCATGCCCCCTCTTCTATGGGCTGGGCTCCCCAGGCAGACCACATATCCCATTGTGGACATATGACTCCCGTGATGCACCACTTCTGTTGAACCAGAAGAGGAGACCGTGACATATCATGGGCAACGTAGTCCAGCTTGGGAGCCTGGCCCACAGAGAAAAAGAGAGGTGTGAGCCACTCAAAGTACAATTCCCATGAGGTACTACAGCAGCTCAGGTGGACACAGATAAATGTAGAACTGTCTAGGAACAAAATGTGTTGATTCAGTTTGACGAACTCAAAATTTGGAGACTGTCCAATGCATAACAAAATATTTAATTTAGGTTTTCTCAATGGATAATTGAAATTTTTTAGCAAATTTGAAATTTTCCACAGGAAAATTAAAATGTTGTGGAAACTGTGTATTTTCTGTCAAAGTAATTTAGAGGGAAAATTCCCAACCAGCTCTAATTTTAAATTATTTTACTTATACTGCAAATAGTGATACCAACTGTTGGTAATTCTGACAAAATTTACACATATGGCAGAGGACAAGGGAGAAAATATACTTCGGACAAATGAATCTCTAAACAGACATACCTAATCTAGTAACATCACAATAGTGTATGCTTATCTACACAATGTTTCAGTAGCTGAGGTATAGTAAGAATTTAGAGAATTTATATCAGTGTGCAGAACTGTTTTAACTACCCTATAAAAGTGTTCTCCTTCCTTGGTGATGTGATTGGGCTCATTAGCATTATATTACTGAGCTCTGGTCACTGCATACATGTAGAGTTGGAAACCATGTTGTGTTTCTAACACCTACTGTGTCAGGATCATCAACCAGTGCTGATGTACTCCCCCCACCCCCCAAATGCTATTGCATTCATAAAAATCAGTTCTATTTGTGACTATTGTTTTTCCTTTGTTTATGGATGAATGCTGTTTCAAGTTTATAAAACAAAGAAGAACTTAACCTTCATGAAAGATACCAGACTAACAGCTCTGTAGGCTGCTCAACCCTGGAATAGGTATAAGTTAGGTAGTGGCAATTCAAATTTTCTGGCACTGACATCTCAACTACAACAGGGCTAATGCTGTAAAAAAAGAAAACAAAACTTAAACTTAGCATGAATAGTCTTTCATATTTTTACATGAATCGGCTTTGATTGTATGTGAACCCCTATAGTGTTCACTCTGAATATTGCAGCAAATAAGTTTGCTGACAGGCATGTTCATGGAAATGGACAACTTGAAGTGAATATTATAGAATATTAATAGAAAGTGAGTTTCAAATTCTCAATCCTGAGTAGTTCCATTGGACATCTGATTTTGACCCCCAACTCAACATAGCACTTGGGCATAGATTCACAAAGGTATTCAGGTCTCTAACTGCCTCTTTAGGCCCCTAAGTCCAACAGGAACCACTGAAAATTTCAAAACCTCCGCTCATCTGGCATTTAACTCCACAGGCTTCTAAGTTTCCACCAGTCAGCATCTGCAAAACCACCCACAGCTAATGATCTGCTTGGAGCCCTAGCTCAAGCCAAAGCCCTGGCAACCACGAAGCAGGATTCCCCACCAAAATGGGAAAATGCCAATCTCACCAGTGGGCACTGATTCTGTAGGTGTGCCCTGAGCACAACTGCATGATTGGGTCCTGCTGCCAAACACCCTTATGACCTGATATTTGTCAGGCCGCACAACCAAAGGGCTAGATGCAGGTCCTCAATAAGTGTGTGTGGGGAGAGTGGGGGCAGCACAGCATCTGCACAAAGAACAGTTGTGGGATGATCGGGCTAGGAATTTTTCAACAAAGAATGGACATAAATGTTTCCTGGTATTTAGGGCACTCACGTGAGGTGTGGGAGGCCTGGGACCAAGTCCCTGCTTTGGGTGTGCACCCTAACCACTGGCCTGTTGGCTATTCTGGGGTAAGGTCTCTCTCTCTTTCTCGCAGTCTCTCTAATTTTTCACAAGACAGGCTGGCCTGGCTTAGGTGCCTAACTCCAGGAGAGGGTTCACAGCTGAGAATCCCAAGCAAAGGGAAGTGTCTATCTCTGGCCCAGATCAAAGGGAGTTAGGCGCCTAAATACCTTTAAAGATCTGGGCCTTAAGCCCCACCTTTTTCCTCTGCATTTCACTCCTGGCTAGCTTAGGTGGCTCCCCATGCAACTTGCTGGCTTCTTTGGATCCCTTTCTTAAGCATCTAACTGTCCCATGCACTATATGGGGAGCATGGGCCCTTAGCTTGGGACTAAGGATTCTACTAGGCATTGGGACACCTAGGAATTAGGTGTTGCAACACTGAGCTTGCTACTCTTAAATTCCTTTGTGAATCTGGGTCTTAAGCCACATGCAGGTGCTAAAGTCCCTTGAAGTCAATAGGGTTTGGGCATATGCCTAAAGTTAAGCATGTGCTTAAGTGCTTTGATTAATAGTGATGCATTGGTGAACTGGGACCTGTATGAATGCTCATCCATGGAGCGACTAATGAAAAGAGCTGGATTTTTTTTTTGTGAATCTTGAAATCTTGCACTGTGCTGCTCACGAACAGCCTACAGACCAAAAATTGATTTAGAAAATATATGTGTAATACATACTATAGTCTATACATGCTCAAATGAAAGTTAATATTTCTGGTGGCTCAGGGTGGGATTTTCAAAGAGAAGTCTATGAGAATTGTTCTCCTAAAACACTTACACACTGTTGACTATTTCACTCTGGGTGTTTATCTAAAGATGAAACTTCAGTAAAGTTAGCTCAGAAAACTCTGTCCCACTTTCCAATAGATCAGAAAAATAAGTTTAAAACAAGGATTTGAGGTAATTGTTAAAAATAAAGTTGATTCAGAGCACCAGATTGTCTTTAGTTTGCTATCAAAGTCTTGCAGTTGAAAATTTTCCATTACCTGTCATCAAGAGGAAAAGAAATAAGGATCCTATAAATTCTGTTGCACTAGAAAAATGGCAACCACTGTTTATCAAATTTATTTTTATCTAAAGTGCAGTTCTCATTGCTGTCATGCTACTGTAATAAGGTCGTAATGCTTGAAAGAGGAAGTTCTCATACTGTCTCTAATCTCTGCTTTTTAGCTGACAAAATAACTTTTCCTTTTAAGTAAATCTAATAAGACTTTGTTAAACATTTCAGTGTTTAATACTTCCGTAGCTGTGCTCTTGCCAAAATATCATGGTTCATCAGTTGACAGAAAGGGCTTCATTTTATTAGTGATATGGGGACATATGTTTATAAAGAATAAATCCGATTAACTTGAGATCAGTGGTTATTTTGTTGTCATCTACCTGAATCCACCCTTAAATATCTACTTTTCACTGCAGGTTAGTGCCTTTCTTTGTAAGTACTTCTAGCTAAATTTGGTAAAACCTGGTGCTGTTTTGTGGTTTGCAATACTTACAGTAAAGTAATCCTTGCCCTACTTCTAGGACTATCAGGGGAATGCTGTGCAAGACCTAGAATTTTGCCAGGGATTGCAATCCTGTCTGAAACAGATCCATTGAAGGAAAAGTCTGCAAGCAGATCCTGGTCAAGGTTTTCTGATCCCCTCCCTTGGTGTTCCTGGTGTCTGTTAGTAAAATGAGGATGATGATGCCTACCTCAGAGGACTTTTGTGAGGTGTAATTCATTAATGTTTGAGATTCTTGGCTGTAAGGTTCTAGAGAAATATAAACTATTCTATTAGGGGTCAGCTATTAACACCCTTTTTGCTGCTTGGTTGTACCTTACTCTAACAGTTGTCTAATTGATTTTAATGGGATTCCTTGTGAAGCAAGGTATTACTCATTGTAAGTAAGAGAGGTGGAGTCAAGCTTTCTCTCTCTTTTTTTTTGGTCATTTTGTTTCATTATTTCACTGTCCTGCAGACGGTTTTTGTTAATATGAATTCATTTCTACTCGACTTGCAGTTTGAACCTAAATTTCCTCAGCACATATCAAAAGGAGGCAAAAATACATGTGCTTTAGGCCCTAAGGACATACAGTATATTATAAACCATTCAAAATAACGTATCTTAAAGGTGGTGGCTCACAGAATACACTAAAATATAGGTCTTTATATTTTGTGGATGTGCACAAGCAAATCTCATTAAATCTAAGGGAGATACAAGAGCATATAGGGAGGAGGCTAGATCTCTGGGGATATAGTAAACATGTATCAATCAATGTGCCATCAGGTAGAGGTGGCCAGCCATGCAAGGGGTATACACTTCATCTCATCTAGGGGTGTTACAGATTATTCTATCCCTGGACTAATTTTGAGATTACTCATTTAATCTAATGTATGCAAAGCTTGGTATTTCACCATTCAAGAAATGGCACCTTTTATTTAGCTTCTCCTTGGATCTAATCATCATCATCGGCGATCCCACGATTCAACGATCATCTCTATCACAGATTACATATTGGTCCTCAGATGATTCAGGAGTCTGATCTTGGAACTACAGATCTGCCTGAAATAGGTACAAACATTTCCTGGAGGGCCATCTGCCTGCTGGGAGAAAGTTCTTTCTTTTTCCTTCCTTCTCTCTCTCTTTTCAGCTTTGAGGGAAAGGCACTTCTCCTCTAAGTGGGCCACAAACCATTGAGGTTGGTTGGTGGCTGGCTCCTCCCAGCTTGTGATGTCCATATCCGTTTTCTTGAAACACACTTTCAGTGTGTCTTTGTAGCATTTCCTCTGACCACCATCTCTGAGCATGGATGAGCTTGAGAGTAGAGGGCTTGTTTTGGGAGGTGAGAGTCTAGCATCCGCCCACAATGTCCAGCTCAGCAGAGTTGGTGCATGAGGATCATTGCTTCAATACTGGTGACATTGGCTTCAATGAGGATGCTGAAGATAGTGCAGCAATCTTCTCACTTGATGCGAAGGATCTCCAAATGCATCGTTGGTGGTACGTCTCAAGACCCTTGAGGTGCTGTCTATAGGTCACCCAGGTTTCACATCCATGAAGGAGTGTAGGAATAACAATTATCTTATAGACCTGGATCTTGGTGTCCTGCCGTAAGGCATGGTCCATGACAATGTGTCAGAGCAATTTCCCAAAGGAACCACTTGCACACTGGATCATGTGCTGGCTCTCACTATTGATTTTTGTGATTTGAGAAAGTTGGCTATCAAGGTAGCAGAAGTGCTTGATTGTCTCCAAAGTCTGTCCCTTGGTGGTGATTTATGGTAGGTCATATGCAAGGTCTGAGGCAGGCTGATGGAGCACTTAAGTTTTCTCAATATTGAGTGAGCCTGATCCAAGAACTTTGCAATTGTTGTATGTATTTGATTCCTTTAACCAATTTTAACTCTCACCTTTCTTTCTTTTTATAAATAAACCTTTAGATACTAAAGGATGGGCAATAGCATAATTATTAGGTAAGATCTGAGTTATATATTGACCTGGGTATGTGGCTGGTCCTCTGGGATCAGAAGAACCCTTTGGTTGATGAAATTGGTTTTAAACAACCATCATTAAGTTTAGTGTTTTTGGTGGTGATACAAGGACTGGAATACTTAAGGAGGCTGCATTTCTGACTTCTTGTTAGCCAGTGTGGTCAGACAAAAGTTTACTTTTGTTGCTGCTTTGGTCTATCTTATGGGAGAATAATCTCCAGTTTTGGGGTGTGTCTGCCCTATTTCTCAGCAGTTTGTCCTGAATTTGGTGACCCACTGAGGCATCATAACAGATGCATTCTTGGCTACCTCACTAAAGCTGTTTTCATTTATTTTTCCCTCTGTTTCTTCTCAGCTTAAATTATTTTAATGTGCCACCACCTCTTATTGAGCTGCTTGTAGTTGATGAGCAGGATATTTCTTACTCAGCCAAATTCTCTTTGAAGACTTAATGGACTAGATTCTGCTCTGAAGTCACTAGATTATATTACTCATTAATTAGACTGGAGTTACATTTGGCCCATGGCAATTGCATGTTGATTTATTACATTTTTTGTATCTTTAAATGTCCAAAGCTGGTCACAACATTGTCTAGATATGCCTAAAACGTTTGAAGCTGCTCTTTATGGTTTGAATTTCAGACTGTGTATTTAATCGAGCAGTTGAGTTGGCTGTGTGTGTTTTCTTGTTCTCTTGACTTTTTGAGTTTACTGCATGCATTCAAGAGTCAGCATAAACCGCCTGGACTGATTTGCTCAAGGTACGTAGCTCAGTTTTGTGTCTTCTTCCTGAAACAGTCAGGACAAAAACTATAGTATATTATTTTTCCAGGGTCAGGATCCTGCAGTTTCCTTAGTAAACTTTTGCAAAGGCTATTGGGGCATGTTTGTGGTCCAGTGAAACAAATGACTATCAATGTGTTTTGGTCAAATTCAGTGATGTATTCGTTACACAATAACAATGAGGAGGGATTCTGTTTTAACTTTTAAAAGGATTATGGGAGAATTGAATAATGATGGGGAGGGGCCTATAATAGCAGCATCAAACAATATATTTTAATTCTGTCTCTTCTACCTCTTCTCCTTGCCATAACTACCAAAAAGAAAATTGCAAAGATGCAGGCTGTACTGCTTCTACTTCAAAATGTCGTGACAAAAAGAATTTGGGTGAAAGGGTTCATTTTTTTTCTTCATGGTTTAAAGTGAGAAAAATAGTAATTGCCCCAAAAATTCACAGCAGAGCAAATCTTCTTGATGATGAAATTGCCATAGTGTGGTTGAAATGTTCATGAACAAATGCTTCTGCACTTGCACATCTCCAGAAGAGTTACTGATAGACTTTTGGGCATGGTTTTGATGTAGGTCTACTAGAAAACTTCAGTTCCTCTGACTCTATTTACATCCATTCTTCTATGTTTATAGATGCTTGTTTTCTTCCTTCTTTTCTCTCTGAGATTTGAATAATAATCCTTAAAATACGGTAATTATTATTCATTAATATTATGACAGAGCCTTGGAGCACTGTAGAGTGCCTTTGGTGGAGGATCTGAGAGAGCTTTACAAACATGAATTAATTAAGCATCACAATGCCCCCTGTGAGGGAGGCATCATTATTATCTTTGCTATACAGATAATAAAGTGGTTTTGACTTGCCGATAGTCACACAGCAATTTAGTGCTAGAGCTGGGATTAGAAATGAATGCCAGAGTGCTAGTCCTGTGCTCTAAACAATCTATCACTCTGCCTCTCTTTTTAAAAATAGATGTGATGCCTACAATATTTAACAAATTAAGCAAGACATGGGAAGTAAATCTCATGAAACAATCAGGTTGCTAGTAGTCGTCCTTGACTACTTTGTAATGGGTTAATTCACATGTGATGTTTTGGGGTAATAGCTACATAAAAAGGGATATATTCTCTTCTCAGTATGTGTGTGTGAGTCTCATTAATAATAATGGGAGTTATGTGCCTGCAAGAGAAAGAGAGGAGAATATATCTATCATGTCAATGATCCATGAAGTAAGAAGAAATTATATAATGTACTATAAATGCTTTGGAGGAGTCATTACAGTCCATTAGGTAAATAATGTGTTTTTTAAAAGTCCCTACATATATAAACTCAGATGAAGTCATTGTGTTATCATTGAATTAATGCCTTTTTAAGACATTGGCCTGCATATAGATATCCAGACAAATGTGGCAGGAAAAGGTGTGGAGAGAAAAATTTATTATATTCTTCCGGAGACAGTCAGCTAGGACCCAGGAGATTGTTGGGACTTGCACATAGTCAATAGCAATACTGTAATGACTAAAGATGGCAGTAGCTTATGGTGGTTGACACCCACCCTAAAAAAAACCCAAAACAGTCTGAATGTGGACTTGTAGGTTTCTTGAAAGAAACAAGAATTAGACTATACCAAATCCCTGGTACAGAGAGTCAACTCATTATGTGGAGTGGGCCAAAATTCCATTTTTAGTTGTAGTCTGTGGGCTAAAATATGCATTTAAGGCCATGGACTACCTTCAATCCATGGTGGGATTTCCACTAATAACAATGGAAGATTTGCACAAACATCAAAGATGAAGTAGGCCCTTTATGTAGTAACTAAAGCCATGATCCTCCCATTGATTTCAATGGGAGTTAGGTGCCTAAATACCTTTGAGGATTTGGGCGTAAATTCTTTGTTCAGGTTATATATATATATCAAAAAGAAAATTGCAGAGATGCAGGCTTCTACTTCAAAATTTCATGACAAAGAGAATATATATATATATATATGTATATGTATTGTTCACATCCTTATTGTCTCATTCAGGATCACTCAGTGGAAAAATATACTCTATTTTATGCTCACTGCTATTTTTGGCTTCTGTTTCTCTTGCCTTATCTTCCTTTCCTTATTTCTTTTCTTTATCCCTTTCTTTGGAAGTCTCCTTTCTTCCCTCTGCATTTCCTCACATATAGTAACTCTTAATTCCCACTGCTTTCACCCATTTTGTCTGCTGAAATTACAAAATGGGATTTCCACTCAGCCAGGGAAAGAGCAAAAATCACAGGCTTTTCCCTCCTCAGCATAAGCCAAGTTTGTACACCCAAGCAAGGCAGTCTTTGTCAAGCAAGGGCTCACATCAACAGCAGCCTGCTCCTTTGCCTCCCCCAACCCTGCCCTTTGTATTGGATCCAAAAAAGCAAAGAAAACAGGAAAAAGTCCAGAATGCATCCCAAATCCTTCTCCTCTAGGAAAAGCCCATGGGCCACAGGAAAGGGAGCTATCTTTAAAAAGAGGAACCAGAACAACAGGATACATTTTTGCCCCAGATATGTTTGAAGTTATGACCGGAGAGCTAGCTAGAAAAATAAGAGGAACGATTCAAGAGCAAAGGAAAGTCTCCCTTCCTTTAGGTAAACTTGGCCTTACTACTGCACAAGTCCTTTGATAAAGTAATTTTTGGATGAGTAAGAGGCCCCATCCAAAGGCAAACATTTCTAATCACTTTGCTCACCTATAAACCCAAGGAAAGTTAATTCTGGTCAGGTTAACAATTTATTTGGCTTCTAGAAGTTTAATGATATCGTTAAAATTATGATTAAATGTCATTTTATATGAATGTTAAATGAAGATTTTAGTTAAATAAAGGTGAGAAATCAAAGCAGGTGTTATGGACGTGGTATAATTTATCCATTATTTCAGGATGTGGCGAGTAGTGCTCATGAGATTAATAATTGCAGGTGTGAATGATGTGAATGTCTGAGTATGGAAAAGGGTCACAGATTCACAATTCTAAAAATTCTAAATAAGGCTATTAGTGCAGATATGGACTATGATTAAATTATGTCTCCTCTTGCAGAGACAAGAGGGAGCTGTTCTTGCTCGCTGCATAATAGTATGTCTCCACAGAAACAAATGAGAATTGTTCCAACTCAAGAACTAAAGGGGTTTGATATTCATAATATCCCTGGGCAAATCATTTTGTCTGGCTGCAACATCACTGGATGTGCAACTTGGAAAACAGCAGTAATGTACCTAGCATGTGATAGGTTCTTGCACGCCTGTTATATGCCCTGATCTTTTACAATTGGGAATTCTGTGAGATGTAGTCCGGAGGGGCAGATGGGAGCTATAGCCCTGAGGGACATGACTACGAGCAAGCAAGTGATTTACAGAAAACTTTATATAAAATTTCCTTTCTCTCAGGCAGGGACCAGCAGGCTGAGAAGGGTCTACAGGGAGCAGGAGATGCTGTAGAAGGGACTCCATGGTCAGGAAGAAGGGATTGAGCCTCTGACCCCACTCCTGTTCCTGCCTTCTTGAGTTGTCCCTAGTAATTAGTTGACCCCCATCCCTTTTTTTGGCCCCCATTCCTGCCTCTTTCCTTTTGTTTGTGTAGGGAGGCTTCTTTGGTAGAGGCCTGATTGGTCCTAATAAAGCTTGACCCAAACCCGACTTGACCACAGCTGACCTGAACCCAAGAGTGTCAATTCATATTCATAGCTGACCTGACCTGAACACAACACTTGTAGGTTTCAGAGTAACAGCCGTGTTAGTCTGTATTCGCAAAAAGAAAAGGAGTACTTGTGGCACCTTAGAGACTAACCAATTTATTTGAGCATAAGCTTTCGTGAGCTACAGCTCACTTCATCGGATGCATACTGTGGAAACTGCAGAAGACATTATATACACAGAGACCATGAAACAATATCTCCTCCCACCCCACTCTCCTGCTGGTAATAGCTTATCTAAAATGATCATCAAGTTGGGCCATTTCCAGCACAAATCCAGGTTTTCTCACCCCCCCCCCGCCCTCCAAAAACCACACACACAAACTCACTCTCCTGCTGGTAATAGCTTATCCAAAGTGACCACTCTCCCTACAATGTGCATGATAATCAAGGTGGGCCATTTCCAGCACAAATCCAGGTTTTCTCACCCCCCCACCCCCATACACACACAAACTCACTCTCCTGCTGGTAATAGCTCATCCAAACTGACCACTCTCCTTACAATGTGTATGATAATCAAGGTGGGCCATTTCCAGCATAAATCCAAGTTTAACCAGAACGTCTGGGGGAGGGGGGGTAGGAAAAAACAAGGGGAAATAGGCTACCTTGCATAATGACTTAGCCATTCCCAGTCTCTATTTAAGCCTAAATTAATAGTATCCAATTTGCAAATTAATTCCAATTCAGCAGTTTCTCGCTGGAGTCTGGATTTCAAGTTTTTTTGTTGTAAGATAGCGACCTTCATATCTGTAATTGCGTGACCAGAGAGATTGAAGTGTTCTCCGACTGGTTTATGAATGTTATAATTCTTGACATCTGATTTGTGTCCATTTATTCTTTTACGTAGAGACTGTCCAGTTTGACCAATGTACATGGCAGAGGGGCATTGCTGGCACATGATGGCGTATATCACATTGGTGGATGTGCAGGTGAACGAGCCTCTGATAGTGTGGCTGATGTTATTAGGCCCTGTGATGGTGTCCCCTGAATAGATATGTGGGCACGGTTGGCAACGGGCTTTGTTGCAAGGATAGGTTCCTGGGTTAGTGGTTCTGTTGTGTGGTATGTGGTTGCTGGTGAGTATTTGCTTCAGGTTGGGCGGCTGTCTGTAGGCAAGGACTGGCCTGTCTCCCAAATCTTGGCGGGTACCCAGCTGCAGAGCCCCTCAAACACCTCCTTCTCAGACTTCCTGAAGTATTGCAGCAAGGACACCTTCTGCGCTGGCACCATGAAGTACTCCATGCCAGGCAGCTGGAGTGGAGCATGGGGCAGGGGTGCTCAATGTGACGTCTTGGCTGGCTGTGCTAGGCCACTCTGCTCTCAGCTCAGCCATGCCACGTGTGTATCTCAAGGCAGGAGAAAGCTGGTGTGAGCCCAATGCTCCCTCCCCCGACTGCACCTTCTCTGCCAGCCACTGGTCCATGTAAACAAAGGACTACTTGCCATGGCCTTGTACTGCCACACTACCCCCAGGGTCACCTGGGACTGCCCCAGGTCCCAGGCATGTTAAGTCAATTTCATACCTGACCCAATCCGACGCTTGTTGCAAGGCAACACTCTTTGGGGGCCCTCCTGGCCATTTGCTGAGCCAGAAAGAGAAGGGAAATGGATAGGAGGGTAGGGCAACTTTGGTGTAGAATAAATACGAAATCAAAGAATTAGAGTCAGTTAAGGTTGATTAAGGAAATATGTGTGTTGTAAAGAAAGACTGTGACTAGCAAGTAGAAGGAACGCATTGAAAATAAGAAGTTGTGTGGCCAGAGGGAATGGAGTAGGGAAGATGTCTTATTCAAAAAATAATTAATGAGATAAGAGAAAGTTTCTAAAAAGGAGGTATCTGACTGATAGGGGTAACTGCAGATTGTTTTGAATAAAAGAAAAATAATCCATTTTACAAGGATCCAGTATGGATCTTCCCACTCCTCATACTAGTGTTATCTTAAAAGTAAAGACTTTGTGAACCCAGGTGCCATGGAAAAACTGTTGCTCAGCAAGAAGGAGGGGAAAAAGATAGGGAGGAAAGGTGTTGGGGAGAAACGGCGTTGGGGAGAAACGAGGTTGTAAATCTTATTTGGATTAAGACTGGAAATAAGGATGAAATGTCTCAAAATGGTTTTTAGCTGAAGTTGGTAATTGCTGTTTGACATTGCTTGTTTGTTAAAGGGTATAAAAAGTAAACCCTTAAAGGTTCATTGCTAATACCTGCCTGACCATACTGGAGCTGACCAATATGGGTCTAAGCACCCCTGGGTTTAGCCTGTTTGTAAGTATCTTTATGAATGCTTATAAATGTTTTGTTACTGTGTGGCTGTAGTAAATTGCTTATTAGTTAGACTTTTTAGGCATGTTTAGAGCAATTGTATAAATACCATTCAGCCTTTAGATTTAATAAAGGAATTTATGGTTAAATTAGTCTTGTGGTAATACTCTGCATAAATAATAATACTTCCAATACTTGGAATTGCACTAATTGCCAATGCAGATTTCGGCAACCAGTTCTCCTGGCAACTAGGAATCTTTTATGCACCTCATTTTCTAAGGAACTTTCAAAAAATCTTAAGGTTGTTTTTAGTGACACTTCCACCGGCCTAATTTCTCAAAAGTGATTAGTGGATTTTGAAGGCATTCGTTTTTTAGTGCCCACGTTGATACACTTTTAGAGGAGCCTCAGCAATTTGAAAATCAGGCAAATGTCTCAAGCTAGGAACAAACAAAATGGAAGGACTCAGTCACTAATCACTTGAAAATCTTGAGATTAACTTTTAGTTATGTGAACCTTATATGCAAGTAACAGCAAAACCTTGCCGTCCCTTTTACTGTGGATTTACATTATCTTCTCAGTATACTAAAGTACGCTGCCAGGCTGGTGAGATCCAATTCCCCTTGAAGTCACTGGAAATCTTTCCATTGACCAACCACTAACCTGTGCCTGGTTCGCAAGTGGATACATAGAAGGGAGATGAGGGTGCAAGGATTTTTCTTCTTCCCCACCCGTACACTTACCCCTCTGTACAGCCCCCAAAAATGTGGCCGAGAAAAGAGAGGCTTGAAATGACTTGTTCAAGGTCACATAGCAGAAGAATAGCAGAGCTAAGGATAGAACCTGTCTCCTGACTCCTAGGCTGACACTGTGATGCCCAATCTACCATTTCACACTGTCTCTGCAGTGCCTGAAGATCTAACTTCATGAAAATAATCCCCAGCAAGAAAGTTTTCTTCTGACTTTTCTGAAGAGGGAAAAGTTTAGTGCTCCTAGAAACATTTTTGGGAAGTATTTTATCTGGGCATATGCCAATCACTGTGAAATCTAGGTGCTGATATCTTCCTTTAAATGCTTCATTGAGATTCAGAATAATTGTATCCAGGATATCCCTTATCTCTAGGGCAGAAGCTATATATCTATTTAGATCTTCAAAAGCAAGTCTTTTTGCAGCACAAAAATATAAAATAGTGGAAATGGTTTGTTTCTCATTAGTTACCACAGTAGTCACGAATAATAGGAGAAGGGGCAGTTTTCCAGGTATTGCCTATATCTCCTGATGTAAGCAAAGAGTGGTACTTGACTATTTCCTGTTTACTTGGAACAAACTTAAGTGTCTGAAGTGTGTAAAAATGTCTGCAAGCAGCCAATTTTAACATCTGGAGATCCATGACATTTATAATACAACCATTTATTTCTAACATGGTTGGCATTCAGCAGGCTTCAGTCTGTCTGAGTTTAGATAAACATTGCTGCAATAATGTTTGGAACTTTTGGAAAATAATACCTAGGCCCCACTTTCAACAAATTGGGATGCAGGCCACTTATTATCCACACATTTCTGACTTAGTTAGCACGATGTTTGATTTTATTGTGATGTAATTAGGCTTCTTGCAGAGAGTTTCTTAATAAAAGAAATGTATAGGATTAAATTTGATCAGCACATCTGTGCCAGTATTCTAAATATTGGTCTAGCATTGCAGTACAATGAAACAATTAACAATAGTAATGCAATAAATTTACTTAAGCTGTAAGCAAACATTTACTGCTGCATTTTTCAACACATTCATCTGCTCTGGCAAAATAGCTAATTAGTTCAATACATTAAAGGGAGAAGAAAAATAAAAATAAAAGCTATTGCTGGCTAATTAACACATCCATGTTCTTCAAAATTTAAAGCCCAGTCCTGTGCCTGTTGAAGTTTTGCCAATAACTTCAGCAGTCCAGGAGCAAACCTTTAAAAGGTGGATTTCTATTTTTTGTGCTCTTGGGATATATTCTGTTAATGTAGCACACATATTTTATAACCATTGCATCTCATTTTAGACTAGAATTAACCATGTTTGCCATGTGAGAATCATCACAATAATGGAATATACGGTGGGCTGGTAATGACTTCCTAAAATGGGTGTTATGCCCTCATCATTCTGCATTAATAGATCTCTCATAAGAAAGTTGCTTCAGAAGCACATAAAATGTTTATGCACCATTCGGGAAGTTTTTTAAAATTAAAATTGACATGATAAGAGCAGGCGAGAAAGACTAGAAGTGTGTCAGGGGGAAGGGGAACAAGAGGAAAGGGTAGGGAATCTGAGATATAAAAGAATTAAGTTAAACAACTCAGGGGAAAAACTTAACTTGGATAAAGAGAATGGATCCTCAATGTACAGATTTTCAGACTATAATTTCATTTGTTAGCTTTGTTTCCAACAACAAACTATTCACGCTTCTGCCCTATGTGTTTTGATATCAGCAGAATTTATTGGAATTACAGCAGAAGAGAGCAGCAGGCAGGAGAAGTCTAGACTGAAACAGCTTCTACATAGAATTAACAGACCTGCAAGTAGCATTCCTTCCCATATGCAAAAATAGCATCAGGAATTCTTTCACCTAAGAAAGAACAGCTGATTGATTTCAAAATAATTTTTTTTTAAATTAATACTAATTTATAAAAGAGCATCTAAAACATTAGGTCAGCATTTTTAATGGAGGGATTTTAATGGACAGATTTGAGTCTGAAAATGTACATTCCTGGCCCTGGTGCTAGCAAATCTCCACATCTGTGTATTCCATTTTGCAGTTGTGTATGCCGATGGGGATCTGTGCATGCAAACAATAGTCAGGTACACAGGAATCTGCTTTGCATATGCAAATACAGTTTTTTGTGGGCATTTGTGTCCTTTCTTAGTAATCTTATACTGATTAGTTTGGGGAATGGGAAAGTGATCTAGCTGGTGAAGAGGATTTACAGTCCCATTCGTAGAAACATATTGGAAGTTAGATAGTTTTGGAGCAGCCTTCAGCTAGTTAGGTGTCAGCTTTCATCCAAACTATTTGATAAGATGTTTCACAGATAAAATGACAACACTGATATTAAATTTTGTTAATGTTTAGCTAAACTGCATAACAAATGAATGTCTGACAGCCAAACAAGCTTTTCAAAGGCTGGTTATTGTGTCCTGGTAAGTTTTTTAAAGTACAAATTAACCAATCATAAAATTTCTTATATAAAAAGTAGAGATTAAAAAACTAACAAAATCTTCCAGCCAAAGGCTATACAGATATTAACTCAAGTATGAAAAAATAGTATATTTATGAATTTGAATTTTTCTGATTTAGTTCTCAGCAGCATTGCACAGTCAAGATACCCTGTGTCACGTCTTCCAGAGTCCAAGATACAAATTTAATAATTGCGGTAATGGATCAAACCAGAAAAGCCATTTAAGTAGGTTTTGGTAATACATGCAAGTTTATCCCTAATCAGACCATACATTAGTCAGCATGAATAGAAAACCATGATCTTTATCCATTGACATCCAGCTTTCAGAGGTATAACTTAAGATGAAGCCAACAGAATTGTGATGAACTATCTCAGTTTTGGTGTATGTTACACCAAATATTTTCCTGCCTTTCCTTCTCCTGCCACAACCACAACAAATGAACCAGGCCTTTTGTAACCAACCTCCTCCATCTTCCCAACATACTGCAACATTGCTCCATTCTCTTGACCAAGGGATCATTGAAGGGAGACAGTTTTGAAAGACAGTCTCCAGGGCAATCCACAAAGTCCATCTTACCAATGTAAGTTGCTCTCCCAAATCCCAACCTTTCCTAGTCATACAGGGAAGAAAGTATGTAAAATTAATGTAATGGTAAGCAAAATTAAAAATACAGCCACTTGGTGAAGTGCCACATCCAATGGTTGTTTAGTTACTGAAGTGTGTCACATCAGCCACACTATCAGAGGCTCATTCACATGCACATCCACCAATGTGATATATGCCATCATGTGCCAGCAATGCTCCTCTGCCATGTACATTGGTCAAACTGGACAGTCTCTACGTAAAAGAATAAATGGACACAAATCAGATGTCAAGAATTATAACATTCAAAAACCATTCGGAGAACACTTCAATCTCTCTGGTTACTCAATCTCTGACCTAAAAGTCGCAATATTACAACAAAAAGACTTCAAAAACAGACTCCAACGAGAGACTGCTGAATTGGAATTAATTTGCAAACTGGATACAATTAACTCAGGCTTGAATAGAGACTGGGAGTGGATGGGTCATTACACAAAGTAAAACTATTTCCCCATGTTTATTTCCCCGCTCCACCCCCCACTGTTCCACAGGCGTTCTTGTCAACTGCTGGAAATGGCCCACCTTGATTATCACTACAAATGGTTCCCCCCCACCACCCCACTCTCCTGCTGGTAATAGCTCACCTTAAGTGATCACTCTTGTTATAGTGTGCATGGTAACACCCATTGTTTCATGTTCTCTATGTATATAAATCTCCCCACTGTATTTTCCACTGAATGCATCCGATGAAGTGAGCTGTAGCTCATGAAAGCTTATGCTCAAATAAATTTGTTAGTCTCTAAGGTGCCACAAGTCCTCCTTTTCTTTTTGCGAAGTGTGCATGACACCTGACCTGACTTGACCTACTTGATATGATGACAAGAACTGTAGCTAGTAAAATGTGCTGTAGATTCAGCTTATCTACTTTTTTCCTGGCACCTGTCTGGGACTAATGCACTATAAAGCTCAGGTTGATGGCACAAGTGCTCAGATATCAATGAAACAAAGACATTACTTCCTATAAAACAGATATTTGTATACATTTGACCTGACATAAGTAACAGTAAATCAGTCCCCAAATGAATTACCAAAGATAATAAATGTGCTTGGCCACTGCCTGCCAGAATTGCAAGAAGCAGGAGGTCAGAGATAGAGAGAAAAAAATTCCCAGCAGATTTTCCCCCCAAATCAGAATTAGATTCCAGAGAAAGTGCTTATTTTCCCATCTGGATTGGAGGCAGCAACCAAAATATAGCCCGTGCTCTCTCTCAGACAACTAGTTGAAAATGACTTATACTGACAGGGGATGACTCTTCTGATAACATTGGATAAGCTCAGCCAACTAGGGTTACAACAGAAATACCACGTGATTTGTCCCATATGACCGATATATCCTATTGAAGCCAGTGTGAACTCTAAATATATTGGCCTAAATTTTCAAAAGTAGCTAGTGATATTGGTTGCCACAAAATTCCTTGGTCATTCCTACTGCATTACCATAAAAAGCATGATAGCGTATGTAGATCCCATATGAAAATTGTAACAACTATCTTTTGACCCCACACCACTGTAGGGAAATCACTACATTGTTATAAATGTAGGCATAGGCAGTCTGGCCTAGCAGTCCTGTGAGCCACCAGGGGTTGGAGGAATCACAAGGTTAGGTCACATAAATAAGAGTCAGGATCAGAGTCAGGCCAGGGTCAAAAACCAGAAGCAGTACTGGGCTAGAATCATGGTCAAAGTCAGGCTGGAGTCAGAGACAAGGCAAAATCTGGCATTGTAGCAGGCCAAGGTCTGTCTGGCTCAGGTTGCTAGTCTGTCACCGGAGGTCATGGAAGTCATGGCTTCCGTGACTTTCTGGGACCTCCGTGACTCATGCAGAAGCTGGTGCAGCTGGCCCAAGGGCCACCTGAGTAGCTTGGGCAGCCCCTGGGCCAGCTGTACTGGCCACTGTGGGGCAGTCTTGGGCCACTGTGCCCCTTCTTCCCCCCCAGAAGCAGCAAGAGTTTGGGTGTGGGAGGGGACTCAGGGCTGGGGCAGGGGGCTGCAGTGTGGGAGTGGGTGAGAGCTCCTGGCAGTGCTTATCTCGGGGAGGCTCCCCAGAAATGGCAACATGTCCCTCAGCTCATAGGCGGAGGTGCAGCCAGGGGGGCTCTGTATGCTGCCCCTACCCCAAGTGCCGGCTACGCAGCGCCCATTGCCTGGTCACGCCTCCGCCTAGGAGCCAAGGACATGTTGCTGCTTCTGGGGAGCCAGGTAGGGAGCTTGCCAGCCCCCCACCCCCGCAGCAGCAGCAGGGTTCTTGGGCTGTGCGCCACAGGCCATCCCCCCGAACACCCACGGTGCCCTGGGCCACCCCACAGCACCCAAGATTTAGTCAGGGATATATAGTACAAGTCATGGACAGGTCACAAATCATGAATTTTTGTTTACTGCCTGTGACCTGTCCATGACTTTTACTAAAAATACCTGCAACTAAAATGTAGCCTTATGTATGGCTACCCAGATAACTTCCTGGGGCGACCCCTGGACTTAAGTAGGTGCACTTGGTCAATCAAAGGGCCACAGGGGACTGTCATTTTGGGTTTCATGGGAAGTACTTCCTGCAGTGTCTACTCTCCATAGTGCTCCCTGGCTGTATCTATATGTGGCCTTCTGGTGGTACTGTGAAAATAGCAGCAATCTCACGTTTTACAGGCCTAAGTTCTAAGCCCCATGTCCTTATAATTTTTTTGAAAAAATATAACATAATTCAGCAAACTATTCTGAGTTACCCTTCATGTGTAGGGACATATAGGCACCAAAGTTGCATCCATAAAATAAATGTGAGGAAATGAATAATTACAAACACAAATAGGGACTTGCTCATACAGGTAGCGTTTTTGCACATACAAATGCAATTTTTGCATGTTTAGTTACCTGGTTTTGCTTCCAATTACACATTTTGTTAGCACAACTTAGACCTCTATGTTTGAAAAACATCCCTTAATGTATCTTATCTTAGTCTCTGCTAACTTTAACTTTACTCAGGAATTCTACTGATGAGGCTAAAGTTAATCATGTGGGCATATATTTGTGGGATCAAGCTTAATTGATTTAATTTAGTACCATTTTTGTCAAATCTGATGGTAGAACCTTTATTCTATGTCTCCCATAGAATACAAACTAATAATTAATTTAGTCAGCCACTAGGTGTCATTCGTTTTTCATACAAATATAGTAGAGTGCAAATTTCTTATCTGTTAAAGGGTACTGGTTATAAAATACAAGGATCCTTATGCTGCTGCTTCTTCATATGGCTGATGTAAATATAGAGCAACAATTATAATTTTACATTTAGATGGTTAAGCCAGATAATTGCATCTGGAATAGCAGAGTGTATTGTTGTGATGTCTCCTTCGTATTTGTGAATTGGGAATTGAGTTATTATATGTTCCATGGTCTGTTCTGGGTGACCACAGTCACACACTGAGAGCCTTTAATTTTTCATTTGTGCAGCAAGTATCTGCATCTGCCATGGTTTATGCAGATACCCTTTAGGGTTGCCAATGAACTTCGTGGAAGATTGAAGCCAGGGATCTTCTGCATCGGGTCTTTCACAAGGTGTTTAGTTGTGACTTCTTGTGAATTCCATTCAGCTTTCCCAGCTTCATCAGGGTTGAAGTTGCATTGTTGAAGTTTAAATGCATGGGTCCAAAAGGGCTTAAGTGACTTCAAGTGGTGGTGAGGGACATTGTTAAGGTCCTGGTGGAATGGAAGAATTTAATTTTCCATGATCCTCTGAAATTCCCAAAAGGTTGTGGTATCGCAGCAAATGGATAGGGGAGCAATGTGCCACAGCACAAATTTCCTCTGGAATCTGGCCTCAACGTGCATTACAAGGGCCAAAACTTGGTCTTAACAACTGTGTTTAGGCTGGAATCCTGCTTGTTCTTTGGGGATCACTGACTCGATGAGAGGACTGATTACCCGGAGAGTGATACAGTCCAGGAGTCTGTAGGCAGTGCACAGGAGTGATATCAGCCTATAACTTCCCAGGTCATTGGTTGGCTTGCCTGGTTTGAGTATGGAAATGACTATCACCTCCCGCCAGGTTTTTGGGATGCATCCAGAATCCATGGTTTTGGTGTACAGTGTCACCAGTCATTGGAGTCCCCTAGGGCCTAGTTGATGAAGAAATTCCAAGGAGATACTATGTCTGCTGGCCACTTTCCCTTTCTTCAGTGCAGCTATTATACTTCCTTTTGCATATTATACATGATTATAGCAGAGTCAGGATGAGCTCTACCCTGACATCTGGTGGCGAGTTGTGGCGGGTTGTGGAAAAGAACTTCAGGGGCTGATCTCATTTGCATAGGCACACCCACCCTGCCTAGATGGTCACTTTGGCTACTGTAAGAGCCCCAGTTTCTCTGTTATTGGGGCAGGAAGAATAAACTGTTATTATCCTGATTATGCGAATCAAGGACAGTGGAACTGTACTTGGCCTTTTGTTATGATGGAGGGACTCGCCATCAACTCAGCAGCACTCTCAAAATGAATGTGAAAAGAATGTGAACCAGTCACTCCTTGTCTGCACAAGCTGGCAACTGACAAGAATGACCCTCATTCGTGTGACTTCATTGAAACCGCTAGGCAAGGGTCATGGGTTCCAAAACCCAGTGAATTGAGAAAGGCTGGGGATAAGTATTAGTACCTGGTGGTGAGGGCCTGAAAAACCAATTGCACTCTCTCCACTGTGGAATATCAGAGCTAATATCAGAGCGTTACCTAGGGAGGTGGTAGAATCTCCTTCCTTAGAGGTTTTTAAGGTCAGGCTTGACAAAGCCCTGGCTGGGATGATTTAACTGGGAATTGGTCCTGCTTCGAGCAGGGGGTTGGACTAGATGACCTTCTGGGGTCCCTTCCAACCCTGATATTCTATGATTCTATGATTCTATGATTCTAATTTTGATTCTATTAGGAGTCTAGTGACAGGCTGCTGAGCTGAATTCACTTTAGGCCAATGGTGCACCAGCACTGAGGCTCTCCTACTACAAGCTGAAATCACTAAAGAGCTAAAATTATTAAGAGCTGAAGTCACTGAATGCTGTATTAAGTAGTGGGGGGGCCTGAAGATCTATTGCAGGATGGCTGGCAGAGCAGGGCAGAGCGGAGCAGTTTGTGGGATGGCTGGAGCGGCTCACAGGACGGCCAGTGGAGCAGAGAGGAGCGGCGAGTGGAGCAGTTTGTGGGGTGGCTGGAGCGGCTCACGGGACAGATGGTGGAGCGGAGCAGAGCGGCTGGCAGAGCGGAGCGACTCGTGGGACGGCTGGCGGAGCAGAGCGGAGCCCCATGAAGAGGCGGGGCAGTCGGCTTTAGACCACATAAGATGCCCCTTAACCCCCCCATCCCATTTCCACCCAGGCTGGGAGGTAAAACTCTGCAGATAAACTTTCCAACTCTGGGGCTGCGCTGACCAGGGACAGAGACTTTTAGGTTGTTAGACTTTTAGGACTTTGGGTGACTTTTGGGTTGCTGGACTCAAGAACCAAAGGGAAAGGACACTGCCCAATTTGCTTGGGGTGGGTTTTTGCTCATGATTTGTGTTATGAATCCTGTTGGTGGTGTTTCCTCAACATAATGCCACATTGTTTCTCTCTGTTATTAAAAGGCTTTTGCTACACTCATACTCTGTGCTTGCGAGAGGGGAAGTATTGCCTCTTAGAGGCACCCGGGGCCGGGGGTGGTATATATTTGTCCCAGGTCACTGGGTGGGGGCTCGAGCTGGTTTTGCATTGTGTTATTGGAACGGAACCCCTAGATACTGAACCTGGCCCTTGTTGCTGCCAATTCTGACTGACAGAAGGGTTACAATTGTAAAAATAAACAGTGTCATCTTTGCAAACTTATCCTATTAAGGTTTTTTGATTTTTCTTCACTTTCCCTCATTTCCACATAATGAGCTGAATCTTACAATCTTTGAACAAGGACTTTCAGAAGATCTTGTCACGTTTCAAGATGATGTTCAAATTATTCAACAACACAAATATTAGCTCTTTTACAGCATCTCTGTTGCAGAATATATATAAATATGAGTGGATTGGGGTGAGAAAGTATAGATTTTTAAAATTTATTTTGGGAAATGTCATGGCCCATCTGAGTCCATGGGTGTCTCACAGGGTGAGCTTTTCTAATTTTCAGTGGTTTTATTAATATCTAACTCACTATGGCTGGCCTGGATCTTGCAATCCACAAAATAAATCAAATCTCTCATTGGCCTAAACAAACATTGCAGTCAGGATCAGGCTGTGACAAAGCCTGGCTGCTTAGACTAAGACAGAGGGAGACTCCTTCCTTCCCTTTCCTGGCTTCAGCCAGAACACCATCTGATAGAAGCAGTCATCCATGCTTACCTGGACTCCTGAGTGGCCTCTGGAAGCTCCCGACCCTTCTAGCCACT
This sequence comes from Chelonia mydas, assembly GCF_015237465.2. NCBI lineage: Eukaryota > Metazoa > Chordata > Testudines > Cheloniidae > Chelonia > Chelonia mydas. The sequence continues at coordinate 295,853,350 of NC_057849.1, forward strand.
GGAGGACTAAGTCTCTTGCAGGTTCCATGAGCAGCTGACCCGGGAGGCAGCCCCTGGAGGTCCAAACTTTCTGCCATTCTTTTCTTAAAGAGCTGCTTCCCAGAGCCAGTGCACCAAGGCAGCAGGGTCTTCGGCAGGGGGTATCAAATGCCTGGCATACCCAGTCATCAGAACAAATATTTATTTTAGGTTTTATACATTATTTATATTTTGTGCTCTTCAGAGCTGTGGCATAAGAGCTTGATCAATTACATTTAAAATACACAAGGAAAGTATTATATAATAATAATGCAAAAATCTCCATGCAATCTCTCGGCCAATAACTGGACAGACTGTAGTTGTAACCCCTCATTAAGGGTCTAGGCCAAGAAGCAGTACCAATTTTTCAAGCTTTTCTCTACAACCATTTAACTAACATTAAATGCAATAAAAATATAATCAGTGAAGCATAACAATTCGTATACTGTATATTCTGTAATCTCTGATCACAGCAGGGATGTTAATTGTCTCGTTGCCTATTAAAATAATATGCTTTTTAAATTAGAAAGACAGGTTTTATGATAATGTGAGCAGATATTTTCCCAAACATCATACCTTTTAAGCTATAAACAACTGACTGTGCTAACATTCTGCTAAAGATTAACATAGTAAACTCCTAATATATTATTTTCTCGGTTGATCATATCTTGCTCTTGTTTGGAATAAAATATTAATGAGCCTCCTTTGACACGCAAAATCACCTTCACTCTAATCTTTGTCAAACTGCTATGCTGTCCTCATAAATGTGTACTAAGAAATGTAAACCTCTGCAATTTTACTTGTAAAATGTAACTAACAACTGCTTTTCTTTTCTTTCCTTGATCAGATTCTTTAGTACAAAATCCAAAACAAGTGCTATGTTTGTACATGTGCAAAGCAGATAGGTATGACTGCCAGAGGATATTGTGAAGGCCAACACTATAATGGGGTTCAAAAAAGAACTAGATAAGTTCATGGAGGATAGGCCCATCAATGGCTATTAGCCAGGATGGGCAGAGAGTATGTCCCTAGCCTCTGTTTTCCAGAAGCTGGGAATGGGTGACAGAGGATGAATCACTTGATGATTACTTGTTTTGTTAATTTCCTCTGGGGCATCTGGCATTGGCCACTGTCAGAAGACAGGATACTGTGCTACATGGACATTTGGTCTGACCCAGTATGGCCATTTTAATGATAAAGTATTTTTTCAAGTAGTCCCATCATGCTACACAAGGATTAAAACCTAAATAACAGAGAGTCTGAATCTCTTTTCTCATGGAAAAATTCTGCGAGAAGTGAGATGAAGCTCACATCACTGAGCTTCCTGTATTCTTGCCACAAAGAAGAAAGAATTTGTACTCTAATGGTGAGGGGTGGCTGTGGGTTGGAGAAACTAAAGAGACTAGATAGCTGTGAGCAAAAGAGCAAGAATCCGGAGAATCCCAGAGTTGCAGTGTCGAAAGATGGTCCCTTCCTGGGTTTCCCCCCACTCATTTAGGCATGTTGCTACTGAACCCATCCCTTTGTGCCTGCATCTTCTCCTCTTGCCTTGTAGGGGGATAAAGGGCATGAAGGAGGAGATAATACTGCTCAGAGCAATTTTAACTCCTTGCAGATAACTGCTCAGAAATTTGGCAGTCTCTCAAAAGGGCAAATCACAAACAGTGTCTGCTCCCCTGATTCTATTCCCTAGTCATGACATCCAAAACATGCAATAGTCTAATACAGAGACTTCTGCAGGGGCAGGTAGAACAGGTTACACACATCTGCTGATTTATGAATGTTTTGGCATTAGTAGATGCTGTTTAATATCATCCTCAGTTGCTGTTGGAGTAGAAAGTATTTGACACTTTTACATGACATGAACTCCTCATCTAGTTTCCTCCCTGTTGTCCATAACCCTATTGGTGATAGAGTTTTCACTGATGTCTTTAACTTCCCTAATCAGTTTCCTACATCTCTTAATTTCCAATCTATTTTCATTACCATCAACTTCCTCTTTTTCCCCATTTGTTTTATATTGATTTTTATTGCTGCTTTCACATGCTCTCTTAACCAGAATGTTATTGTTTTTATTATACTGAAGTAGCATTTAAAAAAAAACTCGAGTAATTGTTGCTTTTTAGGCATAGAGTTAAGTATTCTTAACAACTCTTGATTTTTGTTCATCCATCTCTGTTTACATTTTTGATCTCAATCAGCTTTGCTTATAATCATTTTTAGCTTTGGAAATCAACCCTTCTAAAGCACCAGTTGCGTGTGCGTGTGTGTGCGGACTGTATTCCGAGGGCATCGTGATCATTTGAACTAATTTTTAATTCAGCAATCAATCATTTTCTATCAGAATGAGATCTAATATTCAATTAATCCATATTGAATGAGACACTTTAGTGTTCGAAAATGATGATCTATAATTTCTAGAAATTCCAAGGACATTTTACTACTGTAAGCATGAAACCTCCAGAATATGCCTCCTGTACCAGGTTTGAAATCTCTCATAATAATGCAGTTTTTCTTTCTTCACATATGAAAGAAATACTGTAGTTAATTTTAACAATTTTTAAGGCAAGTCAAGTTTTTGATAACACCAAGGAGAGAAACATTTTTACTCAGAGTGCTAGGTTAGCACATTTTTATCTTCAGAGTATAGGCCATTGACTAAGATGTCATCAGTCTCATATAGTATTTACAGTCAATATGCTGAAGGAATTAAAAACAGTCCATTTTATATGTGTAGATGACCTAAATACAGGACTTCTATTTCTTCCAGGATACCAAATACTGCTTCCAAGACTCCTGGCTGTCATGAGCACAAATATACTAGAGCGGGTAAAAGATTAGTTATTATATTGTAACTTGCAACAACTCAACAGACTTTATGCATATTGTATGTTATGTGTCTGTTGTCAGTACTGTACTGTATTGTGAACAATTTTATGAACACAAGTGCATTCCATGGGGTTATCCATGTTTTTGAACAAAAATTATCTGCAGCAGAAATTTTAGAACTGTGTAGTTAGAGAGGACTTTTTACTCTTCTCCATGTGTAGAGAAATGTTACAAAATTATTACACTATTAGTTCCAATAAAATACAGCACAAGTGCTATACAGGGTCTGAGCCAAAGCCACTGAGGTCCATTCCAGTGTGCTTTGGATTAGGTCCCAAAAAGGGGCTAGTGAGTGACTGAATTGCCATGGAGACAGTTGTAAAAACAGAGGTACCTTTGAACATTACACACCAACAGAATGAAAGGGAAGGCATTTTATTCTAGTTCAACCACAAGTCATTGTTATCCAGGAATTACTGGAAGAATTGTGATGATCTGTGTTATGCTGGAGATCAAACTAGATGATAACAAGGCTTCCTTCTTGCCTTAACATTTATGAATCTTACTCTCCCTTCTAGAAAGCACTGCGAGCCCTCTGGTTTTACTGGTATCAACACACTGCAGAATTGGCCCTTAGTATGTCTGCCTCCAATTTTGAATTTTGCACTATGATGGAAGACATTTCTTCACAAGTGTTTCCTCTTGGAAAATGTCCCATTGGCATTTTCATCAGCATGCAAAACTATTTTGGTTGCAGATATGGCTCCAGTGAATCTATGTGTGACACTGCACCCCATATTTGTCATAGTGGTATCATTGTGATATGATTATGACATAGTTATGATGTATCTTGAACAAGATATGGTATGTAAAGTGTCTATTCAAAAGTTATGATTTGCTGAATATGATTATCCTATTTGTCTGCATGTATCATTTTTGTATATGAAGTTATGAATATTGACTATGTATCCGTGTTTCAAATGTGGTTACACGTGGGTGACACCTACTAGGCAAGATGCTTCCAGTCTAGACAGCTGGTTGTGAAGGGCCTATTTAAAGTAATGGTCCATTAAGGGAAACAATAGGTCTTAGGAGAAGCTTATCCCCAACCTGGTGAGCCTTCCTGAGAACACTCCAGACAGCCTATAGATAATGGCTGCTATGCCTCAGCAAGGCATGCAAGGGAATGTGACCAGACCACATGACACTAAACTCCATTTTGGTACCTGTATTTTTCCACAAACTGGGCTGGGAACTTAGCTTAGAACAAAGGGTTCCTGCCATATGGAAACACTATATAAGGTGGGGAGTGATATTATCTCTTGGCCTCAATCCCCACATAAGAGGACTCCTGGAAACACCTGAGGAACAAAGACTGAGGTGGGGAAAATGCCTGGGACCAGGCTAAAGGTGGACTTCTTGTATCATCAGTCAGGATGAAAGACAGACAGGATATGAATCAGCAATCTAGTATATTAAGCTTAGTTGGCGTTTTTTTGTTAGGTAATCTCTTTTGATCTGTTTGCTATAAATTATAATCACTTAAAATCTATCTTTCTGTAGTTAATAAACTTGTTTTATGTTTTATCTTAACCAGTGTGTTTTGAGTGAAGTTGGGAAAATCTCAGCTCTGTAAACAAAGGCTGTTGCACATCTTTCCCAGATCGAGGGGGAATTAATTAATGAGCTTGCATTGTACGGATTCCTGTGCAGTGCAACATGGTATAATTCTGAGTTTATACTCCAGTAGGGGTGCAAGGCTGGGGAGCTGGGAAATTGGCTGGTGTCTCCTGTGTATCCATAAGTGGCTTAGGTAAAGCACTCAGGTAACTTAGTTGGGTGTGTGGCGCTACCTGTTGTCATGTTGGGTGATAACAGGGCCTGGAGAGGCTGGCTGAATCACCAGCAGAGCAGCGTGAGAGAGACCTATGCAGCTGAATTGTTAAGGGTACAGCGGTTCCAGCGGCTCCCAGACTGAACCCCGGGGGTGACAACCCATCACAATATGATTTCATTACATTAAAGAGAATTTCACAGGAATCTTGGACATTACCCAAACTGGGCATTAATACACATTTTTAGTAGCCAAAATGTCATGAAATTTTGTAAAAATTGTATTTGTAGCAAACATTTTGTGAAGTGTAAAAAGCAAATATATATTTCATACATCTCCCCTATGATCTTTCCCAGTTCATGAGATATATACTGAAAATACCAGATAGTGGCATACCAGAATTCGTATATGTGGTGTCCTGGTTTCCATGTTGCATCACGCTTTACTCATCTTTCTGACTCCTTCTACAGTTTTAACAAGGGAATTTTTATCCCAAAGGTTGATCTACTGTTGGGGAATTTTGCTATTGCAAATAGGTTCCAGTACCTCTAGTTGCACCTAAAGGAGGCTGTATGATTTCTCCCCCCCCCCCCCCAGCTTCTTGATAACCAATATGGAGAATAAGAAGCACAGTTGTGTGACTGGTTGGTGAATCTAACCATCAGTTTGGGGAGAATCTTCTCTCCTATTTTCAGCTTGCCCTGACCTTGGCATTTTCAGTGTGGGCTGCCCTAGGTGCCTTGGGTCACAGGCTGAATCTGGCTTCCACTGAACCCTACGATAGAACTACCACAGACTTCAGTGAGAGCAGGATTTGGCTTTGTCTTTTAGTAGGAAAACAAGACAATTGATGACTTCTTGGTTTTTTTCCCCTTCACTTCTGTTAAAAATAAAAGTATTTGATAAATCCACATATTTGATGTACAGTTAATTTTTAATCAACCCCATAATTATTTTTCTAAGTAGTTAGCAATAGCCTCCATTATATTTTTCTGCATAATGTACGTTTATTGTGCAGCTACAGTATGTGGGCTGTTTCTTTGAGAAAACGGCTTTTAAAGTTACAAAATGTCAAAATTTACTAAATGCATTTCTTCGTCTTGTAGTTTTGCTCATGATAAAGTACTTGCTCTTTCCCTTACTCAGGCCATATTTGGTAGAAAACATTGTCTGCCTTAAGTGCAGCAGTTTTTCATTGTTTTTGATTTCCACTCATCTCTTTAGTTAGCAGAAATATTGGTAGCGTGCAGCATAAAGAAGACTCAAACCAAAAGCTTTTTGTAGATGTCAACTAAAATTAATGTTGCAGTGAGAACGTGTGATCTGTTTGATTATAATCCCAGGCTGTCAGAAATGCTTGAGTAAAAAGCCAGTGTCATTCATCCCCCAAAACATGAATTCTGGAGAATTAATAGATTTTTTTATGAGATAGCATCTACGCTAAGTTCAAGTTCATAGATCAGTAATTCCAACTGAAAGGTTTAGCTTTCACCTTTTTCTCTATGCGAGATTAGAAAAGTATATTTAAATCTGATTATATACATAAACATTTCTGGCAGAGCACCCTGCATCACATCTCAGTCATACCATTCTCCTTGTACAGCACATGGAATTCTAAAGACAGATCAAAGAGCAACAAAAGATGTAAGAATGTAGGAATTTATGGAGAATTAAAATTTCCTCAGAGGTCGATTAAGCTATAAATGGTAACGTAAGGGACAAAAGAGCCAATAAAAAGTGTTAGAAATGTGCTGAGTTAGCTTAGTGTATGTTAATATACCCTAGTGGAAATATATTAAATGATTTGTAACTTTTTCAGTCTTTTATTATAAATCTATGTAGTGAGTCAGAATAAGAATATGATGGATTGAATGCTGTTCCTTTATGACTTCTATTACAGATTTATCACTGATGGTTAATCAGTGTTAGTGATGACTTGGTAATATGGGAACTTAGCAAATAATGAAGTATAGGAATGAAGGCTGAATAGTAAACTCCTACCGAACCAGAACAATATTACAAAAGAAGCAACATAAAGAGAGTAACTGGGATCAGCCTTTAACCTTATGGATAACATTCTTTCATGGATTTCTGATTATTCATAGGGGAGTGCTTTCACTGACCCAGCAGGGTTAAATAAGGATGACAAGGAAGTGACGGTTTTTTTCTTACATGGCCATAGCATTAATCTTCTACCCACTCATGGGACCAGGCAGACTCTTACCTGCATGGTTCTAGACTAATATATTTTTGGAGTGCTTTTAAGGCTGTATCTGATAAACGCAAAATATAGACTCCATAGACTCCAAAAGGACTGTGATGTTTAACAACCACAAGTCCACCTGAGCAAAGTGGTCTATGAGCTGGTAAAACTCAAATGTTGCTGATCCAGATGACAGAATCACCTCAGCTATGACCAGACAAAGTCAGCATGTGTCATATAGATGTACTAATTATCCTGCCAGAAGGCAAGACCCCCACTGACCTCATACCGTCTTCTCAACCATCTATAATGATAATAAAGAAATGACTGGCTGTTTCAGAAAATCAGCAAGATTTCTTCACAAGAACAGCAAATACTTCCCTACTGTATAACATGGAAGTATTTCCAAGCTTACTAATGCTCAGATTAAAAATTGGAATGCAGCTGCTAAATTAGGGTGAGACTGAGTCCACATGAAGTCCAGGAAATTTGATTTAGTTCACTGGAGAGGGAGTAATTTACATCACCCCATTTGGAAATACAGCTTACTGCACCCTTGGCCTTGGTCAACTTTGCTGGTCAACACGTAGGAAGGAAAGTCACTGCTCTGGCACCACCCATTCCTCATCCTTCCCCACACACTGACAGGGAGAAATATCAGGCCTGCAGTAGAGCTGGTTGAAATTTTTTCATTCAAAACTATTCACAGAAATAAAATTGGATTTTTCAAACAGGTCCAGCATGAAGCCACTGCTCTTCCTGTACTACACATGGCCTAGGTAAACCTAACATTGCTGTGCATGGGATGGGGTAGGGAGGCTTTACTCACCCCTACTTCCCTGCATAGCCACATTAGGGCTAGTGAAAATCTAGCCCTAAATAAGATAATCAAAGGGAAATACTATAAAATATCAGTTTCCACAGTTTCTGAGATGAGAAGGCTCTTGAAGGGGTAAATTTTTAAGTTAAAGTATTATGGAACAGTTTACTTATCAAGTCCCTTTCCTGTTGTTGAGGTTCAAGTGGGAATAGATGGTTTTCCACAGTAGCATTAGAAAATCCTTCTTTTAAAAGAATTCCTAATCTGTGCCTTCATGTGCCAACCAGCCTGTCTAAAAAACAGAATTTTAGTTCCAGTAGCAATGTATCAAGAGACTAAGTGTACAATTTTCAAAAGTGCCTATGTGATTGAGGAGCCTAAATTCCATTTTCAAAAGCGATTTGTGAATGTAATGTAATTTTTGAAAATGGGTCAGGCTCCTAAGTCACTTAGGCATTTGTTAACACTTTAACTCAGATGTTCACCACATCACAATCTGTCAAATTTGCTTCATTGAATTGATCATGAGCCTCCACTTGTCTGCAAGAAAATTTACAGATCCTAATTGTTGCACCCACACTTTGCACTCTGTCCTGGGTTTTCCCCATATTTGTTAAGGTTCCCTGCACATGATCTGATTGCAGGATTGGGGTATGCATGTGTAGCCTATAGGACTAGCCTGCTGGCTTGCCTATATATCTTTTCTTATGGGTTTGATCATTTGTTTTATTATAGTAGGTTTATCAATTTGTATTAGAATATTTTGGCTGTAACGCAACATACCGGCCACATCCTCGATGTTGAGCTGAGGCAAGTTAGCATACATATACTCGAGACCTTTAGCCTATATAGGTGGTGATGAGCTAAAGAATAGATTATATATATGTTTGTGACCTTTAACATAGATAAGTGAGCAATTTAAAGCAAGTTGGTGTAGGTAGGGCCACCCAAGTTCATTCCCCTTTTCAGACTTAAGTGGTACACTACAAATAACATGGAAATAACTGGTTAGGCCAGAAATAACAGAGGTGAGAATGAGCTAATGGTCACAATGAATATGTCATTAATACGCACGAACATGCCAGCCTATAGAGTAAATGTGCCCTGATATTTCTGTAGGTGAGGAAGTTAAGTCTGGACATGCAAGGAGGGCACCTAGTGTTCAGGTTCTATAAGAAGGGCAATCCACCATGTTAGATAAGTTCGTTCATTGTTTAGTTCATTATTTCGTTTTTCATAGTTAATTCTTAAGTAAATTCTAAATTAGCTTCTATAGTCTTTCTATAGCTTTAGCTCTAGCTTCTACTAAGTTATTCACCTCCCACTCAAGATTCGAGAAACCTGAATCATTGGACTCTTTTGGCATGCCAGAGGCGAGGCTGGTCCTTTGTCTCTTACCACCAGGTTATCCAGAAAGGGTGTGAGTATGTTAATCAAGAAACCTTTATAATATATAATACCACATATACTGCTACAACAATAATACTGTTTTTGTAATGGATTGATTATTCAATTACTATTTGATTACTAGTCCATTACTATTCCATTTATCTGAATAAAAGTCTTTAAGGCTGCATTATGTTCTCAGTATGCATATCCTTATCATAAATCCTTAGGGTCCTTGCAAATTCTGTGTCGCCTGATTCTGGGACAAGAATCTTATTATCTTCTGATCAGATTAACTCACTCAGATTGGTGAGTATATAACTCATATTATCTAAAGAATATTATTAATATCCTAAAATCAGGCAACAGCATGTATATTTTAGAAATTTTAACATTTAAGTGGGCAAGTATGTGGTACCCCCAAAATGTAAAAGCCCCAATGTGTGTTAGGGATACTAATTTTAAATACTTGAGCATAAACAGACATTAGATTATTTAAAGGGCACACACAGATGTTTGCACATGCACATTTGATTGATGGGGTTTGAAAATTTCCCCCAAATATTTTAGGACTATTCTATTTCTCTGTGTATTTCTCACTGCTTTGCAGTAGATTGGTGTAAACCAGTCTGAAAGATATGGTTTGACATAAATTGGTTGTTTGGTGGTGGTGTGTGGTTAGAGACAGATAATATTTGTCAGATTGTGAAGTACTTTGAGTCAGCAAAGCCCTCTGACAGCTGCTGAGCTATCTGAGATAACTTTAAAAGAAAATGATTATCACAAATACATTTCTGATGTGGTGCTTAAAATCTGCCTCCATTATACAAAGCTAGGAGAGAAGTTTATCTTTATCTTAGCACCTGGGAACCTCCAGGGCTAAACAATTCAAAGGAGAATCACAGTATTCCATGATTTGTATCAAATTTGTGGATTGAAAATAAAATGATCATCTCCACAACATGGCCACACATCTGAAGAACGTTTAACACACCAAAGTTTAGTTTCATATGTTACCGTATGTAGGGCTGAACTGTGGCTTTGTCACAAGCCTAAAGTAAGGAGCTTCACATTGTTGCATTGCCCTTTGAGCAGCCTGGGAGAGAGATTGTGTTTCAGGGCATCACACTCTCTTTCTTGGTTCCCCCAGTGTTTCAAAAAGGGTGTAAACTCTAACGGGCCTTTACATAGCTCTGTATACATTCCCCAACACACCGGTGTAGCTATGGTACATTGAAGCAGATGGAGCCAAGGCCCCTCCCAGTCCTCACCCCATTCCATTCCCATCCATCTGCGCCAGGGAGGATGTAACTGCCCTGGCCATCCTTCATACCGTCCCACATTGCTACCCATGATGCAGCCAGCCAGCACAGGAACATGAGGAGATGCCTTGTGCCCGCTGCTTCACTGCTGTCTTTCTATATTTCATTCTCTTTCAATTTGTTTTTCTAGACACAGAGACATGAATCTGAAAGAAGTGCCCTGTAAAGGTAGGTTGGGAAAAAAGGTATTATTCCATTATTAATGTACAATAGCTTATTACTAATTACTCAGGAACCTGTGTACCATTCAGTGCACATAGTAATTCCCATTAACTTTTGTGCTCTGAAGAGACAACATTCCAGACATTAAGATTTAAATATTTATTCCCTTTCCCCCCTCTTTCTTTTTAATGGGATTATAAATATAATAGGGACTACTGAATTACAAGTGATCCTGTAGTTCTTGTGCAATGGCCTTTTTCAGAATCAGAACTTTTTGTGAATTTTATTGTTTGTTTTTACAATGTTCTGTTTTCTTGTCAACACTGGAAAAGAAAAACAGTGTTTTTTTCAATTGTTAGTTTTTCAGTTTATATTTTTTACACCCCTTTTCCTCCCTTTTTTCCTTTCTCCCTTTTTCAGTAGTGAAAAGGAAACAGAGGAAAAAGAGGGGACACAATGCAGAAAGTAACAAAAGCTGAAGAAAAATACCCCAAACAACAAAATTTGAGGGGAAAAAAATGAAACCTCACAATTTTGCATATACTTTTTCCTAAAAGAGCTAAGTGCAAGCTCATTGCTTCTCAAAACCTGCAGAATGAAAATGACTTTGACATGTTCAAACTTTTTCTGCAAAATGTTTTCCCTTTCCTGACCAGCCCTGCTTCCAACTCCTTTGGGCTTCCATGAGAACAATGGAGATTGCTAGGGTCTGAACACTTGTGAAGATTTTGTCCATTCATCTAGATGCCTCAATGAGAGCTCTTTTGAAAATCTGGCCCAATTGTGGGTGCTGAGGTCTTTTGAAAAACTGCCCCTTTGTGATTTTTTTTTCAGCTGAAGAAATGCCATCACAAGTAGGTGCAAATTAGGGGCTCGATCCTGCTCCATTTGAAGTCAGTGGCAGTTTTGTCATTGACTTCAGTGGGAGCCAAAATAAACCCCTAATAGGAACTGAAGAGGGGAGTGTGTGGAAGGATGGGGGCTGATGGATGAATCAACAATCTCTCTTCTTCCATTCTCCCCTTTAAAATCTCAGCAGTAGCAGACTGCTCTATGCCTAGCCCATTTCATTCTGTTGACATCTCTTGGGAGACAGCTTTTTTAAAATAAAAATAGCTAAATTAGCTATTAATAGCAAAAATTATTAATACAGGAATAAGGCATAAAACATACGAGTCTCCTTCTAACACCACAGAGCAATCTTTAAAGATTACTTTACTATTCACCATAAATATTTATACAGTAATATAGGTGGCCCCAACTGTTGGTGACAAAAATAATAAGATATAACATATTTTTGTCCTCAAACTTCTAAAACGTAGGGATCCAGTAATGGAGGAAGATTAGATCCTGCTCATCCATTCTCCTTAGGGGTGTCTGGCCCTGGTGGTCACTAGGAACCTAAGCCAAAGCCCATTGAAGACAATGAGGATCAGGACGCAGCAGAACCGCTTCTTTGGAGTCCAAGGTGTTCATTCAGAAACCCAGCAGGGCAAATTCTTCACACAGCAAAACTCTGATGCACAATCAGCTGTTTCCCAAATAGATAAAAAGGACTCAAATGTAACATTTCAATCATGCTCTCTGTAGAATCAACTCATTTCTCTCCTGTGGTGTATTTTGCCTGTAAAATTGACAAATAACAGGTAATGCACCTCAAGGGGATTTCGGCCCAATGAAAGGGTAAAAACTACTTGAGGCAAGGGAGCTAGTAGTCTTTAGAAAAACCGAAACCACAGTGTCCTTTTATTTTCAAAGAGATTTAATTTGTTCATGCATTATGCAACAGATATAAAATTCCTTTTGTGTCCTGTTGACATTTCTATAAGCTCATTTCTATATTTTGTTTGTAAATAAAGCATTTTTAACAAAGAAACATGATGTATATCTCTTTCCCTTTGAATGGCTCGTTGCTTTGTTGTATCTAGACCAATATTTTGGGCCTGAAATCAGTGAGAATTTTGCCATTGAATTCAGTGAGAGCAGGATTAGGCCCTTGTAGAGAGCTATTAATTGACTCAATTAATATGTATGATCCTTTTTGAGTTGTTCAGTTCCCTCAAACTTGCTTTTGAGGCTGACTTTACGAATGGAACAAACAAAGACCTGCATATCTCTGCATACAACACAACAAACGGTAATTCCATCAAATTTTCCTTTTTAGCTGCCAGCTCAAGACAGAGCCCTTTTGATATAAGGTTACCGAGGCTGACATTATCACATCATTTATAAACACAACCCAAACATACTGGATGTATCTTTAAAAAAGAAAACATTACACAGTTTCAACACGGAATTGAAAAGTAACCATCTTCCTGTTTTATCTGTCTGCCAGAAAGTACGATACCAACTTACATTCACTAGAGGGAATTTGGTGATGTGTGTCATTGCCTTGAGGCCTGTTTTCACATACAGTAGCACTTTGAAACTAAATATTTTTGTACTGCACTTCATAGGCAAAGTGCCTGAGGAGATCTGCTTTTAATAGAGACAATAGGAGTGTTCCAATTTTTCTCCATGAAAAAGAAAATATATCTTCTGGGCTTATGAATAATTTTGGAGCTCCACTATTAAACAAATATTTCCTGTTTTGTGGCTTGGCAAATCCTTTAAATACTCATGGTACCTCTATATTACTCTATATACTCCTCCCACATTCCCCAATCAATTAAGGATTTTGCTTTCTTTTGTGATAATTGAACAAGGTTCATTGTGATTACAACAGCATAGACAAAAGCATATAGTTTTATGTAGAATAAATAAAAACATCATCGATTTGATTGGAAGGGCACAATTTTAAACTGGTACAAACTGTCTTGTGAATGACTCAATAGTCTTTTCTTGTCTGATTACTACATGAAAGAAATCATGGGTGAACTGCCCCTTAAGGCATCCAAGGCTTAGGCCAGGTCCACACTACACACCTATGTCAGCATAACTACGTCGCTCAGGGGTGTGAAAAATGCATACCAGCCTTAACCCCCTCATGGAGACAGGGCTATGTTAATGGAAGGGCTTCTCCCATTGATATAGCTGCTACCTCTCAGGGTGGTGGAGTACCCACACCAATGGGAGAAACTCTCCTGTCAGCATAAGTAGCGTCTTCACTACGTGCTACAGTGGCACAGCTGCACCAGTGCAGCTGCACTGCTGCAGAACTGTAAGTGTAGACAAGCCCTAAGTCTAACATTTAGGTGCCACTGGCATTCACAAAACCCCACTCAGCTGCCGCCTAATCCTGGAGGTGCCTGAATTCCATAGGTACAGAAGTTTTCACCACTAAAGTCCCTAAGGCCTCTACATTTCTGCTGGTGGCTATAAGCACAGCTGCCTTAGGCCTGATGTTGTCAAGCTGCTCGCCCCCTAATGCACCCCAGGATTCACAAACTAAGCATTGTCCCACCTATATCTTCCACAGCATGCAGTTCAGTAGGTGTGCTCCAAAAAGGCCTAACCTCACCCAAAAAGTTGTGCCAGCCCACCAATACCTAATAGTCCAGTGGTTGGAGCACTCATTTGGGAGGTGTCAGATCCCTGTTCAAATCCCTTCTATTCCTCTGGTGGACTGGGGACTTGAGCTAGGGGGTCTCCCACATCCTAGTTGAGTACCCTAGCCATTGGACTGAAAGGTATGAAGGCAGTCCTCCCTTTCAGGCAAGCTGACTACACTTACTGGATCGGGCCCCACAGGACAATTTGGATGGAGGAACTCCTATCTTCTCTCGGTTCATATATTGCCTGGACTTAGGCATCCAGACACCTGGCATGGTGCTGCAGTGCAGATGCCCAGAGGCAGAAATGTAGGTGCCTCCAGGAAATTTTTACCACAAAATATTTAGGTGCCTACAAGGTTTGGTAGCAGCTGAGCAGGGGTTTTATGAATCTCAGTATGGACTGATTCTGGGATTTAGACACCTAAATTAACAGTTTGGAACCTAATTCCTTTTGTGAATCTAGCCCCTAACTCTTCCCATTCACTGTACAGGGAGCCAGTGTGCCTAACTCGGGGTTGTGAATTCCACTAGGCAGCAGGACACATAAAAGTGGTGTGTTGCAACATGCCCACTGCACTGCCTAAGTTTCTCCTTGTGAGTCTGGCCCTAAGTGAATAGCCTTGTAACTACAGTTCACTCTGAGAATATCTAGTACAGGTATTAATTCAGGAGGAGGCAGGGTTCTCAGTCTGCTCCAAATATACTCAAACATACTTGGGCAGACTGTGATACCTTTACTCGTTCTGAATAATACATAACATTGCAGGTATTCACCACTCAGTGGAACTTCTTGTGGAGTAATTTGTAGTTACTTTAAGTGTATCACACTCTGTCCCTGTATGAGGTAACATCTCTTCCTGGGATTTGGTTTCACTGGTAGCTCAATTACTAACAGTACATAAATTTCAGCTTCAGGTCACCAAGCCTGACTGTGGCCTGTGTAAGGTTTCCTGCTGGAACCTCTTATCTTCCCCCCCCAGCCTTATATCCTGCCTCAATGAGACAACACAATTTATACAACAGCTTTATGCAGGATTTTAACTCTTGCTAACGAGTTGGTCAACAGAATAACCCTGCACCCCCTATTAAAAGTCATAGATCCTGCCCCTTTTAACAGGCCAACTACTTACCTCTGTGGAATATTTATAACTTGTACTGCTTTCTTTTCTTTTTCTCTTGGATGTTTTGACTTATTTCCTTGAACCCTTTTCTGTCAGCTGGCATTTCATTTCCAATGTTACTTTTCTGTCCTTTGCAGTTTTTGAGTTTCAGATCCTGTGTCTTCTTTTGATGTAAGGAATAATAATAGGTTGTTAGTAGAATATTGTTTTAGGTTTATTAATATGTATGATGCTTTTTGTTACTTCTTTTTTTCAGTTCCTTGAAATTTACTTTTGTAGCTATGTTTTGGCAGGCAATAGATGGGGACTGTCTAGTTACCTAGTCTTTAAACTAGAAACAAAGAAGGGATGAGAAGCTGAATGCTGAAAATTCAAGTGTGGAATCACAAAATGTGAAAGAGAGAGACAGAAAAAAAACCTATTACTGTAAATGTCTGGGGATCATGTCTAGGGATATGGGAATAAAATGTTAAAACTATAAGAAGGTTTGAGACACTGAAGTGTGAAAGATGGTAGTAGTTAGATATTAGGGGAAGATTGTTTGTAATCACAATGATGGAGAAGGCTTCAGAATCTGGCATTAGGAGATGTAGAAGAGAGTACCAGAAGCAGAGGTTTTATCCTCTGAGAAAATAGAGATTAAGGGACTGATATTGGCAGGATCAGGGAAATGTGGTGAATCTGTCTCATCAATAGAAGGATTATGAGTCTAACAGGTAGGCTTCATATCCCATGACAGGAGATAGAACTCAAAAATGAAATAACATATGCTGCGATGAGGAAGATATATGTTCAAGACAGTAAGATTTAGATCATGATCTTAACCTCACCTGTAGTGAGTAGGTAAACCTATAAATTATTTTATGATATAAACAAATGATAGATGTATTGCGTGTAATTGCTTCTGAAAATAATATGCCAAGAATACTTAAACTGAAATAGAAAATAAAAAGTTCCCTTTGATAAGCTGAGCAAAATATCATAAATCCTATAGAACTAGTTAACCCATAGTATGATTAATTACAGGCTGTGCCAAAGTAGACTTACAATGCTTTTAGATGTAAAAGAAACTTCAACAAGGATTAAGAATCAAAGACTAAATGACATTATAGTGTAGGGTGAACAGATAGCATGTGTAAAAAAATCGGGATGGGAGTGGGGGATAATAGGTGCCTATATAAGAAAAATCCCCCAAAATCGGGACTTTCCCTATAAAATCAGGACATCTGGTCCCCCTATTATAGTCACATTCCTAGAGTTAAAGATGAAAAAGAACAAAGAACTGGCTATAGAAAACATGTGGTCCCAAAATAGTTAATAGGCTCAAGTCTCTCTCAGTTGCTCTGATGTGAATTAACAATAACTCAGTTAATGCAGTTGTCACTCATAACACCTACAAGGCCTACATTTCTAACCGTTACGAAGAACCGTCCTGTTTTTAGTGGAGGGAAATTAATAAATTCTGACCTGCATTATAGTTAAAATATCTATTGATGTAATAGGAGGAAGAGCTAAATAATTGCTAAAATGATTCAGGACTGTTTATGGCCAATGCACTCTAATATTGAACAACACACTATCAGCAGGAAAATAATAAACCCAATTATGACCAGAAAATTTCTTGAAAAGAGCAGGAAGAGTTTGCAAGAGAGCTTGCAGTCAGTTCCATATTCTTTAAAAAATGTGTATGCTACAATGGATATATTGGAGATGTTTGGCTAGTAAAGACCAATGTAAGTCTAAGCAATATATAATATTCTCTTGTAAGGTGTGAGTTGGAATATTGAGTTTTGTTATGGCCATCTTTCCACAGAAGTTATAGGCTTTGAAAATTTTAAGGCTAATGATATTTCACAGTATTAAAAACTAAGGACACAAGCTATAGTCTATAATCAGTTCAGAAAACGAGGTCAGAAAAGATGTAATTAAATTGTTCAGTTGTAAATTACAGCTTTAGAAAGAATAGGATACCAACAAAGCTATAAATTTGAATACCCAAATGTCTTTAGCATTATACTCAAATTTCACTCCTTATTACTCAATTGTTTCCTTCCAAGGGAGATTTCTCTGGCAGCCTCACCTTAGGAACTAAGTTGCAATAGATAATGTCTGCTTGCAATCAGGACAATATTTTAAGTTAATTTTAAGTAGTTTCATTTGTGTAGCTGTTCAAACCTGCCATAGTATCAGGGATGATTTATGATGGGATGATTTTCAATATCTATTAAGTACATTAATTTGTAAGACAAATGATACATCTCTTACAGTTTTGCATCATTTCATCAGCTGGGTGATAAAAGTTGTACCATGTTAAACTGGCAGATCTAACTGTACCATGTTAAACTGGCAGATCTAAACTTTACCTACATGAATATAAATTAGATGACTTTTGTCCTTGCCTGGAGTGACAATGTCATCGCCTGGAGCTTACATCTATCATTACTATCAGTTAATTAGAACACAGGAAAGCTTTAAATGCCCTCACTCTAATCTATCATTCTGGACTTCTTCCAATGTTAACACATCTGTCAATCATTTCACCCCCTCAAGCAATGTTTATGAAAAACCTGTGATAAGTATATTTTCCATAGGGGTAAACTACAGGAGGTAGAAAACCCCTTTTGTGTGTCAAAATTTGGGCTTTATCACAAAATCACACTCTCTCAAACTCCTCCTAATCACTGAAATGATATAATCTTCCTGACAGAAAAGCAGTTTGAAACGCACCATGCTAGTACTTGAGTTACAGCAATTGCTATGGATTGCAGTAAAAATACAGTAAATGCACAATTCCTTAGCTGGCAGCCTGCTTGGATAATTTTGAAAGTACGCATAGATGAATTAATAGAATTAATATTCTATAACGTGTAAAAGGAAATAACATTTTGAGTTTTTGGTCCGAGCCCAAACTCAGGCTTGTTAAAGTCAGCCTTGACAATAAAAAGATTCTGGTCAGTGAAGTTTAAAAAGCAAAGCTGCGAGCGTCCCGCTATTTGGAAAGAGACAAGAGCAAACAGCACATCTTTCAGCAGCATTTTTTTTTCCCACTCTTGACTTACTATGGTTTATATTCCTTCCTCTAGGGAAGTCAGGTGCTTTCGGCTCACTAGTTTGATAAAACAGCAGGATTGTCACAGACGTGCTGGAACAATTTTTACAGTGGTGAGAGCCATTGAACCAAACTGTAAACCCTGTATATTATGGAATCCACTTAAAGCCAGGGGGTCCGACAGCACCCTCCCCCCTCAGCACCCCGAGTTCCAACACCTATGGGTTGTCATGGTGAAATATAGAGGAGTGAGCTGGCACCAACATAGGGTTGCTAGCTGCCTGGGAAAAGGCAGTTGCCATGCAAGTTTCATGGCACAAAACTCAAATTTATTTTGGCAATTATATGTTTTAAATTATATATACACACATAAACAAACTACTGACTTGGACCGAGTACGATTGCACCATGCTTCGGTGTCATATGTGGTAGTATGTACTGCCTCTTCTGTGACACTAAGAACTATGAACCAGCCCAACATTGCTCCTTCTATTCAGTATGCTTCAGATCCTCTTTTGTGATACTTCAGAAAATGATGTTGCCCAAGATGAAGAAGTGGGGCATATCAATTTACCTGCAGGCCACCAAAATTATATGGCTTTTTATCCTTTGTTTCTATATAACTGAGATATATTTAAACAATGTGGGTCAATAGGATGGGCTCAGCTTTAATATTACTTCTATATATTACTTTGATATTTTTCATCAGTATAGAAATCCTCTCTCATAAAGCCCGATGTAACTTCGAAAAATGATTCTCGATCAGATTCTGCCATTCTTACTCACAATGAGTACCTAACTCTTTGAGCACATCTCAAGGTGAATAAGGGGCAGAAGACTCTGTATATTTTGCGCCAGGTCAAATGCTGTATATTCAGCATGAAATTACCTTATCCAAATCATTTTATCCACTGTTTGCTTTATAACACTAAAGAATGACTTCAGATATTGAGTCAATGGAGAAAGCAAAAGAGAGGCTAGTTTATGGTTGCTGCCATTAGACTCTAAACATTTTTACAGATGGTGTTGCTCTTCCCCAGGAATGCCACAGCCAGCATTTTTTGCAAAAGATCAATTAGAATTGGACACTTTATAATTCTACTATTTATACATAGTAAAAAAAGTGGTTTTCAGCACATAATCTTTCCGATTGCTGTGCTAAGCCAAATAAGTGCTGTTTCCCTTTCAGTGACATATTTCATCCTGACTATTGAACAGCCATATAAAGTCTTGAGAGGAAATAATATAAAAGGGTGTGAAGAATTGTTTAAAGTATAACAAGAAACTATGGTCTGAAATGAGGGAGAGAAAACTTAAACTAGTCATATATTTCCTAATAATACCTATTATCCTACAATATTGACCTAATAATTAAATCAATGAGGCAATTGAATAGCTTGCCAAAGAAGGGCATTCGGACACCAAAAAGAAATACTCAAAAGTAGATAAACCATTTGGGGGGTTAGTGGACTGGACAATTTTGCTCAGTTGCACACCACATAACCCAGGAGGTCCTTTAAAAAAACATCATCTGTGTTTCTATCAATAAATAAGGATAAAGTATCTTTCTGTTCCAGAAGCAGGTTCTGTATATCCATGTGTGGTTAAATCTTCTCTAGAACATCTGACTGGCATTGAACTAACCACAGGGAGAGCTCTGGAGTCAGTTTTCTGAAGCTGACTGAGCTATCTTGGTGTCTAGGTTCCTGTGTGCATGTATTTTAACACAGTTAAATTCTTGAAAAAGGTATTTTCCACTGAATGCATCCGATGAAGTGAGCTGTAGCTCACGAAAGCTTATGCTCAAATACATTTTTTAGTCTCTAAGGTGCCACAAGTACTCCTTTTCTTTTTGTTCCTGTACTAGGTTCTTGTAATAAGGTTAGCCAAGGCTCATCTCTCTCTGGGGCGGCGGGGACCCCCACCACCTCACTAAGTTTGGGAGGAGGTCTAGCAGGGAATTAGTCCAGCTGCAGGAGTCTTCCTCCGCAGCCTTTGTGAGGACAGAAACAACACAGTTAGTCATCAGCTCAGGCCCTAGGTCAGGGCGTGGCAATGGTGAGTCAGGGGCTCAGGCCCTCAGGCAGGGGCTGAGCAATAACAGTATATAAAAGTGACCCCAGGCCCTAGGTCCGAAGGCCGGGGAGCGGGGGACACTGCCAGCTGCGAGTTGGGTGGCAGGGGGGACACAGGTCCTTCCACTGCACTGTGTCCCAGCCTGGGGCCCTAGCAGCAGCAGAAGACCCGCTGCTTCTGGGGATCCTGGCCACAACACACTGACATGGGTTCTGGCAGTGGCACAGTGGTATATTTCAGTGGCTTTTCTGGTTAAAACTTTAATTCAGATGAAGGTCATTAAATGTCAGTTTCCAAAGGTTACCACTAAAAATCACTTTTGAAAATTAAATTGCATAATGTAAAACAAAATAAATCATAGACTCGTAGAAATGTAGGGCTGGAAGGGACTCTGAGAGGTCAGCTAGTCCAGCCTCTTGTTCTGAAGCATGACCAAGAATACCTAGACCATCCCTGACAGGTGTTTGTCCAACCTGTTCTTAAAAACGCCCAATGTGGGGGATTCCATAACCTCTCTTGAAAGCCTATTTGAGTGCTAAATTATCCTTACAGCTACAAAGTTTTTCCTAATATTTAACCTAAATCAACCTTGCTGCCAATTAAGTCCATTACTTCTTGTCCTACCTTCGGTGGGCATGGAGAACAATTGATCACTGTTCTCTTTAACATATTTGAAGACTGTTGTTGTCAGGTCCCCTCTCAGTTGTCTTTTCTCAAGACAAAACATTCAGGTTTTATAAACTTTTATCATTTTTGTTGCTCTCCCCTACAATTTATCCACATCTTTCCTAAAGTGTGGCACCCAGAACTGGACCCAGTACTCCATCTGAGACCTCACCAGTGCTGACAAGACCAGGACAGTTCTCTCCTGTGTCTCACATACCACACAGTTGTTAATAAACTGCAGAAATACATTAGCCCTTTTTGCAACTGCATCACATTGTTGCCTAATATTCAATTTGTGATCCACTGTAACCTCCAGATCCTTTTCAGCAGTGCTATCACCTAGTCATTTCCCCGCCTCCCCCCATTTTGAAGTTGTGCATTGGATAAGGGTAGTACTTTGCACTTGTTTTTACTGAATTTCATCTTGTTCATGTCAGCCCAATTCTTCAATTTGTCAAGGTCATTTTGAATTTAATACAGTCTTCCAAAGTGCTAGCAACACCTTCTGGCTTGGTGTCATCTGAAAATTTTATAAGTATACTCTACATTCCATTATCCAAGTCATTGATAAAAAAGTTAAATACTACCAGATCTGGGACAGATCCTTGCAGGTACCCACTAGATATGTCGTCCCAGTTTGATAGCGAACCAATTATAACTATTCTTTGAGTGTGGTCTTTCAACTAGTTTTGCACCTACCTTATAGTAATTTCATCTTCTAGACACATTTTTTTCTAATTTGCTTATGAAAATGTCATGTGGGATTGTGTCAAAAGACTTACTAAAATAAGGATATATCATATCTATAGCTTCCCTTCATCCACTAGGCCTGTAACCTGTCAAAGAAGGAAATTAGGTTAGTTTGCCGTGATTTGTTCTTGACAAATCCATGTTTGCTATTACTTATCACCCTATTATCCTCTAGGTACTTCCAATTTATCATTTAATAATTTGTTTCAGTATCTTTCCAGGTATCGAAGTGAGGCTAACTTGTCTATAATTCCCTGGGTCCTCTGTGTTCCCCCTTTTAAAGATAAGTACTAGCTTTGCGCTTCTTGTATCTTCTGGGAACTCACCCCATCACCATGAGTTCTCCAAGATAACTATTAAGGGGTCTAAGATTGCTTCAGTTCCTTAAGTACCGTAAGGTGAATTTCATCAGGTCTTGCTGACTTGAATACATCTAACTTATCTAAATATTCTTTAACCTGTTCTTCCCTGTTCTGGCTTACGTTCCTTCTTCCTTGTTGTTAAAATTTATTGTGTTAGATATCTCATCGCATTCAACATTTTTAGTGAAGACTGAAGCAAAATAAACATTAACCACCTCAGCCTTCTTGATGTCATCAGTTATTAGCTCACCTCCCCCACTAAGTAGAGGACCTACAATCCCTTCTTCTTTCTCTTGCTCCTAATGTATTTATAGAACCTTTTCTTATTGCTTTTTATATCCCGTGCTATGTATAACGCATTTTGTGCCTTAGCCTTTCTGATTTTGTCCCTATATGCTTGTGCTATTTGTTTTTGTACTCATCCTTAGCACTTTGTCCATATTTTCATTTTCATTGTAGGGTTGTTTTTTGATTTTCAGGTCATTAAAGAGCTCCTGATGGAGACATATTGGCCTCTTACTATTCCCATCTTTTCTTCTCATTGGGATAATTGGCTGTTGTGCCTTTAATATTGTCTCCTTGAGAAATTGCCAGCTCTTCTGAACTCCTTTTCCCCTTAGATTTAGATTCTCCTAGAATCCCCGGATTCACCTTCTCTGAGTTTGTTAAATACAGTTTGTTTTTAGGAATTGGTTGTGAATCTGAAGGCTGGAGGCAATTTGGGTGAAAGTGATCATGAAATCTGTCATTTCATGATTCTAAGAAAAGAAAGGAGCGAGATCTACTTTTGGACTTTTGTTACTTGCCCCTCTTGAACCTAGCGTAAGACCCTCCTCACTAGGTTGGTGGGTTGGTGTCCAAAATGCTCTTCCCCTTCTTGGTCAGGGAGACCCCATCTCTTCACAACAGTCCTCCTTTCCAGAATAGCATACCATGGTTGAGGAAGTCAAATTCCTCCCATCAACACCATCTGTGCAGCTACTCATTCATCTCCAGGATTTGTGTGTTGCTGCCTGAGCACTTAGTTGAGGATTAGTCCTGCTTTGAGCAGGGTGTTGGACTAGATGACCTCCTGAGGTCCCTTCCAACCCTGATATTCTATGATTCTATGATGATTCCTCTCAACTGGGAGGATGGATGAGAACCGCCTGTGCCCGACTCTTTCATCCCCTCTCCCAAAGCCCTGTAGTTAGTGTTAATTGACTCAGTGTCATAGCTGGAAGAATCAATTAATCAAGAATCATGTAGATGAGTAGCATGGGGTAGTGGTTAGAGAGACGGGTGAGCCTTGACAGCCTTCATGTAATGTCTCAGATGAAAATGTATTTTTGTATAAAGGTAATTTTTATTACATTTTAAATGTCATCAATGCATGCAAGAAACCTACCATAGCAATTTCATTGTGTAACTGAACTAATCCCTACTTTGTGTTTTATATCTTCATTACCAAATACAAATTTTCACACAATCAATAAGCATTAGCTTAGCAAATTTCTGATCATCATCAGTGTATTCATGTAGTCATATTCATGTAGACATAAAGGGGAGGGAAGTACTTCTTATCCATAAAATGTATATTTAGTGTGCAGGAAAACAAACAAACAAAAAAAATTAAGAATAGTATTACCTTTTGAATAGTATTTTAAATCCAAGCAAGGCCACAATACATAATAAATGGTTAGCTGTGCCATTCAATCATGCCAACTGCAACACGGTGTTAATGATCACGCTGATATGACTGTAATTAGTGTAATTTAAACTCATCAGCTAAAAAACGTAATAAATATTTTTAAAAGTTATGGCTGTACATAATATTTTTCACTTAACTAATATAAATAAGTGCACCTTCTTTGCAGAAGTGCTGGTAAGAGACTGGTCTTTATTTCCTGGCTCAAACATCAAACATGGCTTAGGGTTACTAAAGGTTAATGTCACACGACAGGGATCAAAATTCATTCAGTTCTGTTACTTTTATAACCTTTCTGAGTTCTCTGTGATATGAGTATTATGATTTACTTAGGCTCAAAGGTGAGCTCTAGCAAATCCTGTAGCCCATTTGCTCTGTGGGCAGTGAAGCAAAATAACTTAACTTTGGCATAAGGTGTAAAGAAGGCTTTTCTATATTTACAACAGACACTAGGGCCCTAAACGACAACAGCTGTATGACCCAAAGCATGGCAAATTTTACTGGTCTCATAGTCCAGATAGAAGGCAAATGTCTTGTTATTAGGAGAGAGGCTGTTGAAATATTTGGTGTTAGTTGTGGTTTTATTACCATTTCTCTGATTAGCCAGTATTTTCAGGCATTCATTACTTTGCTGTAAAATATAAATTGTCCATCTGAAACTTGTCATTAAGGCTCTTCCACTTGTGATTTAATAATGGCCCATGAAAACTTTTAAAAATGATGCTAATAGTTTCATTAGGCCATTTAATGTACCCTTTAACAAAAATGTTATTCAATAATTTCACTTTTAGCATGTACATTATTGGAAAAGTAATTGTACAGCCTCATGCTTAGAACACAGTTTCGTTAAATGGACTTATTATCAGATATTGTGAAAATTCATAATAAAACTCCAGTGATTTCACAATAAGTCTTGCAGCTGTGAAAGGACTGTGACTCTACATGCAGAACAAAGGGAGATGCATGGCTGAGTCTTTAGATATGGAATTTATCCTCCTGAGTTTGGAGACTGGAACCTTATATCTGCACCCTTCAAAATTTGTGCAGAGACAGAAAGAAAGAACTTTATATTTAAATCCTCAGATCTGAATCTTCCCCAGTGGCTTTTTGTTCTGAGTTAGATCTAAATCTGGAAAAGATCAATTTTCTGTTTCTGATGCAACTTAGATATTATTCTAACACGTTAACTAGACTGACTAGAGCTGATTGTGAATTTTTTGACAAAGTGGTTTTTCATCAGAAAATGCTGATTTGTTGAAACTGAAACATACCAGTTTCAATAAAACTTTCATTGGGAAAGGTTTATCTGGACCAAAATTGAATTTTTGGTCAAAATGAGAGCAGCCCCCCCATGACAGTCGATACTATTATGTTTACCACTTTTACAAGACTATGGTAAATTTAGTACAAAGAATGCCTTGTGTGGTATCATTTGAAAAGTGATAATCTGCTAAACATTATTATCCCATTGAAATATGTGTAGCAACACTGTATGTGAAGTTATAAGATTCTACTATATGATTGTTACTGAAATATGTTGTAATTCCGGATAACACCCACAAACCACTTTTCAGAGACAAAGACACACTAGCCCCAGCCAGGTGTTAATGGTCTATCACCTGCTTCAGCAGCCATTCCCCAGTAGGGGGAAGAGGTAAACAAAAATTTACATTTCATCATAGAGACAGCTTAAACTTCATGTCCACAAGAGACTGCTTGTTGCCTGCACCCCAGCTGGGGGTAATTCTTGAAGAGGGGAGAGGAATATAAGGCCACGTCTACACTACCCGGATCAGCGGGTAGTGATCGATCTATCGGGGATCGATTTATCGCATCTAGTGTAGGCACGATAAATCGATCCCCAATCGCTCTGCCGCCAACTCCGGAACTCCACCAAGGCGAGAGGTGGAAGCGGAGTCAACAGGGGAGCGGCGGCTGTCAATCCCGCGCTGCGAGGACGCGAAGTAAGTGATTCTAAGTCGATCTAAGATACGTCGACTTCAGCTATGCTATTCTTGTAGCTGAAGTTGCATATCTTAGATCGATCCCCCCCCCCCCCCAGTGTAGACCAGGCCTAAGAATAAGAGACAGTGACCGCCACCTCACCTCTCCCCCTCCCATCTCTCTGCCCATGACATCAATGAGTATCTGAAGGACACTGAACTAAGGGGGAAGGGTCCCAGACTGAAAGGGGACTCAGTCTGTGAAATTTACTGCAGTGTATGGTGAGGAAAACCTTTGCTTTGAATTCTGTTAGTTTGTTAAATTAGCCATTAGCTTGCATTTACTCTTTTATTTTCTGGACTTTTATGCATCACCACTTGTAGTAACTTAAAATCTATCTTTCTGTGGTTAATAAACTTATCTTATCGTTTCATCTTGACCAGTGCGTGTTTGAATTAAAGTATGTGGGAAGGTCCATTTGGAATAACAAGGCTGGTGCATTATCATTTTCCTTTGGTGAAATGATGGACTTTCTCTGAGCTTGTACTGTTTAGAAGGATACTGAGCAATACAAGACTCATGTTTCTGGGGAACAAGGATGAGACTAGGGATTTGTTGGTCTTGCCCTGTATGTAATTAATGAGTGGTTGGCCATAGCATCCATGAATTTGGCTGGGGGTGATTTTACATCTTAGGGGCTATCTATGAACTGGCTAGAAGTGGCTGTTTATATAGCAAAGCAGTGTAAAAGGCACCCCAGGTTAGAGACTTGAGGGGACACAGCTATTCAACAATACAGATTGTACCCTGGGGAATGTCACCTCCACCTCCAAGAATAGCCAATAGCTTAATGGTTAGGGCACTCACGTGGGAGACCCAGGTACAAGTACCGTATGTCTGACTTGGAGGCTGGGGAGAGGCTTCTGAATCTCTCCTGTTGGAATTGTCCCACTTTATATGAATAAGTAAATGTTAATTGTGCCAGAGAGAACAGGAGAGCAAAAGAGAGACACTAACTTTGTAGTTCACATGGGAGGTGGAAGATCCAGGTTCAAGTCTTACCCTATGCTAATGAATACTTAATTATTCATAAGTGGAACATCTGTGATAGGAAAGACTCAGAGAGATCCTCCTGAGATTAGCCATTAGTCTGATGATTAGGACAGTCTCCTGGATTGAGGAAGACCTTGTACAAGTACCTGGTCAGCCCAACTCGGAGCAGGGACTCGATCCTTGACACTTTTGAGATGAGTGTCTTGATTACCAGGCTGTTGGCTATTCTGGAAGGTCTTGGCTTCATCTTGATGTGGAAAGAGAAAGAAAATTGAAAGCTTGTAAAGTTTTGTGGGATGGGAGAACTGTTTCTTGCCCAGCTCTAACAGTGACCTCAATAATGTTAAGGGAGAAAAGCTTTCCAAATGAAGGACTGCATGAGAGTCAGATGTGCTGACCAGTTGATATAAGAGAGTGAGAGATAGCTATGAAGGGTTTGCATTAAAGCATGAGAATTGTGAAGCTGGGGTATGTATTCCTTTTCAGTATGGGTTAGAGATGGAAATGAGTTCCTTCTGGAGTTCTGAAGTGTTATCTACAGCATGTAAAGGGGGCATAGTGTAACTAAGAATCAGATGCTTTGTATTTAAAATAATACGTTTGGGGTATTTATTAACCACTTTGCACATATGTATACACAAATATACAGTGTTTGTATTTGTGTATTGTAGGGTATGGCAAGTAGCACTACATATTATTCAGGTTGTCTGACAAATCCCATTGTAAGAACCAATTTTCAGGTGCTTATAACTTTGTGAAACTTTAACCACTTGGGATGAAATTTTCTGGCTGTACTGAATGAGGCAGAGGTCCCGTGGGAAAAACAATATGTGATTATGTAATCAAAGACTGTTTCATAATGCATTGGAGGGGTGGGGGGTGTATTAAGGTTACCCAGGAAACTTTAATTCGGGCATTTCCTAACTTCTTTGAGTGTTTAATTTGCAACCTTAATAACGTTATTCTAACATGTTTTTTTTTCCTGTGTAGTATATATATTTGTAACATGCTTTCAGATCTTTAGATGGAAAAATGTAAAATGTTGTTGGTGCTCTGTAATTAATACTCTGTTATGAACCAGACTAGGTACAAATGACAATTGCTCATCTTAAAAAATTTCAACTTAAATATTCTGTAATGTTTTGTTATCT
This sequence comes from Chelonia mydas, assembly GCF_015237465.2. Lineage (NCBI taxonomy): Eukaryota > Metazoa > Chordata > Testudines > Cheloniidae > Chelonia > Chelonia mydas. The sequence continues at coordinate 295,881,277 of NC_057849.1, forward strand.
AAAATTACACTGTAATGAATCATTATGATGCCCTCTGATGACTAAACCGTCAAAGCTGTTGCCATTACATTCACAAAGCTAAACTGAATTAAGATTGTCTTCAGGCTAAACATGGTGAGAAGTTCTACAGAGACTGGCTGAAAGAAGCCATAAAGTATAGCCCAAAGACTTAGCAATAGAAACAGTGGGCTAATTCTACAATGAAAGCAACTAACATTTCTTAAATGGAACAGTGTAAAATTATTCATAGGGTTAAAACACAAGTACCTGTATATACAGTCTTTCACTCCAATTCGGGACTTCACTGTAAGGTTCTCAATAGTGACACGTTATGCTAACACATTTTGGTATTATTTGTTGAACACTTAGGCTGCTGAATTTGTATAAGGTGAAACATACATAGTGAACAGTCTGGGAGAGCTGCCAACAACAAATTGCAGTAATCCAAACTTGTTGTTATAAAGGCATGAATCAAAAGCTCAGCATCTTGCTGAGACAGCAATCATATTAACCTTGGTACACTCCTGAGATGGTAATATGAAGTCTTATCAATATGGTCGATATGGGTCTCTAAGGAAAGCTGAGGGTCAAAAATGACTGAAATTTATCATGAAGAACATTGCTTTCTAGGATGTCCAGCACCAGAACTGTGAATGCCTATTCAATCCTCACTGAAATAAGAGATATATGGCAGGTCGCCAATGGAAATACAGCGGGATGAGGCTGGCAGCAAAAAATGAAATAAAAACAGGTCAAAAGAAATGAAAGTCTGATACCTAAATTTTCATTTATGGTAGTCAGATTTAAAGATTGCCTGTTAGCCCTTTACTGACCAAGTGAGGCATAATGGTGAATTTTATGTGTTGTGAGAGTAAAAGTTTCCAGAATGGCTATATATTTTTCTTAGTGATAAACTCTACTTAAAAGTTGTTTTTTGTTTTTTAAAGAACAGACCATGATACAGTCAAATCAGACGGACCCAGGACATTTTCAGCGATGGCAGTAATAGCCAGATCAAGATCAACAGCTTCCTAATTTACAAAGCTTTGTGTTCACCAGTATGCTTCCAGGAAGTGCCAACTTATAGAAAAACAATGATTGAAGCTGTTTATATTAGCAGCTAAGAAATCTATGTAATATAAGAATTAGGGAGAGGAATATTTGAATGTTTTCTTCATAGCTATGCCTTGCAGTCGTGAGTCTGCAGAAACTTGGGGAAAATGATATCTACAGCACTGAACTGTAGAGCAAGAATATGTGACACTGTCAATATATATAAAACAAACTTGGATAGTGTGGTAGGCTCTGTGCAGTGGCAGAAGGGGGTAGAATTGGATTTTAAAACTTATGTTAAAAATTTGGACTCAGCTGGATTTCTGTTACTGTACAGGTGCTTATCATTTCTTCCACAGGCAGAAGAATTTGTAATATATCTTGAGAATAAATGCTCAAATAAATTGGTTAGTCTCTAAGGTGCCACAAGTACTCCATATCTTTAGAAGTAGCTGAATTGGACTTCTCTTCTGCCCATTCAAACTTGAAGGATATAAAGGATTGCTTTTAGAGCACTTTTCTTCCAAAATTCTGTGATATGCAATATGTTGATGAGACCTCCGTGATGTGGAATATGAAAACAATGACAACTCAATCACATTTTTCAAAATGGTTAACATATTGTTACACCTACTGCTAACACCAATGGCCTGTTCTGATATGAGGGCTGCCTCTGCCAAGCGATAGGAGATGTCTGACGTCTTGTAGGTCAGCTTCTTAGTGGAGGAGCAATCAGTGGTGCAGAAGTTTGTATATTCTAAGTGTAATTTGTTTTATTTAGACACATGCCAGTCCTGGAACTGAGGTGATCCAACAGCATGCCGAACAACCCCTTCTTTTGGGAGTCTCAGTTCAACACCACTGCCGAGTTTCCAGGAAGCAATACTGTATCAAGCAATGACTCTAATCAAAGACCAAGGCAGAGAGCAAACTCTTTTGCTGCTCACACAGCTCCCTTTCCATAGAGCCTTGCAAACAAAACTAACAACACACAACATGCCTTCACAGTACAGACCACATGATTGCACGTTAAAAAAAAGAACTGAGAGAGACAAGGTGGGAGAGGTAATATCTTTTATTGTGGACCAACTTCTGTTGGTGAGAGAGAGACAAGCTTTCGAGCTTACACAGAGCTCTTCTTCAGGTCTGGGATTCTGGGAAACGTACTCAGAAGGTCACAGCCAGAGGTGAAAGTTAGCCAATATGATCCGGTATGGCGTACTGGCAAGAGTGGGTATGCCGTGCCGGACCGGACTGGCTTCCCCAGGCTGGCGATTTAAAGGGCCTGCAGCTCCCGGCAGCAGCTGGAGCCCCGGGCCCTTTAAATTGCCACCAGAGCTCCGCTGCCAGAGCCCCTGGGTAGCGGAGGCAGCTCGGGCAGTGATTTTACCCTGGGGACTCTGGCAGTGGGGCTCTGGTGGCGATTTAAAGGGCCCAGGGCTCCGGCTGCTGTGGGGAGCCCCGGGTCCTTTAAATCGCTGCCTGAGCCTTGCTGCCGGAGCTCTGGGGTAGTGGCAACAGGGCTCTGGCGGTGATTTAAAGGCCCTGCCTCTTCCGGTTGAGGCCACGCCTCTTCTAGTTGAGGCCATTCCTCCTGCTCAGGACTCCGGCGTGCCGGTAAGTCCTTTAAGTTACTTTCACCCCTGATCAGATGACAGAACAAGGAGTAATGGTCTCAAGTTGCAGTGGGGGAGATTTAGGTTGGATATTAGGAAAAACTTTTTCACTAGGAGGGTGGTGAAACACTGGAATGCGTTACCTAGGGAGGTGGTAGAATCTCCTTCCTTAGAAGTTTTTAAGGTCCGGCTTGACAAAGCCCTGGCTGGGATGATTTAATTGGGGATTGGTCCTGCTTTGAGCAGGGGGTTGGACTTGATGACCTCCTGAGGTCCCTTCCAACCCTGATATTCTGTGATTCTATGATCACAGCTAAATGCAAGGTGGAACAGATTGTTTAGCATAAGTAATTAACAGATATTTCAAGGGACCATTCAAAGTGACGTTATCCATTAACACTCCTCCAGTCTTAGGGGGGAAAGGCAGCTGGGGTGGGGGTGGAAGTTTCATAGCTGTCCTGTTCATAGGTTGGACCAGAGCAACCGCCTGGGCCCTGCGCTTTGGGGGCCCCTGAGCTTCAGGGGGTTGGGGCTGGCAGGGCGGCCCAGGGGGCTAGCGGGGAGCCTGGTGCTGGCATCAAGGGTCAGGCCTGCACCCGCACTCACCAGCCTGGGCGTTTATTTCTTTTTCTTGCCCGCAGCCCCCCGGGGCTGGGGCTCGGGCTCGGGCTCAGTCTCTGTGGCAGCAGCAGTGAGCAACGCGGCCCCAGCCTGCTCCGTTCTGCTCTGCTCTGCCAGCTCCCAGCATTACCTGCTGCCGCAGGGTCCTAGCATCTCCCAACCACTAGTACCAGGGCCAGCTGACTCAGGCTGACCCTGACCCTGCTCTTCCGCCTCGGACGGACCCTTCTCTTTCCCAGCGGGACCCTCCAGCAGCACAGGGGGCCCCCTCGCCCCTAGCACAGGTGAGTGCCAGTCCTTAGTCTTCATCATCCTTTGCCCATCACCCAGGACCGGTGTCCCCAACAGTGCCCCACACCTCCCACTTGCACTGCCCTTTCTCCCCTCTCCCAGCACTGGGTGGGATTCTCCAATGCCACCACCAGGCCAGGGCCAGCCCTTATCACCCCCCTGCCTCAGGGTCGTCTTTGCTTTTCAGCTCTCCAGCCTTGGGGTGCCCCTTACTGCAGTACCAGGACCTGGGCTCCCACAACTCTGGTCCCTTCACCACCCACTAGGACTGGGGTCCTCCATCCATCTGCTTTTCCGCCTCCTCTCTCCCTCCCCTCCCCCTCCCAGCCTCCAGAGAAAACAGATCTTAGAACCCATCCTCCATGCTGGAGGTTCCTGGGGTCCCCCAGCACCAGGGCACATATAGGCCCTCCAAGAGCCACCCAGTTCCCAAGACATGGGGTCTCAGTGATGCGAATGTGTAATTACATTTAAAAAAAAATCCACTGACAGTAGTGAGACCGTATGCACTTGGGAAGTGAGTTTGCTTCAAGAAAGTCCACGAAGGTGGATTTCAGAATGTAACAGCGCAACACTGATCATGATTGGTGAGTTTTTTTTTAAAATTATATGAACATTATAATTATAAAAAAGAACGACAATATAATATAAAAACATTATAATTATACAGCTGGGTGCTATCAATATTTAACCTGCAGCCAGCAGCTGCCCTTGAAGTTCACTGTAACCAGATTTCATGTATATAAAAAATGTTAAGGGGGGCCCCACACAGGCTGATTTGCCCCAGACCCCCATAGGGATGGCCCTGGAGAGGTTGTTACTGGATTATAGATTGTTGTGTGAAACCATAAATCCAGTAAAAAGAAAAGGAGTACTTGTGGCGCCTTAGAGACTAACCAATTTATTTGAGCATAAGCTTTCGTGAGCTACAGCTCACTTCATTGGATGCATACTGTGGAAAGTATGCATCCGATGAAGTGAGCTGTAGCTCATGAAAGCTTATGCTCAAATAAATTGGTTAGTCTCTAAGGTGCCACAAGTACTCCTTTTCTTTTTGAGAATACAGACTAACAAGGCTGTTACTCTGAAACCTGTCATAAATCCAGTGTTTCTATTCAGTCCATGAATTTTGGTATCTAGTAAAGTTATGAATTTAAGCTCCCAGGCTCATCTTTTGAAAGTGTTGTGCAGGTTTCCTTTGAGGATAAGGTCTGATCGGTCAGATATAGAGTGATCACTCTGTGAAAAGCGTTCTCACACAGATGATGTGGTGTTTTTGTCTTTTATCATTTTCCTGAGTGAGTTCATTGGAGAGGATAGTGATTGTCTGGTTTCATCCATATAGTTGTTACTGGGGCATTTAGTGCGCTGGATGCGGTATACCACATATTGTGATAGACATGTGTTGGACCCATGATTTTGAACAGTGTATTGTGGGGGGAGGGAGTTGAGCATTGTAGCAGTGGAGATGCATCTGCAAGTTTTGCATCTATTGTTCTGGCAAGGTGTGGTGCTGCTTTGAGTTGGTGTGTACTGGTCTGTGGAGAGCTTGCTTCTGATGATGAGTTTGGAGAGGTGGGGGAGTAGTTTGAAGGCCAGAAGAGAGGGATCAAGAAAGATTTCTTTCAGGATTGGGTCCCAGTTGAGTGTGTGTTGTAGTTGTTTGGTGATAGCCAGTATGGGTTCCAGTGTGGGGTGGTAGATGACAAAAAGGGAAATGCGGTCAGAGGGGGGTTTATTTCTGTATTGAAGCAGGTTCTCTTGGGGTATTTGGATGGCCTGTTCCCTTGTTTCTCTAATATCCTGGGATTTACATAGCTACAACAGCACGGCATACAAGAAAAAGAGCTTGGAAGATAATGTGTAACAGTGACACCTGCTGGCACCTGCCATAAAAAATATTGTCACTTGTCAGCCATGCTGAAATTGATATTGAGGCTTTGCAGCTGGTCAATGTCTATTGTTGGAGATAAATTAATTGTTGTGGACACCAGTGTCATTGGTGTCATGTCTTTATTTATACTATGTACAAGAGGCCTGTTATTCTTAAAGTGAGACAGAACCAGCCACACACAGGCAACTCCTGGAAAACCCAGGTCAGTCACACTGAGCCACTACCAGGAATAGCTGCCTCCTAGTCTCACCTATCCTCCCAACTGCCAGAGAACTTTTCCTTCCTGGCTGAGCAATCACATTCCAGCCAGGAGACAGAAGAGCAACAGCAGATTCACCCGCAGGTGGTTCATGACCCTGCCCCTCTTCTGTCCTACTTACTGCTCTGCTGATTCATTAAATATTTAGACTAAATATTTGTATTATTTGTGGGTTAAGCAGGAAAACTGCTGATCTTCTGACATTTTGGCATACACTAGTAAGCTAGTAGGTTTTGGCTCATAAGCTCATATAGTAAATAATGAAGCACAGAAATTAGAGATAGATACTCCAATGCATGCCCCTTCCACTGAAAGATTGTTCAAAAGAGTATATCCTCCTAAACTTTGTCCTGTCTAGTCTTTATTGACCCAAGTGATGTGGCTTCTGCCACTTCCTTTGGGCAACTATTCCACATTCTAATAGCTATAATTGTTAGGAAATGTTTCCTGATCGTCTTCCAATATTTTCCTTTTCTTAATTTATTTCATTTCCCCCAAGATCATTACACCCCTTAGCATACTGGACAACTTATTTCTCTTTCACCTTAAAATACTTGTAGAAATGGATGCTAACCCCTTCTGCACATCATTACATTTAAAATTAAAATATTCCTCTTTAATATTTTCTTTTTCTAAAAGTTCTGCTGTGTAAGAACTCAGGTCAACTAGGTCAATTCAGCTAGTGAAAAGATGTTTAAGGCTCTGCAAAGCTACCAATTTTATGGAAAATTTCAAAGTTAACAGAAAAGTCAATCTGTATATCATCTCTTTTACTGAAAAGACCAGGCTAGTTATTCTATTTGATAAAACTACAGCACTTCATAGAAATTAAAAATAAATTAGTCACTTTTAATATTAAAGTATAAAATAAAGGGATAGAACTCAATAATGAATGGCTTAAAAGATAAAGAAATAATCCTTAAATCTAAATGGCACAATTAATTTTCCATTTAAAACCCAAAGCGATATAGTGATCGATATTTTTGGCTTCTCTGAGTTATAGCACAATGCAGCTTTGACTTTTTTTGTCAGCACGTTTGTTTATATATCATGACATAAATACTGCTTTTCTGCATGATGATTATTCCACTTTCTGTTTTAAAAAAAAAGAAAGAGAGATGGTAGTTCCTCCAAATAAAATAAATTATTAGTGCTCTGAATGCAGAAACTCTGAATCAGACGCGGACTGCTGAGACAGAAAAAATAATGATAAAAATTCCATTTAAATGTTGTTAAACCTTTTCTTGAATGGGAGGGATCAAGTAGGGGATTTTATTCTGTTCAGAGTCTGGGAGGGAAGTATGCCACCAGCCATCATCTTCTCCTCTCCAGATGGTTGTGATGTCTTCAGAAAATAGGGATTCATTCATTAATAGCTTCCTTCCATGAACCTTTTCAAATTGCAGTGGCTTCAGTAGTCATTCTGAAGAACCATAGTAGCTTGCTTGCCCATGTAAATTCAGTCATGTTTTATACTTACCTCTCTTCATTTTTCTCTGTTTAAAGGGGTGGGAGCCACATAGTATGATATTCATTGGCATGACTAAAATAAGAATGCGTCTGCATAAAAACTTCCGGTAAATAAGTGTGTTTTATGATTTCCAAATGTTGTGCCTAGCTCAGATACTACGGAGCTGGCTGGCGGTATAAAGCCCCTAATATATCAATATTACCCTTATAATGATAGCACGGTGTGATGGGGTATTCAGACCCCACACTGACTAAGAAGGGATTAATGAGAACCTGTGGGCTCAGTCAGCTTTGCCTCACTATACCTAAGAGGTGTCAAGTCTGGAGGGAGGGGCTAAAAGTGGGAAAGTCCAACTTAGCAGTGGCTGATGAAGACAGAGAGTGGACCTCTCATGCTAATGCTTGGAAAGAAGGCCTGACTGGGACCAGGGCCTTTCCAGAGACAGACTGAAGAAAGGCATGGATGGGGCCAGGATTGATCCCAAACCTGCCAGACACCAGACATTTATACATGTTTTGTTTCCTGTGGCTAATATGTTTTCCTTCTGGATTGCGATATTGAATGTGTTGCCCTTTCTGGGCCCTACCTAGGGTCAGAGTACGACCATGGTAGCCGACAGCTCCTTTTGCCCCTCAAAGGAGACAATAGCCCTGTCGTGTTTTGGCCATACAGGAGCCCAAAGAGTAGTTTGCCATGAGACCTGAAGTGATGTGGTCACACAAAGGCTCTACTGGGTACATTACCTGCCATTTTTGTGTAAGTCATATATATCAGAATTGTGTGGGGACCCGTTCCATTTACAAAAACAATTGTTTATTTCATTCATTCATTCAGGGAACATTGTAATTTGCTGGGTGAATCTGGTTCTATTTTTTTGTTCTGTCTTGTGGTTTGCTCATTTGCAGCTGATTCAGTTATATGCTGGATGCAAGCAGCTCTTACATGCAAGTAACTCTTGCAGTCCTCATGCAAGTCCTCCTTCAACTGTGTGCCAATGTGGATCCCACTGAATGTGTGCATGTGCCTCATTGTGTGAGATGAGAGTCTTTTGAATAGTTGTATGTTGGAGCTGTGCACAACCCCTATGTTTCCTTGTGCTCCCTGATGAGGGTTTAAAGGGCGGCTGGGGAGGGGAGGCTGCAACCCTCCCTTGCACCTGTGGCAGAGAGAGAAAACTTGGCCACACTGATCCTAATAGCTCCCTACTCGCTGAGGCAATTTTGGCTGTTGGACCTTTTGCATTTGGCCTCCAATCCATCTCCTGATTTGTTTGGACATATCCCAGAATTACAGGCAGATGCTCAACCCACATCCTCAGTCATTGCACCTGATGACCTGGATGATGGCTGGTTGAACACCACTGATGGAGACTGTTCTTGACAGGTACAAGAAATCTTCATACTGAGCAGGAAGCTGTATACAAGGAAGACTTACTTCTCTAAATGGAAACTACCTATGAACAAGCAGTAATGGACTTAATCTGCAGCAAAGGGAGATTTACGTTAGATATTAGGGAAAAAAATTTCTAACTATAAGGGTAGTTAAACTCTGGAGTAGGTTTCCAAGGGGGTTGTGGAATCCCCGCCATAGGAGGTTTTTAAGATCAGGTTGGACAAACATGTCTCAGGGATGGTCTAAATATACTTGGTCCTGCCTCGGCACAGGAGGCTGAACTAGAGGACCTGTCAAGGTCCCTTCCAGCCCCATATTTCTATGATTCTATGACTGCCCAGAATAATTTGGACCCAGCTGAGGCTGTGATACCATAGATCCTTGACTACCTGCAGTTCTTGAAAGTGGTACTTGGTACAGTCCAAGTTCACCTTGCAACAGTATTAGCATGTCACGCTCTGATATAGTCATACTCCATTTTCTCCCATCCAACAGCATCAAGATTCCTCAAGGGCCTCCTGTATACTTACCCACTTGTCAGAGAGCTGACTCCTACATTGGATTCCTGTCTTCTTAAAACTCATGAAGCCTTCATTCAAGCTGCTGCTGGATTGTTCAACAGATCATCTTACCCTTAAAGGTGTGCGAGCTCCAAGCCTTTATGGCCAGACCTTCCTACAAAGTCCTTTCTCAGTGACAATGTGGTTCTGAGTCAGCATCCTATTGGCTGTGCACTTATGAGGTTCCGGGTGGATTAATAAACTGTTGATTAATTAAGAGCACCAAATGTCCTGATTTGAGAACATTGTCCAAGGTAAAAGTTGACCTGAAAAGAACCTACCATTAAAATTAGTAAGCTAATGCTGTCTGGACTCAGTAAAAAGGGGCTATCTTAATTAAACACCTATCAAATTAGCAAATCTAGTTTGTTAGAGTTCAGCTTTAAAATTTAACTGCCACTTTGGCAAATTCATAAAATTGATTTGTATTCATGCTTGCATCCACAATGACTACATCTCAGAGAACCACAGTTACTGTAGGATATGTAACCACTCTTTATATCCCTTGTTGTGTGTTTGTAAAGCAGCTGCAGATGCTAAGAACAATCAGGTTGCTCAATTAGTTCAACCTTTCAGAGCCGCCTTTTAAAATAAAAGGTGTTGACTTGTGTATTAAGGGCCATAACCTTATTTTAGTGTTATAGTTGGGGATAGAAATAATTTGAAATAATCAGTTTTAAACTACCTTAAAGGACTTGTATTATCAATAGCAGGCACACTGGATCAGATGTCCTCTCTGTTCTCTCTCACTCCTTAGACTCGGCTCCAGTAGACCAACCTGAAAAACACATGACAGGCCGATGATGAACCTTCAGTGACAACTTTTGGAAATTAAATGTCTTCCCCTCTCAGGAAAGCCCTTTAGGAGTCTGGCCATCGACTAACAGATCCAGGATCACCCCGATCTTCATTGGGCTGCCTGAACATCCATATTTTTCTCTTGGTTGATGTGATCTAATTTCATTCACTCTGAGGTTTTCTTGTCAGTCTTCTCCAAAGTCCATCATTTAAGATGTAGTGAATTAGATGGGAGATAAATCAAGTATTGCTTGATGTGGGAGTGGCTGACTAACAGGCCTGCCAACCTAATGGGGCATGACCCTGTTGATAGGAAGGTAGAAGAATATAGTCTATTTGGGCTAAAGGATGGCAGGCAAATATTGGGAACAGAAGGACAAGAAATGCAGATAAGGTTCACATAAGCAGCTGAACTTTTAGATGTTTAGCTAAATCAATGACCTAAACCTTTTAGATTAAGTCTTTGGTGTATTTCTTTTGTGAATTCCCTTTTTAATTATGGTCAATTGCAATGGGAAGGAACCTCAGTTACAAAGAATACACAAAAACAATCTAATTAGTTTCTGTTAGCTTGTGAGGTAAGAAAAACTGAGTCCTAGAGCAGATAATGGATACTTTAAATTGCAAGCATAAACCATTAAAGAATGCCACAATTGCCTTCATTAAACAGGTTCAAAACTCATTTAGGATAATTGTCAAATGCAACAAATTCTAGGTCCCAAGCTTATTCAGGAGGTAAGCCAGTTATGCTGTAAGTGCAGCCAATTAAAAATATTTTATATACTGTATAAACATAATTTCTTGTACATCCTTATCACATTTCCAACATGAAACCTCCATTTTCTCATGCTCCTATTAAATCTGGCCTACTGACTTCAACAGCACATTGGAAGTTCTGTCAACTGTAATGATAGATGTAGGGACAAATTAATTGGAACTGGTGCAAGAGGGCATATTTTACACCTCCCTGCACCAGCCTGGCCATTGCCCTAGAGGAAGGATTCGCTCTGAAAGAGCATAAGAATTGTTGAAGCTGACTTTCTCTGGGTTTCTTCTGAGTAGAGGGCTTGTGGGAAGTGGTGGTGCCATCAGAACTACTATTGGCTCAACAGAAGCCCCTTCCAATCTAGCACTGCTCTTTTGGGCTATGTCATGAGAAAGCCCTGAGCTTTGGTTGGCTTTCTGCTTCAGTGCTGGCTTTCAGACTCCGACTCACAGGAATCTATGTTGGTGGAATTTGATAAAAATTAAGCCAAAAATCCTTTTTCTAGGAGGAGGTAGCTTTTTGCTGGCAATTGTAGTCCACGGAGACTGATTTACAAAAGAAATGTCATTAGGTGTCACTTCAGGCAGGAAAACCAGGATGTCACTGGTTTTTGGGAACAACACTATACACCTTCCTATTTGAAAGACCTAATCCATGTGGAAACAACCTCCTTCTGAGAGAGTTTCTGCTCCCCTTGTTCCCTTCCTCTAAGGGTATGTCTACATTATGAAATTAGGTCGATATTATAGAAATCAATTTTATACAGTCGATTGCGTATGTCCACACTAAGCGCATTAAGTCGGCAGAATGCGTCCTCACTACAGTGGCTAGCAATCCCACAGTTCCCACAGTCTCTGCTGCCCATTGGAATTCTGGGTTAAGTTCCCAGTGCCTGATGGGGCAAAAACATTGTCGGGGGTGGTTTTGGGTACATGTTGTCAGTCGCCCCTCCATCTGTGAAAGCAACGGCAGACAATCGTTTCGCTCCTTTTTTCTGCGCAGACGCCATACCACAGGAAGAGTGCAGCTGGCTCAGCTCAGCTCACCGACACCGCTGCTGTTGTGTCCTGAGTGCTGCAGCAGATGGTGCAGTAGGACTGCTAACCGTCGTCATCCACCGCTTCTGCTGCAACTCTGCTCTGCTGCTATTGTCTCAATAGCAAATTTCTCCATGTTGTCTGTCATGGGCTCCCGGGTACGTGTGTTCTTCCTCGGGAAATGTGTGCAGCGCTAATAGTCGTTCTGTACCACTTCCACTGCAACTCTGCTCTCATGAATCCACCTCGCAGGTCCTCTCGTTGTTCTCTATAAATATCTACGCTCGTGGCATCCGTCTTTAACCACTGCTTCCGCTGCAACTCTGCTCTCCTGCAGATGCCATATCACGGAAAGCATGGAGCCCACTCAGATCACCGCGGCAGTTATGAGCATTGTAAACACCTCGCACATTATCCTGCATTATGTGCAGAACCAGAACCTGCAAAAGCAGGCGAGGAGGTGACAGCAGCGCGGTGACAAGAGTGATGAGGACATGGACATCAACTTCTCTCAAAGCACGGGCCCAGGCAATTTGGACATCCTGGTGGCAATGGGGCAGGCTCGTACCATGGAACTCTGATTCTGGGCCTGGGAAACAAGCACAGACTGGTGGGACCGCATAGTGTTGCAGGTCTGGGGTGACTCCCAGTGGCTGCGAAACTTTTGCATGTGTAAGGGCACTTTCATGGAACTTTGTGACTTGCTTTCCCCTGCCCTGAAGTGCAAGAATACCAAGATGAAAGCAGCCCTCACAGTTCAGAAGCGAGTGGCGATAGCCCTCTGGAAGTCTGCAACGCCAGACAGCTACCAGTCAGTCGGGAATCAATTTGGAGTGGGCAAATCTACTGTGGGGGCTGCTGTGATCCAAGTAGCCAACGCAATCACTGAGCTGCTGCTATCAAGGGTAGTGACTCTGGGAAATGTGCAGGTCATAGTGGATGGCTTTGCTGCAATGGGATTCCCTAACTGTGTGGGGTGAATGCATATGCCTATCTTGGGACTGGACCACGTTGGCAGCCAGTACATAAACTGCAAGAGGTACTTTTCAATGGTGATGAAAGCGCTGGTGGATCACAAGGGACGTTTCACCGACACCAATGTGGGATGGCCGGGAAAGGTACATGATGCTGGCATCTTCAGGAACTCTGGTGTGTTTGAACAGCTGCAAGAAGGGACTTACTTCCCAGACCAGAAAATAACCGTTGGGGATGTTGAAATGCCTATAGTTATCCTTGGGGACCCAGCCTACCCCTTAATGCCATGGCTCATGAAGCCATACACAGGCAGCCTGGACAGTAGTCAGGAGCTGTTCAACTACGGGCTGAGCAAGTGCAGAATGGTGGTAGAATGTGCATTTGGACATTTAAAAGCGTGCTGGCGCAGTTTACTGACTTGGTTAGACCTCAGTGAAACCAATATTCCCATTGTTATTGCTGGTTGCTGTGTGCTCCACAATATCGGTGAGAGTAAGGGGGAGACGTTTATGGCGGGGTGGGAGGTTGAGGCAAATCGCCTGGCCACTGATTACACGTAGCCAGACATCAGGACGATTAGAAGAGCATAGCAGGATGCTCTGCACATCAGAGAAACTTTGAAAACCAGTTTCATGACTGGCCAGGTTACGGTGTGACAGTTCTGTTTGTTTCTCCTTGATGAAAACCCGCCCCCTTGGTTCACTCTACTTCCCTGTAATCCAACCGCCCTCCCCCCTTCAGTCACCGCTTGCAGAGGCAATAAAGTCATTGTTGTTTCAAATTCATGCATTCTTTATTAATTAGTCACACAAATAGGGGGATAACTGCCAAGATAGCCCTGGAGGGGTGGGGGAAGGAGCGAAGCACCGGGTGGGGTGGTGGAGGAGGAGAGGAGGGAAGGACAAGGCCACACTGCATTTCAAAACTTATTGAATGCCAGCCTTCTGTTGCTTGGGCAGTCCTCTGGGGTGGAGTGGTTGGGTGCCCCCTTTCCCGTATTCTTGGGCGTCTGGGTGAGAAGGCTATGGAATTTGGAAAGGAGGGCGGGTAGTTACACAGGGGCTGCAGTGGCGGTCTGTGCTCCTGCTGCCTTTCCTGCAGCTCCACCAGATGCTGGAGCATATCAGTTTGATCCCCCAGTAGCCTCAGCACTGCATCCTGCCTCCTCTCATCGCACTGCCGCCACCTCTCATCTTGCTCCTGCCACCTCTCATCTTCCTCGTCCCTCCTGTCCTCACGTTCATTTTCTGCTTTCCTGGACTCTGACATTGTTTTCCTCCACGCATTCTGCTGAGCTCTTTCAGTGCGGGAGGACTGCATGAGCACAGAGAACATTTCACTGCGAGTGCATTTTTTTTGCCTTCTGCGCTAGCCTCTGGAACGGAGATGATAGGGGGAGTGTTGAAACATTTGCAGCTGCGGGAGGAAAAAAAGGGAATGAAGTATTTAAAAAGACACATTTTAGAGAACAATGGGTAGACTCTTTCACTGTGAACCAAGCTGTTAACATTACATAGCACATGTGCTTTCGGTAGAAGTTTGCATTTTGCCTCTTATATTGAGGGCCTGCCGGTTTGGTGTGAGAGATCACACATGCAGGGCAGGGCAACAGAATTTGGCTTGCAGGCAGCCATGGTAAGCCACAGTCTTTCAACTTCTTGAACCTTCATAACGTTTGGGAATGGCTTCAAACAGCATACCTTTCCCATACCAAGCACCTGTTGGGTTGGCCTTTTAAAAGGAGGGACTGTACTGGCCGCGAATGCATCCCAAGTCTTCAGGGCAAATTAATAATTAAAGCACGCTTTTGCTTTTAAACCATGTATTTTATTTACAAAGGTACACTCACCAGAGGTGCCTTCTCCGGCTTCATGGTCCGGGAGCCCGCCTTGGGAGGGTTGGGAGGGTATTGGCTCCAGGGTGATAAACAGTTCCTGGCTGTCGGGGAGAGCAGTTTCTCTGCTTGACTGCTGTGCGCTATTCTTCTCCTCCTCCTCATCTTCCTCATCCCCCAAATCCTCATGCCTGTTGCATGAGACTCACCCCTTGCAGGTGTCCATGGACGGGGTGGGCTAGTAGTAGGGGCCCCTCCTAGAATTGCATGCAGCTCATCATGAAGCGGCATGTCTGGGGCTCTGACCTGGAGTGGCCGTTTGCCTCTTTGGATTTTTGGTAGGCTTGCCTGAGTGCCTTAATTTTCATGCGGCACTGCTGGGGGGCCCCTGTTGTAGCCTCTGTCCATCATGCCCTTGGAGATTTTTGCAAATATTTTGGCATTTTGTCTTTTGGAACGGAGTTCTGATAGCACACATTCATCTCCCCATACAGCCATCAGATCCAGTACCTCCTGTTTGGTCCATGCTGGAGCTCTTTTGCGATTCTGGGACTGCATGGTCACCTGTCCTGATGAGCTTGCCACGCTGGCCAAACAGGAAATGAAATTCCAAAGTTCCCGGGGCTTTTCCTGTGTACCTGGATAGTGCATCTGAGTTGAAAGTGCTATCCAGCGTGGTCACAATGGAGCACCCTGGGATAGCTCCCAGAGGCCAATACCATCGAATTGCATCCACACTACCCTAAATTCGACCCGGTGATGTCAATTTCAGCACTAAACCCCTCGTCGGGGAGGAGTACAGAAATTGATTTTAAGAGCCCTTTAAGTCGACAAAAATCGCTTCGTCATGTGGACGGGTGCAGGGTTAAATCGATCTAACATTGCTAAATTCGACGTAAACTTGTAGTGTAGACCAGGGCTAAGAGAAGAATGTCGATTTGCATTGGACACAGCAGAGGAGATATGGGTTGTATTTAATATCACCTTTTCGGTAACCTGTAAAATATTCTAATAAACCTTTCGTTTTTGGATGGATCCATTGGCATATCATTTTTAAATATCTTTCCGGCAGTCATTTTAAGGGACTATTTTATTTTGTTTTTAATTATTTGTAACCATTATTGCTTATATGGTGAAACTTTATCACATGCTTTGCTGAACAGAGATGGATTTAAACATGGTTGTACATACAATATACTTTTTCAATAGGCACTGGATAGTATGGCTATTCTCCTCAATGAGGTCTAAAGTGAAATGGTTGCCTCTGTATGTAAGTCAAGGCAAAAGGGATCAAGTAGAGTGAGTTATAAAATGTAGTGGTTATTTTAAATAGTTTCAATTTTTTGAGAAGGTCATTACTGAATGCAGGAGCTAACAGAATAGAACAACAACCAAAGAATTGGCTTTTTTAAAAAATAAACAATATATCTTGCCCCAGGAGCTATGGAGCACGAGAACTGGAGAAACCGAATGATCTCTCATCACTAACAGAACGATTTGTTGAACAGCGGTCAATGGCTGGGTAATGTGCTGAATTATGCATTGCAGCTATTTAAACCGAACTTAGCCTATGGATAATCTGAAGATTTCAGCTCAGAATTAGGCCATTTTATAATTTTCTTAACAAGCACAAACATTTATCCGTGTAAATATATATATATATATATATTTCCATCAGTTCTTTTCACAATCAATAGAAACATGTGTATTGATCATGCTAGTGCATATGTCTGCTTGTTTTATGCTGTATCTTTTTTGACTAACAAGCAAGCAAGTTATAAGCCTGCAGTCTAATAGTTCCCCTTATTTATCCTGGGAACTGGGAGGAACAAGAGAACAGAATGGCAACACAGAACAACCTATACTTTAAATTTTACATTTTATTTCTATCAACACTATTATTAACAAATGTTTGACTGAAAACTAGGTTTTGATGGAGGGATAAAAATCTGCAATCTGTCAAATTCCATAATGCTTATCAGTTGCCTGGCAATTCTAATTCCTTGAATCTGTTATAACAACACAAGGTCCCCAGATGTTAGCTGTAAAACCAAACTATAATTATTTACCAGAGAGAGAAACTGCTGAGATACACTATACTATGCACTTTCATTCCGGTAGTAAATTACTAATGACAGCAATAGAAGAAGAGCCTAATTAATAACAAAGCTATCTGAAGATTGCATGGTGTTTTTTTCCCTCTTGAGCATGAAAGTGATGTTTTTCATAATTATTTTGATTTTTGGCAATATTACTAATAAAATACTTATAATTATTTTCATAGTAATATTCTACCAATCATTTAATTTTCTTATGTAAAACCAGGCTTTCCTAGAGGTATTACTGATTATAAAGAAGTGTAGATATAAGTAGGCAACCCCCTATACACACAGACACACCATCTTTGCTTCTTTTCATAGGGAACATGAGACCTAGTAGTGGGTATTGAACTAATTAGGTCCCCAGAGTCTCATGATAGCCATTGACTCATATCTCAGTAGCTAGGTTTTCTTTCACTTCTGGAAACTACAGAGCAAGGCAGGCACTTAAAATCACTGCTGGATTTTCTTTTAGCCTCCTGATGAGTTTAATAAGTGTGTGCGTCTGTGCTAAACTTTTAATTAAGCAGATACCAAATTTTAAAGTGTTTGTACAGCATTTTCTCCCATTAAAATAGCTCCCTTTGCATTGACTTTCTGTTTGAAAGGGATAGTCACAGCAGGTCCACAGTTCTTGAAGTCAGATCAGATAGGGTGGTAAAGAAAATATGTACTTACTAATTATGTCATACATTTTTACAGACAAAGGCAATATTACATGAAACTCAGGGTAATTTACTTATTCCCAGATAATCCACCTGAACAGCTAGTTAAGGAATCTTGAGGGTGCTATTATGAATTTGCTAACAATGATTTGACACTTAAGAATTTCTTTTCCCCTGCATTTCATCAACTGCTTCAGACAAAAGTCAGAATTCATGAGTCTTTCTGGTAAACCTAGTTTAATAGAGGGAGAATTGGGTTTTTTTAAGTTAAAATATGAAACCTTCCTCTCTCTGCCAAAGGAATGTAGATTTTGGAACAGGGCTGGGCCGGGCATGGGAGAGATTTTGAGACATGCTCCTCACCAGGAGAGTCCTTCCTTTGACCTCAGTGTATGTCCCTCATCAGGAGTGTTCAGTGGCTCTTTTACTGCACCAGCAGCTTAGTGACCATCAGCTTTGCTGAACTATGCACTGGGGTTCTAGAAAAGTGGCTTCAGATTGTGAAACATGCCCGCATCATCCATCCAGTGTGTATCATGATCAGTGAGACTGGAGTCAGAGGACCCATGTTTCCTGGAGGGAATCATACTGAGGAACATCAGTGGAACAGGGAATACAGAACGTTAGGCTGGAAGCAACTCAACCACATGGACAAATCAGTCCCCAGAGTTTAATAAAGTTTCACTTGTTCAGCATAACTTGCATTCAGCTTCACTCATTGCAAATGGAACATGATGGCACCATCTGAGCAGTGAGTTCTCTGCAGTGCAGCAGCTGGCAGTGTGGGCCATGGAACTCAGTCTGATGCCTCCCTCCACCCAAGCTCTGGATTTTGCAGATGCAATCCTAGCTCAGTGATGGGCCTGGAGGAAGGAGGAGTTCAAGCTGTACACAGAGCTGGTCATGCAGGAAGACAACAGGAAAGTAAAGCTGTCATTTTACCTTACTGGGGAACAAGGCAGAGAGGTATGCGGCACTCTAAAGCTTACCACTGCCTCAAACCTCATAGTAGCCCTAGGAGCTATTGCTTGGGCACCTATTGCTCCCCAAAGCAGAACATGACTGTAAAACGACACAGATTTTTCACTAGAGAAGAAAAGGGGATAGACCTCTATATTACAACCTCTCTCACCCTGGCTGCTACATACAATTTTGGGGACTTGACAGACTTCCAATTGGGGCAGGATAGGCTGTGGCAGGAGTGGCTGCTCCAGGAAGGCAATCTCACATTAGACATGGCACATGCAGTGGAAACCTCAAGATAAAAGCTCTTGTAGGCACAACACCCCCAGAAATAAATGCAGTGAAAAAACAGCAAAGAGTTCCATACACATGTGAGATGTATTTACTGTGGGAAACAGCATGAGCAGGTAAAGGAAAAATGACCTGCCCTGGGACAGCATTGCAGGAATGCGGCAAGATGAACCATTTGAGCTGTGTGTGCAAGAGCAGAGGAAGGTCTTAGAAAGATTCAGTCAGACTTGTGCAAGAGTGGGAGCGCTCACCATAGAGTAATGATGATATCATGACTCTCTCCTTGAGTCCGAGAGCATATTAGATTCAGGCTGCCGGGATAGGAAAGCAACAAGGGACAATACCAAACTCAGTGCATGCAAAAATGTTAATAAGGAAATGCCCTGAGTGATTTCAGCTGAATAGTAGGTCCTCTGGCAGTGTGATTCCTCAGAGTGAACAGACCCATATAAACCCTGGATCTGATCACGGTACTGTAGAGGCCAGTACAGCCTGGGTAAGCAGCATGGTGATGGTAAAAAAGCCATTAGGCAAATTATGCTTCTGCATAGTCCCAAAGGTCACTGAACTGCGCTGTCAAAAGATGCCACTATCCACTGCCCACAATTTATTACATTTTGCCAGAATGTCAAAAGCCAGGATGTGAAGTGATGTGACAAATAGTTTTTGGCACATAAGCTTGGATAAAGAGTCCAGCATGCTGACAACCTTTGCAACACCGTTTTGTCGCTACAGGTGGGTATGTATGCTGATAGGCATACACCCAGCACCAGAGGTATTCCAGAGAAGACTCACCCAAGTGCTGGAAGGACAGTTTGGGTGAAGATAACTGCAGATGATATCCTCATTGTAGGTGAAGGGAGCAATGATAAAGAAGCTGAACAAGACCATGATAGAAAACTACAAGCATTTCTACAGTGATGCAGGGACAACAACATGTAACTGAAAAAATGCAACAGCATGAGGTGACATACATTGGACATCTGCTCACAGCAGAGGGACTGCAGATCCCAACAAGGCCAAGGCAGTCAGAGACATGCCATCCAAAGCTGTTATGAAAGAGTTACAGCAGTTCGTAGGAATGATAAATTTTCTGTCCATATCTGTCTGCAGTAGCGGAACCCATATGACAGCTCAAAAGGCAGGATATTGAGTGAGACTGGCAAATATTTGTCACACTGAAATAAATGATAATGGATGCCCGTCCTGTATTACTACCAGCCAGGAGATCCATTGACACTGCAGTGTGATCCATCAGGTAAAATATTGAGTGGAGCTGTTTTGTAGGAGCAGCCATTTGCTTATGCCAGCAAGGCCCTGTCAAACTGAACAGGAGTAAGACCAAACAGAAAAAGAGTTTCTGGCTGTGGTGTCTGGAGTTAACGTATTCCATTGGTACCCCTATGGCCACCCAGTAATAGCACAATCAGACCAGAAATCTCTAAAGACGATCATGGCAAAGCCCCTTTTTAGTGCTCCAATGCATTGATGACTGGTGATTTCCCATACTGGGGGTTGGGGGTACTAGCTAAAGGGGAGGACACATGACCTCCCCATGTGTCTCCTCCCTGCCCTGCACCCACGTTACCTGTTGGGAGGGCGCTCTTTCCTCCTGCTGTGCAGGCTCCCTCCGCCCCCCACAGCACATTTGGCTGTCATCCCTGGCAGCCAGGCCCAGGCAGGGAGAAGAACGGAGCCTGGCTGGGGAGGGGCAGCAGCAGCAGCCCGCTCCATGCCCAGGCTTGGTTTTCGAGGACAGGAGCTAACTCTAAGCATGCCAACGGGAGAGGATGGAGGGCTCTGGCTCACTCAGCTGCTGTCCCTGGAACCCAAGTCTGGGTGGGGGGCAGCACAATGCCACAGTCAGGCGCTCTCCCAGGCAGCTGCTGCGCTGCACCAGGCAGTTTGGCCGGAAAAGCCTCTAGCCCCACCACTTCTGCTCCGGCTCTGGCCCCGCCCCTTCCATTTTCTGCCCAGGCACCTGCTGGGGGGCACTTGACACATCACCTCTGCTCCAATGAGATTGCAGTACATATTGCTGCACCTTCAGCATTCTACCAGGTAGAGATCACATATTGTTCAGGACAATTACTTGTGTTAACTGACACCTTGAGCAGGGCATCATCAGCCAGTTGGGGGAAGGCAATTAGGACATAGTGCAGCATGTTATTGGATTCAGTCTCCCAGTTTCAACAGCATTGCTGATGGAAATCAAAGAAGCCACAGAAAGGGCCATCCAACTACAGGCAGTCAAGGGAGCAATGGTGGTCAGAATACAAAAGCCAAGTAGCACTAGGAGCAAAATAATATTTTCAAATTAAAGATGAGCTGACTGTGCAGGATAGAACCATATTTTGAGGACAGAGGGTGGTTGTCCCTGCCTCAGTAGAGTAGGAAGTCATGCAAAAAATCTATGCCTCAAACCTGAGCATTCACAGATGTCTTAGATGGGCTTGAGTGTGTGTTTACTGGCCAGGAATGAATACACAACTCCCTTCTACCAAGGAGAGGTGTGACACCTGCCGGTCATCTGAAAACCACAAGCAGAAAGAGATTTAGTTACCACAAGAACTACCCACCCAGCCATGTATCAAGGTCAGAGTTGACTTATTTGCCTTCAGTGCAGGCCTTAGCTAGAGTGGATTGCTATTCAAAGTTTGCCCTGCCTGATACAAGATTGTTAAACTGAAGGCCCACTTTGGGACATATGGCATTCTGAACAATCTATTCACTGACAACGGACCCAAATTTGCCTCGGAAGAATTCAAGGAATTTGCATGCAAATGGGAATATGATCACTATGCCTCCTCCCCAGTATACCTACAGAGTAATGGTAAGGTGGAATCAGCTGTTACATAAGGCTGTTTCTTCTGCTTAAGACCCCTTGTTAGCATTTTTAGAATACACAAATACCTCATCACAGAGGTGTCAAAACAGTTCCAGGCAGGTACTGACGGGACAAAGGATCATACCCTTGCTACCAATGAGGACAGACTTATTGCAGCCAGAAAGGTGGAGATACTGCTGAAAGGAGATGGCCAACAATCAGAGAAAGCAGGCACTAGAGTACAACAGGTCAGCCAAGGACCTTCTGGCCCTGGAAACTGGCACTCGTGTGCAGAGTCAGCCATTAGAGAGACACCAGAAGGATTAAAGGTGTCATGAGGAGTGCAGTGGCACCCAAGACATATGAAGTGAAAACGCAAAAGGCACAAGTGATCCCAGTGAACAAGAGGCACTTACAAGCCAGCAGACACAACACCACCTAGAGAGAGCCTACAGAGATCATCAGAGGACAGAGCGACAGAGAACAATCTGGAGGACATCCTCACAGGGATGGAAGGGACTCCACAGAAAGAGAGTTTGCTAGACTCAGAGACAGGTGAAAGGGAGACTGAGATAGGTCATTCCTGGTGTGGTTGCCTGTTGAGGAGACCAAGCTATCTCAAAGTTTATATAACCCGCTGAACCTGCGATACACCTGCTTGGCTATGTTCTGCCGTGAGTGCAGGAGACTGGACTAGATGACCTCTTGAGGTCCCTTCCAGTCCTATGATTCTATGTGCTAGCAACTTCTGGCCAAAGCACATGGGATGGGGGTTGGGTTTCAGTTATTTGTCATGTTTATATTTTACAAACATTTTACTAGGGAAGATATATCATGATCAGTGGAACTAGGGGCAGAGGGCCCACGTTCCCCAGAACGACTCTAATTGATGGGACACAAGGGGAACAGGAAACATGGAGAGTGAAGCAGGAAGCAACTCAGCCACATGGATAGAGCGCAGTCTGCATGCTTTATAAAGTTCCACTTGTTCAACTTATCCTGCATTCAGATTAGTGAATAATAAACCTCCTGTTTACTGATAATTAGTGTGAGATCATTTTAGGGAGGATCAGCAGGGCAGATTTAAAGCCAACACTGGCAGTCTGCTCCCCTCCGAACTGGTATTATCCCATAACATTTGCAAGCAGACTCTTTGCAGGTTGAGCAAAACATCCTCATGGAGGCAGGGCAGCCTTGTGTGGGGCAGATACATAGGTGGTGTAAATACATGTAACTCCCTTGAAATGAGTGACATTACATTGATCTACACTACTGAGAACCTGGTCCTCTGCTGAATTTATGGTGAGCCTCACAATTTCATGTTATTTTGAGGTCATCACATGTTCTAGTAAGCAGCTGCTCTCAGCTCAGAAGTTCTGGCTGTTGAGCATCTGCTGCACGTATGTGTTGTGCCAGCAGACTCCAGAGGCCACTGCTGGCATCCTGAGCTGGTGCCTCCAGACTACACTCTCTTCTGCCCCACTACAGGCTGCTGTTCCCAGGCTCTCTGCCTCCTTTCATGTTTCTGCTCACCGCCCAACACATGCAGGGCCCTGGGTGAAGCAGGTGCTAGACGGGAAGGATTATGGAAGCAGAAAGTGGGCCCAGGGGACCACACACAGCACAACCAGTTCCAATCCCCTCCGCAACTGAACAAAGTAGATAATCTATGGAAACTGGCGGTGGAGTTGGGGCAGGCAGATATATCATCCCAGAGGGCAGTGTCCCAGCCAACCCCCTCTGCAGCCTGTGGAGAACCAGTTATTTGCTGACCCAGTTACCCTCTCTTTCCCACTGCTACCAGGCTTCTGTGTAGGGGTGGTGAGAATAGAGAGGAAGGGTTGTGGGGAGGTCAAGAAGCATAGGAGCAGGGTGTGGGTTAGAGGCTGTGGCCATTTTCATACATTTGTAAGTATATCTTGTCCTACATACTATGTAGCATATTGTCTTAAAATGCTGCTTGGTTATCATTTTGCTAATGTGATAAGTGTATGTACCATGGTGTTGATGGGGTTGGACTATTGATTTGAAGGTAAAAATCTAGCTGAGCAGCACTTTGATCGGATTTTAGCCTTGGAGTACTTGGTAAATCACTTTTAATTTCTCCCTCTTAATTCACAGCAAATGCTAGTTTCTTCAGCTTATCTTTGACTAAAATTCTGTGTTTTCCAAAGTCAGTGTTTTCTAAAGTACAGACTAAAGAGCTCTGCTTCATAATGTGAACCCTGAAAGAAAGTGTATTCTCCTAGATCCTGGTTCAGACATCATCATCCACAGCAGTCAAGTTTCACTGCAGGGCAGTCTACAATGGACACTGTCCTTACCCTCCAGTTTCTGGTGAACTGCACCAAGAATTTAACCATCCACTTCATGTGGCATACACAGACATCAAAGAGGCTTCTGACTTCGTCAGCAGGTCAGCACTTAGACTGCACTGAAAGGAGTTGGTTTTCCAAATGTGCTGCTAAATCTGGTGTGTGATCTTCACACTGGTAGCAATGTGAGACTGAGCATGGGTTGACAGCTTTCACCACCTTTCTACACAGCCTCAGGTGTATGGCAGGGAGGCATTGTCACCCTGGCACTATTCTGTTGAGCTACTGACTGGATATTAGGACTTGCCGTTCCACATGTTGGAATCAAGCTTGGCCAAGAAGTGTTTACCAACCAAGACTACGTGAACCACACTACCTTGCTTGTGGAGAAGGCAGAGAATTTCAAGCCCCCACCCTCCAAGATGCTAGCTGCCCTCTTCGCTTGAACATCTCACAGATGAAGACCAAGGTTCAGAACCTCAGAGCTGGACCGGAATGCCTGGTGCAGGTGGGGTTGAGGACTGTGGATAGTATTGATGAATTCTACCTAGGCCGCAACAGCCAGTCACAGCAAACTGGATGTTTTTTGACAAATAGGTCTGACTGCCTGCTGCATGAAGTTCATGTCTTGCTTATGGATGCAAAAACATCTTTGCGTTGGGATAAAGTTTAGGATCTATTAAACCTGTGTATCACCTGTACGGGTATATGGGTCAGAAACCTGGATCCTCTTACAGGCAGATTTGGAGCATCTGGAGACATTCCTTATGTGCTGACAGTGCCAAATCCTGAACGTAAAGTGGTCTGACTTTGTGCAAAATGTCACAATCTTGCAAAGGTCTAACTTTCCTTCGGTCTCCCAATTTATTCAACAGCGGCATTGTATGCACGTTGCCAGGATGGAGAAAAACACACCAGCACACCGTGTTCTCAAACTCTTCAACAGTACCTGAAGGGGTGCACCCCTGGCCCTACCTGGTGCCACTCCAGAAATTTGTGTATTTGCAGGATTGAGCCATATCTGGGAACTTTACTACATGATACCTGGGGCACTGCTGTCAACTGTGGTCACTCTGGCTGGCTGGTCCTTAGTGGACTACATGTTTGATGGAGGCCATGAAATCAATGGGGCTACAAAAGTTAACGGGAGCCTGTCATGTAGTACTCACTCACTGCAAGTGGCAGCTCCTCCTGGCTGTTCTGGGGATTAGCTCTCTTCCAGGTCCAATGCCTCCCCTTGCGATCTCTCAATTCGTTCTCCTTTCTCTCACTCCAGGAGCTGCAGCTTCCTCTTTTATGAGTTGGCTTTCTAACCAGGTCACTTTGTGTTTTCCCCCTTCTGGGGTATAGAGTTTCACTGGACCCACTGTCAAGGCACTATCACTCTGTCAGTGGCTAGTAGGGGAACCTGGGCCTGTCCCATATTCCGGGTTCCAGCCCAGGGACCATACAACATGCAGCCAAGGTCTATTCAATCCCCAGTCTTGCTGCTCTCTCCATGAGCTGCTTCCTACTCTGCCTCTGACAGGCTTTCTTCTCCACCCTTCTCTGTTCTGGCTATGCCTTCCTTTCAGGGCCAGGCTCCCAGGGGTTCTACTCATTCCCAGGGTTCCCTCCTTCTCTCCCGAATGTGCAGAGGGTGGCTACAGACTTTCTCACTGGCCCCTTTCTGTTGCTAGCTTCCTGGCTTTATACTAGCCCAGCCCACACCTGCTCAACTGAGCTCCATTTCCCAATTGGGGGTTGCTTTGCCAGCCTAAGCTCCTCATGTGTGGCCTGTCACACTAACTCAGCTTTCTTAGCTCTTTCAGGGCAGGCGTGGGGGTGAACAGCCCACCACAGGGTTCTTAAAAGTTATACACATGTGTGAGTGTCTTCAGGATCAGAATATGTTATTTGTGCAGGAACCTTGCCTTCCCACATGGCTAGCAACCTACTGGCACTCTGTAAACAGTCTTCTATTTCCAGTACTTAATTTAGTGTAATATGTATACATAGGGGGCAAATTCTCTCTCAGATATGTGTATGCAACTGAAATTGACTTCTGTGCACACAGATTGGCTTGTAATATAATGTTTATTTCCCTCTGAAACAAGCATTAAGATTGTTTTTCTTAGAAAAATCCCACAGAATTGGGGAAACAGAATCAGACCAAATGAATACTTGTGCACCTAAGAAATGCATTATTTTGTGAATGTTTGGAGTGTTTTGTCAATGTAAAGTAAGAACAGGGGGGATGTTAGGATTTGATCCCTATATTTTTTATATTTAAAATTCTGTAACTTGTGTTTCCACTCCTGCTTGCCTAGATTGACAACATAATGACACTATACAAAGCCTGCAGATATAATGTTCTGTTTTGTTAGCTCAGGAGTGGTGTCTACAGGCTCCAGTGAAATGCCAGAACCACTCTGATATCAGATTTACCATAATCAATTCATTCTATGTTGTTTCTTGAAGTGATATTTTAGTGATACTGAACCTGTTTCATGTCTACAGCTATAGTTCTTCCCTTTTACCTTCATTCTCCCTCTCAGTTTGAGCGAGACAATAAAAATGAGATATATTTTTGACAATTCATTGTTATCAAGAATCTAGCTGTGATGCATTATATAATACAGAATTCCTCTTAACAGAGATAGATCTAAGTGCTTTTTCTTCAAAATAAAGTCATTTAATTGAATTAACTCTTGGTAATGTACCACACATGTAATACATGTCTGACTGTGATGCACCTCAGAAAGTATTGCTGAAATGCAACAGGGTGGGAAAAGCTGTGAAAGCTTTCAGAAAGTACCAGTAAAACTCTGCTCTCTCCTTGTATTCCTTTCAAGACCCTGTAATAAGATTCAGCACTTGTTGCTCCAAATCATATTTGCGTGATCACACAGCCCTGTGAAAACATTTTAATAGGCACTCTTTCAACTGCATATTCATGCATGCTAGTGCCCTATCCCCTATAGAATTTTTGAAGTTAGAGATGCCAAAGCCTCCCAGAAAGGCCCTTAAAGCTGCCGGACACTTTCTGAAGCCATCTTAAAAGAAAGAGGCACTATTCAGGGAGACCTGCAGGGAATAATTTCTTGATGGGTTATCATCTGGATCCAGAAGGCAGAGGGTTTCTTGTGTTTCCCCAGATACAATTTTCATGAGTGACTTGTGTGTGTGTATGTGAACTCTATTAATAATCTTCTTGCTTGAAACAGCCCGATCTGTATGTGCACCACTTTACTTTTATTCATTGCTATCTTTGAGCTAACTTTGCCCAGCACTGCATGGGTGTGCAAGAGGGCACGGGGGCATAGGCGCCGACTCCATGGGTGCTCTGGGGCTGGAGAACCCACAGGGAAAAATTAGTGGGTGCTCTGCACCCACTGGCAGCAAGCTCCTCTCCCCCCTGCCCAACTCCTCCTCCTCCTCCTTCCCCCCCACCACGAGTGTGCTGCATCCCCTGCTCCTTCATCTACCTCCCAGCGCTTCCCTCCCGGCCACCGCCAAACAGCTTTTTGGCGGCGTAGGCACGCTCTGGGAGGGAGCGGGGAGGAGCGGGAACATGGCACGCTCAGGGGAGGAGGCGTGGAAGAGTTGGGGCTGGGGCGGGGATTTGGGAAGGAGTTGGAATAGGGGCAGGGAGGGTTTGGAGTTGGGGCAGGGACTTTGGGGAAGGGATTGGAAAGGGGGTGGGGCAGGGCTGGGAAGAGGCGGGGACTCATGGAAGAGGTGGAGCGGGGGCGGGGCTGAGGCAGACGGGCTGCCACTGTGCCACTCAAGAGCCACACTCAGCTTTGGTAATTATCGAGGGTTGGTGGTGTTCTACTAGCCTGTTGCGGACGTGTGTGAGTGCTTGAAACTAGGTAAAGTGTAGCTTTATGTGAAAGCACTCTTGTGTTGTCCTGTTTGTGCCAGCCATCTATCAGATGGCCATGTCTCCCCTGATTTATTTCCTGACACCACCTCACATAGAGTAAAAGTTACAAAGAGCTTTGCGTTGAAAGAACCCCAGATAACAGGTGCCACTGGCTGACTGGAGACGGAAGTCAACATTTCAATACTGAATGAGAGTTGATAGGTAATATAGAGATGGGCTGTGAAGAGCCTTGAAGAGAAGTTGCTTATGTTTGAGCAGAAGAGAATGGGGAGGCAGTGGAGACATTCAGTGAAAAGGGGGATGGGGTCAAAGTGACAGACTAGGGAAATGATCTTTGCAGCAGCATTCTAAATGGTTAGGCGTGGGACAAGACTGCATTTGTCAAGGTCAGAGAAAAGGATGTTGCATTAACTGACAAACAAGATGATGAGAATCTGGATGAGAGTTTTACCAGTGTGGATGGATGGGAAAGGCTGTATCTTAGAGATGATACGCAGAAAGAATGTGCAAGACTTAACATAGCCTGGATGTGAGGACCTAGTGAGAAGTCCAAATTGAAGAGGACACCCAGGTTACAGCCTCAGTGACAGTCAGGATGGCAGTGATGTCCGTGGTTATTGAGAAAGGAGGTAGTGGGGAGTGCCAGCAGATGGGTGGGAGGAAGATTAAGACCTCCATTTTAGCCATATTGAGCTAGAGCTGGTGGCTAGATTTAGATACTATCTAAATCCAAGAGGCGATGTCAGAGAAACAGGCTGAGATTTTAATTTGGACATCAGGAGACAGGTGTGGAGCACAGAGGTAGATCTGGGGGCCGTCAGTACAGGGATGGTGGTTGAATTTGAGTTTGTTGATGAGATTACTCAGAGATAAAGGGTAGAGGGAGAAGAGAAGGGGACTGGGAACAGAGCCCTGTGGAACCACCACAGAAAGTTAGAGTGAGGATGAGGAAGATCCTCCCGAGGATATGCTGCAAGAGTGATTGAAGAGATAGGAGGAGAACCAGGAGAGGACAGGGTCATGGAACCCAAGGGAGGATAAGATTTCAACAAAAGGAGCTGACAAATCAAGGAGGATGGGGATAGAGTACTGGTTCTGAGCTTTAGCTAGAAAGAGGTCATTAGAGACATTGGCAATAGAATCTTCATTGCAGTGCCAAAGTGTGGACTCCAGATTGGAGAGGGTTTAAGACAGAATTGGAGGAGAAGCACTCTAGACAGTAATTGTAAACAATGCGTTCCGTGAGATGAAAGGGAGGTGGGACAGTAGCTGGAGAGGCAAGTGAGGTCAAGAGGCCAAGATTACTGGTTCTGTGGATGAAGGGAAAGCAGTGGATGTATTGTTTCTTGACTTTAGCAAAGCTTTTGACACGGTCTCCCACAGCATTCTTGTCAGCAAGTTAAGGAAGTATGGGCTGGATGAATGCACTATAAGGTGGGTAGAAAGCTGGCTAGATTGTCGGGCTCAACGGGTAGTGATCAATGGCTCCATGTCTAGTTGGCAGCCGGTGTCAAGTGGAGTGCCCCAGGGGTCGGTCCTGGGGCCGGTTTTGTTCAATATCTTCATAAATGATCTGGAGGATGGTGTGGATTGCACTCTCAGCAAATTTGCGGATGATACTAAACTGGGAGGAGTGGTAGATACGCTGGAGGGGAGGGATAGGATACAGAAGGACCTAGACAAATTGGAGGATTGGGCCAAAAGAAATCTGATGAGGTTCAATAAGGATAAGTGCAGGGTCCTGCACTTAGGACGGAAGAACCCAATGCACCGCTACAGACTAGGGACCGAATGGCTAGGCAGCAGTTCTGCGGAAAAGGACCTAGGGGTGACAGTGGACGAGAAGCTGGATATGAGTCAGCAGTGTGCCCTTGTTGCCAAGAAGGCCAATGGCATTTTGGGATGTATAAGTAGGGGCATAGCGAGCAGATCGAGGGACGTGATCGTTCCCCTCTATTCGACATTGGTGAGGCCTCATCTGGAGTACTGTGTCCAGTTTTGGGCCCCACACTACAAGAAGGATGTGGATAAATTGGAAAGAGTCCAGCGAAGGGCAACAAAAATGATTAGGGGTCTAGAGCACATGACTTATGAGGAGAGGCTGAGGGAGCTGGGATTGTTTAGTCTGCAGAAGAGAAGAATGAGGGGGGATTTGATAGCTGCTTTCAACTACCTGAAAGGGGGTTCCAAAGAGGATGGCTCTAGACTGTTCTCAATGGTAGCAGATGACAGAACGAGGAGTAATGGTCTCAAGTTGCAATGGGGGAGGTTTAGATTGGATATTAGGAAAAACTTTTTCACTAAGAGGGTGGTGAAACACTGGAATACGTTACCTAGGGAGGTGGTAGAATCTCCTTCCTTAGAGGTTTTTAAGGTCAGGCTTGACAAAGCCCTGGCTGGGATGATTTAACTGGGACTTGGTCCTGCTTTGAGCAGGGGGTTGGACTAGATGACCTTCTGGGGTCCCTTCCAACCCTGATATTCTATGATTCTATGATTCTATGATTCTAAGAGTGTTTTCTTAAGGTGGGAGAGACTAAAGCAGGGTTCTCACAACAAAAAGTTTTGTTCTCTAAAAATCTCTGCTCAACGTGCAGCAGCAGTCAAAAAAGTTAACAGAATGTTAGGAACCATTAGGAAAGGGATAGATAGTGGCATTATGATATATTTCTGTCTTACCATCTAAATCCATGGCACATCCATGCCTTGAACACTGCTTGCAGTTCTGGTCATCCCATCTCAAAAAAGGTATATTCGAATTGAAAGAGGTATAGAGAAGGGCAAGAGAAATGATTAGGGGTGTGCAAAAGCTTCCATATGAGGAGAGATTAAAAAGACTGGGATTGTTTTGTTTAGAAAGGAGATGACTAAGTGGGTTATGATAGAGGTTTATAAAATCATGAATGATGTGGAGAAAGTGAATAAGGAAGTGTTATTTACCCCCTTCGTATCACCACAAGATCCAGAGGTCACCCAATTAAATTAATAGAGAGCAGGTTTAAAACAAACGTAAGGAAGTACTTCACAAAACGCACAGTCAACCTCCGGAACTCATTGCCAGGAGATGATCTGAAGGCCAAATGCATAACTGGGTTCAAAAAAAGAATGAGATAAATTCATGGAGGACAGGTCCATCAATAGCTTTTAGCCAAGGTGGCCAGGGATGCAACCCCATGCTATTGGGTGTCCCTAAGCCTTTAACTGCCAGAAGCTGGGACTGGATGACAGGGGATGGATAATTGTCGTGTTGATAATTGTCCTGTTCTGTTCATTCCCTCTGAAGCACCTGTCACTGGCCACTGTCAGGAGACAGAATAGTGGGTTAGAGGGACCGTTGGTCTGAGCCGATATGGCCAGTCTTATGTTCTTATTCTGCAGAAAATATGGAGGTACATTTTGCCTGATGTTCTTATCATGTTAAGCAGCCACAAATTTTTTTTTAAAAAAGGAGTACTTGTGGCACCTTAGAGACCTTTTCTTTTTGTGAATACAGACTAACACGGCTGCTACTCTGAAACCAAAAATTTTAAAGAATCACTTATTAGTTTGTGTATCTAGCCATCTGGTGTACCACATAAAATTCCCTAATGCCCTAAGTCTGCATACAAGTAAACATAAAACAGGATACTCATTGAAAAGACAGATCAGATGCAAATTAAAATATACCATTTAAATGCTTGATAGAATTTTTCTGACAGCTATCAAAATGAATGGGATTTCTTGTCTCATTCCTGAAAAGGAACTCCTAAGAAACCAGGTTTGTGAGAGTGGACTGAAGAAAGAGAGGATTGAAAAATCTTATCTCAGATCCATTTTTTAAAAAAACTGATCAATTTCTAGTTTCCTCCTTGCCCCTTAATTATTATTATCTCCTACAATTATCCATGTCATCTTTTCTGATATGGACTCTCAGTTCATCTTACTTATATTCTTATTTTCTTTTGATTATGATTATTAAGGAAAGCACCCTTTTAATTTTTGTTCAAAATTTCTACATCTCCTATGGGGTTTTCAAACACTGAGATATGGAGTCTTAAGACTGATAAAAGAGGAGCCCTTGTTTTGATTTAGGTTATTAATATACAGGACAATATCGCAAATCAATGCAAAACTTAATCACTAACAATATTTACACAGCTTAAAGGAATTCTACCAGAGCTGGCATGCACAACATTTGCCCCACTTATTTTCCCTTTTGTTTGCAAGCATTTCTATATACAGCATTATTCCAGAAGCAAATGCTTCCCTGCTCTTTTCCTCCCTAAAACAAAAACAATGCCAGCTGCAACTCACAATTTGTCAGCAAAGCTAGGTCCATTTGCTTTGTTGGCATAGTGACCCAGAGGATGTAGGATGCTTCCCTTACTTCCTTTCATGGGCTGTAACACAGGTTATAGGTCACTTGTTAGTCCCCCTCCCATACAAATAAGTGGACAGGAAATGGGTGGAGACTTAATTCTGTCCCCTCTACATCAATGTGCTGGCTAGTGCAGCTGAGCTGGCATGGAGGAAGCAGAAATCTGCACCAGGTACAGAGTTGGCACAATTACTTTCACAGAGGTGTAGGGTGACCAGATGTCCCGTCTTGAAAGGGACAGTCCTGTATTTAAGCCCTCCCGACTTTTTCTTAAAAACGGGCAAATTGTCCCGTATTTTATATCTCTTCCTCCCCCCACCCGTCAGTTGTAGCGGGTCCTGCTGCTGGCCGGATCCCTTCTCGCTAGCCACCCACCTGTTGCCGGCACCCAGTGCCGAGAGGCTGAACAACAGCTTGAGTTGGTTCGTTACCCGGTGTGCTACACCCAATAATCACAATGGGGTGGAGAAGCAGAAACGTTTATTTGAGGCTTCAAAAAGGTACAGGGAGATTTGAATCTCAAATCCTGTACACAGAGCAGGAAGTTACACAGGCTTTTATACATCCTTTTTCCCAGCATACTTATCCAATAGCAAGCTGCCCTAAGTATCCATATAGCCAGCCAATCCAGTTCCCAGCTAGTTCCCTGGTTCTCTGTATCATTTGTTAAACCATACATAAAGCTGCTTTATTCAGCATTGTTCTTCCATATCTGCCCTGTGTGGCCTTGCTTAGTTTCAGGCAGTCTGACTCTGCAGCATATTGTTGCAGATTCTCAGCATAACTGCTGTGTGTGCCTCCAGGCGGGGGGGCCAAGGACACCTGGGCCTAGTGCGAGGGGGCTTCATCGACACTCGTGGTCTTCCATCCCCTCGAGTTACCTAGTGGCCATGCCCCAGTGTCCCCAACACACCCACCAGCGGCGAGTGGGGGGATCCAGTGGCCGACGATGGGGGTGGTCGTGCAAGGCTGGAGTCAGGGCAAAGCTGCAGCTTGCAGGGCTGGCCGCTCGCCCTGCTGCTCCATCAGCGTAGCCCTCCTCGCTGCATGCTGTCTCTCGGCCAGCAGGGCCCCGTCCCGTTTGCAGCCAGCGCTGGCTGCGCGCTGCATGCTGCGGTGGTTGGTGAGTGCGGACTGGCTACGTGTCACCTCTGCTGCCCACCCGGAACCCCACTATGTGCTCCCCATCTCACTGTCCTCTCTCTGCTTTGCCCCATCAGCCTCCCTCCCCAGCCCCTCTGCTCCTCCATATCCTCCCAGTGGGGGAGCGTCCCACTCCCAGCGCTGTGCGGAGAACCAGCCCCTGGTTGGAGCGCTCAGCTCACCAAAAGCCTGGCAGGCAGGCTCCTTCCTTCCCCCACTGCCTCTGGCTGGGCTGGTGACCCAGGAAAGCCCAAGACCCTCTGGCCTGGGGCGCTGGCCAGGAGGAGCCAAGCCCTGCATGTGCCAAAGCCCACACAGCGCTGGCACGGGGAAGCCTCTCCGCCCTTCAGCTAAGCTCTGGAGTGGCGGTGGAAGCGATTTCCAGCCTGTTCGTGCCCTGAGTCTGCAGGCTCCACAACAGCCCCCTGGACAGGGGTTTAGTACCCTCTTCACCCCCCACCCTGCCCGGGTCCTGCCCTCAGGGAACACGGGCTGCTCTGTTTCCTAGGCACCCTCCCCTGCTGAGCCATCTCCCTGGGTGGGTTTCCTGAAGCCCTTGCAGTCAGGTTCCCTGGGCCCTGCATCCTTAGGGCTTAACCCCTTCCTGCCCATGCTGTAGCTGCAGGACAGGAGGTGGCTGGGTTGTGTTGGTGGCCAGCAGCAGCCTAGAGGTGTTAGCTGCCTTTTAACACTCTGCGTGCAAGAAGGGACAAGCTGCTTCCAGCCACCAGGGAGCAGGGCGGGAGGGGGGAGGAAGAGATGATCTCTGCAAAGACATGGGCCAAGTCATCCCTTCCCCCCTCCTCCTCCCCTGCAGCTGGAAACAGCTCTCATCCCTTCTCTCCCGCACAGTGCTGAAAGGTTGCTGCTGGCCACATCAAGGTGTGAACCCTGGCAGAAATCTGGGGTGGGGGGCACATGACTCTGCATCCCCGCCCACCCCAACATGTTGCCTTGGGAAGATGCAGTGCCAGGTGCCAGGAGAGGTGGATCCATCCCGGGGGCCCAGCCAGGCATGGAGGGCAGAGAGAGCTGGCCAGGGAGGGTTGGGTTGGTCTGTCACCCCCCCCCCCCCGCCCCCGTGTGAGAGAGGTGTATGGGAGTGTGTGTGTGTCACCTCTACTCATGTGTTTGTGGGGTAGGGGGTAGGGGTGTTTGTGTCACCCCTCCCCATGTGAACCCTAAAAATAAGAATGTAAATAAAAAGAATCCACTATGCAGTATTTCTTTTTAACGGGCTCAGTCAACTTGATGTTAATTTGAACGTTTGTACTGCATAGTTCTGATTGCTGAACTCACTTGAATATGAATAATTTTACCAGGTGTCCCATATTCAGCATAAGGAAATATGCTCACCCTACAGAGGAGCAAGGAGAAAACCATGAACTCAGTGCAACTATGGGCTTGTGGTAACTCCACAACTGAACCCGCAGTGTTTTAATCCAGTCTAGCTTTCAGACACCATGGAAAAAAACAATGGATACTGTTCTAATGTGCATGCATGAATATAATGCCTTTAAGTGTTTAAACTTAAAAAAATTTGGGACTGATTTTTCTTTTGCATTGACCGTTTTTCTTTGATGGATGCTATGAAACGAGCCCAGTTTAAACTTTTTTTTTTTGGTCAGCCATTTGAATGAGATGGGGACAAAATTTCAATAGGAACACCATTGCTCCCTTGATCCCCACATTTCCATAACTCCAAAAGACCTGAACCTATTTGCTCAAGATTTCCAGGAAACAAGCAAACAAACAAAATCCCTTTTACGCTCAGATCACCAGCCTGTGGGAATCTGTTTGGGAAGCTTGTGATCAGCCTCAACAGTATGTCTAGAAATCGTATCTGACTCTTAATTATACTACGCACTACCTACAAATATAATCATTATTAGGCTTTACTGTGTTTAGCTTTCAGGATGAAAACCCATGGTGGTAGGAATGCAGATTACTGTTGAAAAGTAAAGAAGATTTCCTTAAATGAAGGAAAACAATGCTGTAAACTTTCTCATGTCATCCTGTTGGAGTTCATTATATTAGAAAGATCTTCATATATGCAATATATACATGCTGACTGCCTTGAGTGTTTAAACATGGCCAAATTATTCCTCACCATCCTCTGAAGTTGCCAAGGGAATACAGCATGAACCTCTTTTTGTTTAGTGCTGTTTAAGCCTCAGTCAATATTCATTTCCATCCTTTGAGTTTAATGAGCAAAAATGGAATGATAATAATTACTGTATTTTCAATACCTGAACCCTTGAGACTAAACAGAAGCATTCAGTTAAAGAGGAATGAGATTCTGGTATTGCCTTGTTAACTAGCTCAAATACAGTTCAGTGATGAAGTGTTTTTAAGGTTCCTTTATGCTTCTGGGATGACTGAGCAGTTGCAAAGTGCAGCAACAGGCAGTAAGGTCTATTAAGCAGGAGAGAATCTTTATCAATACTAGTGAACACAAGGTCCAGTAAGCCAAAAGAGTAACCCACATAAATTTCCCCTGCTTGGGAATGAATCCAGCTCAGTCTTCCCCCAAGCAATCTCCTCCTTCTCTCTCTCCAGCACCCTTCATATCGTGCTTTCCTGGAAAATCCGTGCAAGGTGTTGGGGAAGGGGAACTAGAGTTAATCCCTTGAGTAACAGGGATGAAGCAATGTCCCTGGACTCTGTAACAAATCCTTAACTCTCAAGCATTATATACAGAGCTCGTACTGTTGCTATCACTAATTGAATAGGATTCCCCAGCTTCATGCTTTAAAATCTCAGTTGCAGTAGCTCAGCCAATTGGGATGATTATTTGGTCTCCAGGAAACAGACCAGATGAGATGTTAGATTTGTCAGGAAGAAAATGGAAGAATCTGCTTTTTAACGAATGGCAAGCCACATGGGAAAGTTTTAACAAGGAACAAAACTTGTAGAGCGTGGCTTCTGGCAGGGTTAATTTGGTGCTCTATTCTGTGCTGGTGGTTAAAAGAACCCCCAGATCTGGCCCTCATCATCTAGTAATATTTTTTCTGGTTTCCCTGTGTCAGAAGCACCGTGCAAGCTCGCTTGCAGATGCTGAGTATATCCTGATCAATTTTAGCTTGGTATGAATTTCTAAAGTAAAATAGTAGCTCAGATGTGTCAAACAGACCTCCCTTCTCTCCTACATCCAGTTAATGATATAAGATACAGTAATCAGGAATTTGAGTTTGTCAGTTATTGAAATGTACAAAACCACTTTTTAAAAAAAAACCAAAACCTGCCTTTTGTAAAGGGATAAAATTGTTTGTGTCTATAAATGTTATCAATTCATGTCCATAAAATAACAAATTGTCCCAGTCACACAGACCAAACAGGCTATCTAGTCCAATACTCTGGGCCTGAGAGTGGGATGCTGCTACATGCTTCAGAGGAAAGCATAAAACCCTTATAATACACCTTGCTGAACTATACTGGACACCTGCTTTAACAACACCATACCATGGATAACATCTCTTCTTGACTAGTGACCAAAGGTGATCTTGTGATTATGGTCCTGTACTACAACGGTTAAGATCTGAATTTTTGATTCCTGCCCTGACAGACATCCTCTCACTTACCCTTCTTTCTGCAGAAAGCATTTTCCACACCTGAGTTTGCATGTATGTAAAATAAAGATGTATGTGTGCAAACCGTATTTGTGTCTGCACGCAGGGTTATTAGACATCTAGTGTGGGATTTTCAAAAGCACTCAGCATTGGGCCTAACTTTTCTCCAATGAAAGGCAATGGGAAAATTCCCATTGACTTCCTTGGGAGTAGAGTTAGGCAAATCTGAGCCCTTTGAAAATCTCATGAGTAATGCCTTGAAATCTGTGAGGAAATTAGTGGTGAGTAGGGGTATTTGCACAGCGTAAACCAGAAAGGTACAAATAAGCTGCAAAAAAATGTAGAACTATTAAAATGTAGAAAACAGTCATATTACTACTTTGAAAAAAGGGGGGAGTTACTTGTTGAGTTAGAATTGCTCATTCCAGATATTTGAATCCTTCAGTGGATTATAACTGAAAGATGAATGGCATGTATAAAACAAAACAAAAACCCTCAGAGTTAACCTTAAGGTAATTTAAAATATGTTGTTCATAGATTGATTTTATTTTAATATATAACATTACTTTGAACTTTGTATCTCTCTACTGTTACAAGAATTCAACTGGAATAATGAAATACTTTGAAATGCAATTAAAATCAATGCCTTTGTTTCATTCAGATCCATTGTATTGCTTATGGAGGTCAGTAGCAATGAAGCAATCTGTAGTGATCTAATTTTCACCAGTCCAGTTGCTTCCCTTCACCCTACATATTATGTAACTAGAATGTAACTGAGGGTGTGCTTCCCAGCACGTGTAGACGTACCCAAGCTAGTTCTGCTCACACTGTCAAGCATGGACAGTGGCTTGGACAAACTGCCCTGAGTACAGTCCTGCCCACCCCTCACTGGTACGTACTCAGGCAGCTAGCCCAAGCTATTGACTGTGCCACTGCAGATGCTGCTATTTTTAGGAGCCAGCATGAGTAGAGCTAGTGCGGGTATGTCTGTGTGAAGTAGGAATCCCACTCCTAGCTCCCAGTGTCGACATTTCCATAGTCTCATCCAAAATAAAGTAGAGCTTTTGGTCTCCCATTACACCTTTATACCCCTCGTACTTTCTGAAGAGTCTCAAATTATCATCTCCTGGCAATAAGTGGTATTTGAAATCTTGTGACTACAACAGCAAGATGATCAATTTCACTTCTCTGAGTAAAAATACTTGAATCGAAGTATAATTTGTCTTTGCTCTTTCTGTGGTGTGTAGCCAACAATCGTGTATAAGGCTATACAATATTATGTAACTAGAATGGCTACCTGCCAGTAAATAGAATCTGGCATTGTTCCTAATATAGATTTTTATCTTTAAAGTTGGCCAGGGTCTACTTTAATTTACATCCTCTTCTGGCTCCTGGACATACAAATCACACAAATTTAGAGTCCACTGCACTTTGGTAGAGTTGTGGCAAGTAGACCTACAGGAATCTGATTGTAAGGGAGTCTAAGTAAGCACATAAGGGGTGTCTAGTTTGCATACTGACATATCAATCCTCCTTTCTTGTTTTAGTTTTAATGGTGGAACCATGTGCACAGTGTTCATAAAATGGAGGAGTCAGAATATCTCATACTCTATTGGCCCATTTAATATAACTCAACAATTATTCTAAAGGGCCTAACAAAGATCCAGTTTTAGGATATCCTTTATTTGATTCACTATACCTTGTCAAATAATCTGTATTAGAGGGGAGACTCCCACCATGCATGAATATGCTATTTCTTTTGCTTACTTCCTGTCAAACACAAATCAGAGTTCAAATCATAAACAGGGCTTAGTGTTCTAGGATCCAGGCGCTAAACATCTGATGGGACAGATCCTTTTGGTCCATGTTGACAGAAATTCTGAGCAGGTATATTCCATATCCCCTTATGCATTATTTTTCCTTCAAGGTTGAAGGTTTATTTACCTCTTCTGGGATTAACTGCATAAGAATTTAGTTAGAATGGTTAGTAAGGAGAACATGCACTGTAGTGTCTTCAGAATGTGAATGATACCCAGCTCTATGACTGCATCTCACCGAATCCAAAACTACTGTGTTGGAACAGATGACTCCATGCCTGTATGAAACTGAGGTTTGAATGCGGGTGAGCTGGCTCTAGTCTGTTTTGGATAAGACTAAGTAATGATGGTAGATTGAGGGGAAGCAACTGGACTGGTGAAAATTATATCACCATTTCTTCCTGAGGGCCAGATTGCTACACTGAATAGTACTTTACTCCATAAGTATTCCTGTTGACTACAGAGAGCCTATGTGGTGTAAGGTACTATTCAGTGTGAGTAACGATGTCACAATTGGTTCTGAGAGAATATAGCTGCCTTTTGTAATGTAGGTTTTCAACTTTTTGTATCCTAGGGTGCTCCTAGATGCCCAGTTAAAGCAGTCCTTTTTGACTGCTGACCAAAGGTGATCTTGTGATTATGGTCTTGCATTAGAACCGTTAAGATCTGGATTTTTGATTCCTGCCCTGACAGACATCCTCTTATTGACCCTTCTTTTTGCAGAAGCATTTTCCACACCCGGGTTTGCTTGTATGAACAATAAAGATGTATGTGTGCAAACCATATTTGTGTGCACACAGAGGGTTATTAGACATCTAGCGTGAGATTTTCAAAAGCACTCAGCATTGGGCCTAACTTTTCTCCAGTGAAAGGCAATGGGAAAACTCCCATTGACTTCCTTGGGAGTAGAGTTAGGCAGGTACTGAACCCTTTGAAAATCTCATGAGTAATGCCTTGAAATCTGTGAGGAAATTAGTGGTGAGTAGGGGTATTTGCACAGAGTAAACCAGAAAGGTACAAATAAACTGCAAGAAAATGTAGAACTATTAAAATGCAGAAAACAGTAATATTATTACTTTGAAAAAAGGGGGGAGTTACATGTTGAGTTAGAATTGCTCATTCCAGATATTTGAATCCATCAGTGGATTTATTACTGGAAAGTGAATAGCATGTAAAAAACTAAACAAAATCCATATTTGTGTGTGCAAACCGTATTTGTGTGTGCACGCAGGGTTATTAGGGTTATTGGTATGGAGACCAATTATTATTTGTAGTTTTGGTGTGGGCAGTCTGTCATACCATCTTGCTAATACAAAATAATTTTTATATTTTATATTAAATTTTATAAAAATGTCTAGTGCCAAGGATAGAGGCTTGAACGGTAAATCTAACTAGAGTAAAAGAAATTCAAAGAATAGTCTGAAACCACCTGGATTTTAAACGTGGTTTATTAGAGAACGTGAGAGGAAATCCTATCTAGTCAAACCTGGCAAGGAGTAATGTGGATGGTCAGAAACTGTGCAATTAGATTGCACAAGAAGATGCTTATAACTCTTGGCTTTAGTGTCGGAATCACCCAGCCCGTTTTCCCATCAGTCTTTTGATAACATTTGACTGTTATGCTGGCAGTTAACAAAACATGATGTTAACATCATTAACAGTCAACAAAAAAACTTCAAAAACAGACTCCAAGGAGAGACTGCTGAATTGGAATTAATTTGCAAACCGGATACAATTAACTTAGGCTTGAATAGAGACTGGGAGTGGATGGGTCATTACACAAAGTAAAACTATTTCCCCGTGTTTATTCCCCCGCTCCACCCCCCACTGTTCCACAGTCGTTCTTGTCGACTGCTGGAAATGGCCCACCTTGATTATCACTACAAAAGGTTTCCCCCCCCTCGCCCGCTGCTCCCCTGCTGGTAATAGCTCACCTTAAGTGATCACTCTTGTTATAGTGTGCATGATAACACCCATTGTTTCATGTTCTCTATGTATATAAATCTCCCCACTGTATTTTCCACTGAAAGCGTCCGATGAAGTGAGCTGTAGCTCATGAAAGCTTATGCTCAAATAAATTTGTTAGTCTCTAGGGTGCCACAAGTACTCCTTTTCTTTTTGCGAATACAGACTAACATGGCTGCTACTCTGAAACCAGTCAAATGGCAGTGTCATCCTGCTCCTCTGGGCTCAGATATGCTTTCCTTTGCCCTTCGTTTCTTCTTCTACCTTCACACTTCATGTATCCCACCTCATCTGTGACAGACTCTACCCCTACACCCTTTTTAGGTTGTTTACATTGCCCACGTGGTCTGTCTAGCCTAAACTTGAATGGTCACTTTTTCTCCTTCCTCTGTATAGTTTTGAGACAATTGAGACAATCTCCTGGGTACCTTTTGCTCTCTCATTTAAACGATTTCCATGGGAAGAGAGGAATTTCCAGGTCAGATGGGTCCACCTAGTACTGTATCCTGTCTCTTTCAATGGGCAGTACCAGCTGCTTCAGAGGAAAGAGGAAGAAATCTCAGTAGACAATTATAGAATCACTTCCCTATAGAGGGACATTTGTTCCTAACCCATGAAGTCAGTGGCATGACCTGAAGCATGAGGCCTGTATCGCTATTTTTGAAATTCTCTATGTTGTATCCCATGTAATCTGACTGTAGATGTTCATTTAATCCATACCAATGTCAAAATCATTTTCATCTCTTGGATTCAGTGCTAACTTGTGATAGAATATTCCGTTCTCCCTTTCCACCTTATTCTATTGTTCTCTCAGAGATCTCAATATACAACCATAATCATTCTCATGTCTGGATCATTCAGCTTTTTTAGGTCATTGCAGCCTTCAGCAGAACTGAGTTATACAACCTAATACAGTATGGAATTATTACTTGCGGCAGCATAAATTTTTTCATTTCTCTATCAAATAGGAATTCTTGACATAAAACTTGTCTATATGCTCTATTATATGTATAACAACATGGCCAATCTTGCTGTCCTTGTTCAGTCAAAGCCCCCATTGAAATCAGTGGGGGTTTTGCTTGAGTAAGGAATGCAGGCTTTTACTCAGATATATTAAAAGCTTTTTCTTTCTAAGGAGGATGACGGAACATTTTGCCATTGCTTTGGCCATTTAATGGTTTGGAGGTTTTGCAAAGGGAAAAACTAGGAAATTTGAGTTGCATAAGTTGGTCTATTGTATGAAAAATACTGTCTTGTCGATATCTGTATTTTTGATCCCTATTTAGATGACGCAGAAACTAGAGAAAATTGACAAGGAGTACCAGGTTGGACTGTAGCTGATTTGACAAAAGATATCATGGTGAGAGTATTTTATACAGCTTGAAGAATATTGCTGGTGGTGATAAATGGCTTAGAGACATTGTTCAGCACTGAATAAGACAAACTGAAACACTACCCGGGAAGCACAGATATGGCTATGATAGAAAATACATTACAAAATAAAAGTTTTATAACAAGAGAAGCACGTAGCATTGAAAATATGAAAAGGAAACATGGCAGTTAATACAAAAGATACTAAAAGGACAAGGACAAAAAAAATCCCACCTAGAATAAAAAATAACTGGAAACTGAACAGCAAAGATTATATAATGCATAAGAGTAGCTAATAAAGCAAATGAAAAAGAAATGCAGTGTAGGCATGAAGAGACCTTCCAAAGCAGGAGGTGGTATAGGGGAAAACTTATCATGAACTGACAGGAACTGCTTTGGATGGTGACAGTTGGGGTCAATTTCAGCTCATCTGATCATCTCACTCTATATCATGTTTCATTGTTACTGTTCAGAATGCTAAGAAATTATATGGGAAGAGAGATTTTTTTTTGCTGTTCATTTCTTAACAGCTCTTTGCTTACTCTGAAGCCTTGAGGGAATTGACAGACTTTTTGGCAGAAATTCAGCCATTCAACCACTGTGTACAGCAGGGGTAATGCACTTGTGTTCTAAGCTATTACACAAGCTCATGAAGCTGTGGAGATGGTTTTTGTTTTTGAATAATTCACTCTCGCTTCATGGGTAATAATTTACTTTTGCTTGTTTTCAAAAGTGGAAATCAGTGATTTCTAATGGGAAATCTTTTCTGCCAGTCCACACAAATAAATTAAAACAGCCATTTAATTTAGAATTGCTTCTACAGAATATTACTTTTTTTTCCTGTCAAGTGTATTTAAATTTGCCGTAGGCAAGAGTCGAGAAGCTTGTGCTCTCAGCAGAATCAATGCAAAACTGATACACTGCCTTTAGAATATTTAACTCTTCCCCACTGAAACATTGCTTTAGTCTTGTTCAAGCCAGTGATTCCATGCAGGGAGACTCAGGTATGGTGCATACCTGCGTGTATTCCTGCACCATTCATCATTCCACATTGCTGCCTCACTGTCACACCTTTTCAGTGACTGAGTAGCTGTCTCAGCCTTCCTCCTTGCACCTAAGGTGGGTGGCTGAGGCTGCATTGCTCGGGATGCAAGAAGAGCAGAGGCTCCTAGTCAGTCAGCAAGTTAAGGCCTACAGTTTTTGAATCAAGTCTCCTTTAAGTCTGAGGAGCTGAACATGACTGCTGGAATCATACCTCCAACCTGCTAGGAACCTTTCCACCCAGCCTCCCTGTAATCATAGAATCACAGAATATCAGGGTTGGAAGGGACCTCAGGAGGTCATCTAGTCCAACCCCCTGCTCAAAGCAGGACCAATCCCCAACTAAATCATCCCAGCCAGGGCTTTGTCAAGCCTGACCTTAAAAATATCTAAGGAAGGAGATTCCACCACCTCCCTACGTAACGCATTCCAGTGTTTCACCACCCTCCTAGTGAAAAAGTTTTTCCTAATATCCAACCTAAGTGTCCCCCTCTGCAACTTGAGACCATTACTCCTTGTTCTGTCATCTGCTACCACTGAGAACAGTCTAGATCCATCCTCTTTGGAACC
The DNA here is from genome assembly GCF_015237465.2 of Chelonia mydas. Lineage (NCBI taxonomy): Eukaryota > Metazoa > Chordata > Testudines > Cheloniidae > Chelonia > Chelonia mydas. The sequence continues at coordinate 295,924,705 of NC_057849.1, forward strand.
TCCTTTCAGGTAGTTGAAAGCAGCTATCAAATCCCCCCTCATTCTTCTCTTCCGTAGACTAAACAATCCCAGTTCCCTCAGCCTCTCCTCATAAGTCATGTGTTCCAGTCCCCGAATCATTTTTGTTGCCCTCCGCTGGACGTTTTCCAATTTTTCCACATCCTTCTTGTAGTGTGGGGCCCAAAAGTGGACACAGTACTCCAGATGAGGCCTCACCAATGTCGAATAGAGGGGAACGATCACGTCCCTTGATCTGCTGGCAATGCCCCTACATATACATCCCAAAATGCCATTGGCCTTCTTGGCACCAAGGGCACACTGTTGACTCATATCCAGCTTCTCGTCCACTGTAACCCCTAGGTCCTTTTCTGCCAAACTGCTGCCGAGCCATTCGGTCCCTAGTCTGAATCTGGAAGGGAGAACTGTTTAGTCAGGAATGTTGTCTGTTTCCTCTGTTGAATGGGGTTACACTGTGTTATTAAGGTCTTGTATAGTTTCTCACTTGTTATACTAGTCACTGTCTCTTCTTCTTTGTGTATAGGAATGCTGAGTTTTCAGTTAGTGGCGTGTAAATTATCTATGCCAATGCAAACCTTATGTCACAATATGTTTTGAGGTGTATAATCCGTGTAGGAAGGTTAAACTGTTACACCGATTTTATGCTGAAAATTGGGAGTCCGGGTGGGGGATGTGACCATTGTTTCCCAGTCTGTCTACCTGGGAGAAAGGAGATTATTTCAACACACAGAGTGTTAGGAAAACCCACCAGCAGGTGCTGCTGGTGGCTGGCAGCTCCAATACTTGGAGTATTATCCAAGTTATGATTTGGGTGAGGTTGTCAAGCACACCTGGGACGATACACAGGATCTTAAGCCCCCCCATGTTGATGCTTAATTTGGCTCAAGGGATTGCTACTAGTCAATGACATGATGACAGCTGTTTTATGATGCTTGCTGCAAGGACTAGTCATATTCATTGGCTGTATAGTCTGAGCTGCTTCAGTAGTTGTGTGGCCTTTACACCATTTTTTTTTAGATTGGTCTGCTCTCCTCCCTTAGGAGCTAATAAGGCTTTTCAGTGTCATAACATCATTCTCCTAAGCAATGATTTGGAGTTCTTATAGGAACTCCATCAATAGGTACAGTAAGATATAGGTTATTAAAAAGTCTTACTTAGATATACTTGAATCTCTGAGAGGGATGCTTACCTGGTAGAACTTTTCAGAAGATTTTCAAATAAAGTGAATCTGGCAAATATTTTATGCAAAAATAAATTAAAAGGGTTATTGAAACTTGTGCATTCCTGTGGGTCTTATAATGCTGTGACATGGAGTCAGGGAAAAAGATGAACAATTGGCTAAAACTTATCTGTAATTGCATAGCCCATCTTAACTTAGTCACACATTCTAAATACTGCTGGCTCCTGGATTGTATACTCTGGTATGGTCCTATCAAGATGTTAAGATCATTTTGACTTTTTCTGTAAAAAGCAAATTCCACAAAGATAACCCCATTGGTTGAGAAATCCAATACTTGTTCCAAAAAACCAACAACACAAAACAAAGATAAAGTGTGGGGGCAACCCTCTTTTCATTCTATATTACCTCAGTGCACAGCAGAGGAACTGAAAAAAAAAATCAAGTTCAAAGTCTTCCCGCTTGTTTGTTCTAGTCTCTGGAGGGAGCTATGCTTTGTGAGCATGGTATAAGAAATCTAGTATTACCCATCATGACTTGAGCCAGGTCTGCTCCTAGCCTAATTTATGCCCTTGACACAGATGAAAGCTTCTCACAAGTTACATCCTCCTTCAGTCTAGTTTAGATGCAGTGTTGTATTTTTGTTTCACAGTTGTTGCAGAGAACTAAACATGACAGCTCTTGGTGCCTGTACAGAAAAACAGCCCTGGTGTTGCTGCAGGGATATATCTTGTACTCTGCTTCTATTTTTGTGGTGCAAAAAGGTATCATAGGAGATATTAAAATATGTATTATTTTCAGCACCTACAACATGGTGAGAACATGTTAAATGCAGTAATATTTATTGTACTTTCAATTGCTTATAAGTTTGCATAAGTAGTGTAAAAATGTAGCTATAGAGACATTTATTCACACATTAACAGATAGTCCCTTGTGAATATTTTAAGCAAATATCCTCTGCCTCTCAAAACAGCATCCAAATAGGCTGTTTATTTGTCTTAAGGACTTTTTAAAACTCAACAATTAAAGGATCCATCTGTTTCCCAGGTCCTTCTATTTACCATTTGACAATATAGTTTTTAAAAGGCAGATTTGCTAAACTGAACAGTGTGTGTGTGTGTGTGTGTGTGTGTGATCAGAATGAATGGCCTTAACATCTATGAATCTCTGTCTGTATTTGAAGGAATAGCTTTTGGACATGTTTTGGATTTTTTATTCTGCAGTTTCCTGGATTTCAATATAGCACAAGAAATGGACAGTCGTGCTAGTGGTGTGTGTGTGTGTGTATAAAATGGGCCTTCAGTCTACAACAGTAACAAGATTTGATAATGTTAAAAATGTATGCAGACCAGAATGTGTGATTAAGGATAATTTATAGTTTTCATTAGATGGAGCTACGTTATTCTTGAAACTAAGTGCTGTATAATTAATGGAAACTCATGATTGTTATTAATTACACATTTCTAAAATGGCTTTCATTTTACCCTGTCATCCATTTCCCATAGCAAAATGATCTGTTCCAACTTTAACATTCTGAACTTTACTTTCCTCTTAAATTGTGTCACAATTTTCCTCCGGGCCATAGGATTTTTGGCAAGCATTGCTTTCATTTAACACTAACCATCATTTCAGTCTTCATCATAGTGTCTAAAACTGTTTTTTTTTTTTTTAACCTCACTTTTTTCCTTTGACAAGGTGGCAGTATCTTGGGGTTGTTGAAGCTAATTTATATGTATCCTTTCATTGCCTGTTATAATTATTAGGCCATTATTTCTGCAATAGTACAATAGGGAATATTAGCTGAACTCCATGTCTTAGCATTTTCTGTTTACCCACAAATTAACTCTATTAATTAATGCTTCCTCCAGGAATTTTTATTACATAGGCAGGCAACATTTTTGAACCATATTAATTAATTGCTTGAAATTATTTCATTGTAATTGACTCATCAGAAGATCTCTCTCCAGAAATCAATCCGTATAACAGATATAGAGATTGAACTGCTTTGTAATCACAGATGGCAGGACAGATGCTAGGAATGTATTGCAATTTTACGAAAACATCAGTACTCTGGAACAAATGCATTATCTTCAATGCACACTGAAGATACTCAGTAAAGTTACACAGCATGAGGCAAGTTCTGGTTTCAGTTACCCTTTATGGATATAACTAGGAGAAGAATTTCCCCTAATATTTCTTCCTTGAACTCTTGTACAGAAACTTTCAAACATGGGAAGCTAGCGAAAAAAGAAAAAAAGTGCTGTTTAAGTGGGAAAGAAACTAGACAGATTGAGAATATAATGATAAAAAGAAATGGAAAGTGAATATTGAGATAGACATCCCGGTCAGTGTATCTTGCTGCTACTACCATTTTGGGTGTGCCTGTGCATAAATTACTGGTCAAGCCTTACTTCACTTTCTGCCCTAACTTTTCTAATTCCATCTTTTTTTTTTTTTGTAAAGCCCGGCACTGTAATTTTCTGGAGTTCCATAATAACATGGCCAGATTAATGTCTTGCTCTAGGAAGTAACAACATATCATCTCTCCACCTCATTCCTGTCATCTTCATCGGCTTCCTATAGAGCTCTGAATCCTAGTTAAAATTGCTCTTCTGAACTCTTCATGGATTAGCATCTTGCCTCTTTGACTTTCATCTAACCCACTTACTCAGCTCACCCAATTAGGACCTCTACTCTGTCCCTGTCAGTGACTCACCATCATTCTAACTCGTGCTGAGCCATCAGGAACTCTCTCCACTTTTCAACCAAGTGGCTGAGTGACTTATCTTGCCCTTTCGCACTCTGCCCTAGCAGTAAGGAAAGAGGAGCAAGTACAGAGTAGGTTCTGAAAAGGAAAACCAGAGGGTCTCAGAGCTGAGATGTGATTACAGAAAGAGTTTTATAGAAACATGAAAGTGAGGACAAAGGGTCTGAATTTGAAAGTGAATCGAGTTGCCCAAGGAGCTGGATGTCATGGCTGAAGTTGGAGGATAGGGTAGCAGTTTCCAGCAGCAGCATTTTTCAGTAGTTTGCATGAGTTGGAGACAAGATGAAAAATCTAATGGTTTTAGCTGTAGGAACAGAGGAAGGGGTGGATTTTAGTGCTGGCATAGAGGAAGAAGCACAGGATTTAGTGGGAGCGTAGGGAAGGAGGACAGATTGGAGTCTTAACTCCATGGATGAGAAGGAAGGAGCCTGGTGGGAATTGTCAATGAAATTAAACGTGGAGACACATTTGGACAAGTTCATCCCTGGTGTAATTACGTGGAATTCAAAAGAATTACACCAGAGATGAATCTGGTTTGTTTAGTTTGAGAAAGCAGTGAGACATCAGGCAGTAAGATCAGAGAGATAAACAGAGTAATTTCAAAATTTGTTTCAAGTATATTAGAGAAAAGAAATGGAAAGTGTGTCACTTTTGCTATGTCTTAGGATAGATATAGACAACAAAAGGTAAATATTGTTTTAATGGTTAGTTTTGGAATTTGAATTACTAACAATTATTTTTAAACACTGCCATATTTCTTCTCCTCTCTTTTCTTCTTCTGTGGCAATAGTAACTTATTATGATTGCTTCTAAAGTAGAGAGGCCTTGAAAACTCACTCTCCTGCTTATTTTGCTTCTTATGTCAATTGTGTCAGCAGGCTTGAACGCAGATTAAAAATAAAATCAGTAGATAAATATTCAGACTCCCTGCACAACTTAAGACAATCTTCTATTACATTGTATCCCTATAATATGTTTATTATTAGTAGTATATATGCAATTGCCAAAAGTATGCTAAAGGCTTTACAGAACAAATAAAAATGAGGTCATTGCCCCGAAGGGACTGCAGTCTAATTTCAGACACGATGCAATGAGTGAGACAGACAAAGAGAGTGGGGTGAGAAGAGGGAAGGGCTACAGTGATAAAGTTAGAGATGTTCAATTGTATTTTCATCACTAAGGTCACTGGGCCAAATGCACACCTTGTGTAAGAGGCTCAAGTCTTAGAGCTATTCCCGTAACTCCACTGATTTTGGTGACGTCACACCAGGATTTATTTATTTATTTATTTATGGATTTCACAACTAAAAATGCCCCTACAAAAGCTCTGAATACCCTGAATTAATTAAACATACCAGACAGGGTTAACTACCCGGCAGCATTAAATACTAATATATACACAAGTTATCTTTGCCTGCAACAGCATTAAGTCATCAACAGGAGAGAGCTATTTACCTCAGCCAGCCAATGAATTGCTAAACAAAAACAAACCCGACAAATGGAAAAGTCCCTCACCCAATCTGCATATCTTCTTTCTTCTCACAGAATGCTGTCAAAGTAGTGACTTTTGCAGCACGCCTGGCATATCATCAAATTCAGGGTATATTTGCTCCCAAAGTAGAGAGCAAGTTCCAGAGTCCTAGAGCCTCCCTGAGAACCCTTTCCTGACTGAAGAGATTCTAGCTTGAGTATCTCTGCTGATTGCAGCTGTGGAGTATGGCAGAGGGAGAGAGGAGATCTCTCAGTTAAGCAGTTTCAGGACATTTAGGGCTTAGACTTTAAACGTAGTCCCCAGGCTTCAATAGAAGTGCCACTACTTATACCCACTCTGAATTCAACCCAGAATACGTACAGTCGATAGTAATTAGTAAGCAAATATTCATCAAAAAGGCAGTGCAAGTGTGAGGCCAAAGATACAGCACATGATGGGCATTTAGCAGTTAAGGGAGGAGATGATGGCTGTATTGGGTCATTCTAAAGATTGCTTGCTAGTCCCTAACAGACAGATAAACATGAGTAAGTGTAAGGAACTGCTTATGTTTTCATGTCAGTGAAACGTAAACAAGACTGTAGCAGATAGATGCAGAAAAAAGCATGAAATTAGTGTTTGGAAAATAGGTTTCTGCTGGAAAAAAATACCCTGCCAAAGTGAGATTGCCCATGCTGCACACAGACAAGCTTTATATTAATTATCTAAGTTCATAAAGTAAGAATGATTACATCAATAAAGGGTGACTCATAGTTAAATGGTGCCTTTCAACCATAAGACATCTATTGAGAACAAACACTGTGCTCCAGAATGAAGCCAACTAATGCACTAATAACATAATTACAATGATTGCAGCTGTGACAAGAGGTATGAGTAGCTTTCACTGACAGTATATAACAGCTTACAAAAAATGTAATTCTGTTAGTTAAGCAAATTGTAGATCTAGTTATGAGAGAAACTAGTGTAGGATTGGATCGATAGGTCTGAACTAAAAATTGTAGAATTTGATAAGAATTGAAGCTATTCAACCTATGGCTAAGGACTCTAGCCACAAATAATTTATTCGCAAAAAGAAAAGGAGGACTTGTGGCACCTTAGAGACTAACAAATTTATTTGAGCATAAGCTTTCGTGAGCTACAGCTCACTTCATCAGATGTGCATCTGATGAAGTGAGCTGTAGCTCACGAAAGCTTATGCTCAAATAAATTTGTTAGTCTCTAAGGTGCCACAAGTCCTCCTTTTCTTTTTGTGGATACAGACTAATATGGCTGCTACTCTGAAATAATTTATTGTGATTATTATTATTTATTTATATTGCAGTAGTGCATAGAAGCCCCAGTTATAGATCTGGACCCCACTGTGATAGGTGCTGTTCAAACACGGAGCAAAAATACAGTCCCTGTTACCAAAGAGTTTACAATCTAGGTACAAGAAAAGAGATAATGGGAGCATTACAGAGAAACAGATCAGGGAGCACAATCAGACACTGTTTGTCAATACAATAGGCAGTGGTCATAGCACTCCAACTGCCCACCTGTTATTAGGTTTATTGTGGGCATCACAAAAATGGAGAATTTTAAACAGGACAATGAGGTAGCTTTGTGGATATTTATGGTGAGCTCCTCCCATGCGAGGAAGCACAACCGTGTTTGTTTGACAATGTAACAAGTGGGCAGCGATGGCTGGCAGTATTGGTCAATTCAGAGGTAAAAATCAACAACAGCATAGGAGAGATGATAGGTAGGAGGAGGATAGGCAGTGAAGGGAAGTGAAAGTGAAGATATATAGCATTTATTTGATGCATTGGAAAAAGGGGAGCCACTGGGGAGTGCAAAGTGGGGGATGACATTGTCAAAGCAACAAGCCAGGAAAATGATCTTGACAGCAGCATTTTAAAGAGGTCTGAGTGGGAAAAGATCACATTTTTCAAAGCCAGAGAAGGGGATACTGCAGAAATTGAGAGTGAGATGATGAGAGCCTGGATGAGAATATGAAAAGCCTTCTCCTAAATAGTCTGGTCTACCCTGGGGTGGGGGATCGATCTAAGTTACGCAACTACAGCTACGTGAATAACGTAGCTGAAGTCGACGTACTTAGATCTACTCACCGCGGAGTCTTCACTGCGGTGAGTCGACTGTTGACACTCTCCCGTCAGTTCTGCCTGCACCTCTCGCTCCGGTGGATTACCGGAGTAGAGAGGAGAGCGCTCGGCGGTTGCTTTATCGCGTTTAGACTAGACACTATAAATCGATTCCCCCCCCCCCCCCCCCGCTGGATCAATCACTGCCCGTCGATCCAGCGGGTAATGTAGACAAGCCCTTGGAGGTGTTATGTAGAAAGAATCAACAAGGTTTATAAACAACCTGGGTGTGAGGATCTAGAGACAGGGCGGAATTGAAGATGATAATTCTGATCCTCATAAGCAAACTACATAGATGTGTTCTAGATGAAATTACTATAAGGTGGGTGCACTAGTGGTTGAAGGACCATATTCAAAGAATAGTTATCAATGGTTTGCCATCAAACCAGGGGAACATATCTAGTGGTTCCCACAGGGGCCAGTCCTGGGTCTAGTACTATTCAATATTTTCATTAATGACTTGGTTAATGGAATGGAGAGTATGCTTGTAAAATCTGCAGATGACACCAGGCTGGGAGGGGTTGCAAGCACGCTGGCAGATAGGATTAAAATTCAAAATTACCTTGACAAATTGGAGAGTTGGTCTGAAATCCCCAAGATGAAATTCAATAAAGACAAGTGCAATGTACTTCATAGGAAGGAAAAATCAAATGCACAACTACAAAATGGGGAATAACGGTCAGAGACTGATACATGGGCAGTAGTGCCTAGTGGTTAGAGCAGGAGTCAGTTGCCAGGAGACGGAGCCAGGGGTCAGAAGCAGAGTCAGAGGCCAAATTCCAAAGCCAAGGGTCAGAGCCACAGTCCGAAACTGTAGCTGAGGGTCAGAGCGGGGTTACTGGGAATGAGGCAAGGCAGGGGTAAGGGAAGAGTCCAAGGCAGGAGCAAGAACTGGGAACAAGTAGGCACAAGAGCTATCACAGCCATGGGAAAATGCTTTGAGTAGCCAACAAAGTGCTGCTGCTGGGCTTAAGAGCTGGTCTGCTGACTCTTCCCACCAATCAGTTGGTGGAGCGAATCAGGCAGCCTACTACAGGTGGGTTGTGCTCATTAGATTGCCCAGAGACTACTCTGCTGCAGACCCTGATTCTGGGCAATAACTGGCTAGGAGTACTTCTGAAAAGGATTTGGAAGTCAGAGTGGATCACAAGTTGAACATGAGTTGACAACGTTGTGAAAGGGGCTAATATCATTCTGGGTTATATTAACAGGAGTGTTGTGTGTAAGACATGGGAGGCAATTGTTCCACTCTACTTGGCACTGGTGAGGTCTCAGCTGGAGTACTGTGTCTGGTTCTGGGTGCCAGACTTTAGGAAAGATGCGGACAAATTGGAGAGAGTCTAGAGAAGAGCAATTAAAATGATAAAACGTTTAGAAAACCTGACCTATGAGGAAAGGTTAAAAAACCCTGCATGTTTAGTCTTGAGAAAAGAACACTGAGTGGGGAACCTAATAGCAGTCTACAAATATGTTAAGGGCTATTATAAAGAGGATGGTGATCAATTGTTTTCCCTATCCACTGAAGGTAGGGTAAGAAGTAATTGGCTTAATCTATGGCAAGGGAGATTTATGTGAGATATTAGGAAAAGCTTTCTAACTATAAGGATAGTTAAACACTGGAATGGGCTTCCAAGAGAGACTGTGGAATCCCCATCTTTGGAGGTTTTTAAGAGCAGGTTAGACAAACACCTGTCAGGGATGCTTTAGATATACTTGGTCTTGCCTCAGTGCAGGAGGCTGGACTAGATGACCTCTCAAGGTCCCTTTTAGCTCTACATTTCTATGATTTTCTTATGCCCAGGTTATGGGCTTGAGTGACAGGCAGAAAAGTGGTGTTGCCCAAAGTCATTGAGAAACTAAGGAGGAGGGATGATTTTAGGGGACAGATTAGTAGTTCTGTTGTTGCCATGTTGGATTTAAACTGATGGCTGGAGACCCGTTAGGAGATGTCAGAGGGACAGGTTGAGAGTATAGGTCAGACAGAAGGACACAGGTTCAGTGTAGCATGGTAGATCTGTGGATCGTCATTATAGATAATAGCTGAATTTGTATTTGTGTGTGAGATTATCCAGAGGCAAGATGTAAAGACAGAGAAGAGAAGGGGGCCAGAGATGGGGCCCTGTAGAACCTGAACAGAAAATTATGTATAAAGCTGTACCAATCTTTGCTCTTGACTATCATTCAGTTTATTTAGGAAATGTCCCTAAATGTTATAAATTACTGGAAAATGGTCTTCATTAACGTGGGTTATCTAATGTATTATGTAGGTGGCTGAAAAGTGTACACGCAATGAAAAAGAGGAGAAAATTGACAAAAGAGGCAAGATAAAAACAAATGTACTTTTTAAATTTAAAAATCAGAAAACATGGATGTGGAAAGATCAAATGCTTACCAGTAAGGCTCTGGGTCCTACTTACCCACTGCACCTCCCATTGGAGATGTTGAGCGTTTAAGACCCAATGCTATTTGTCTGGTATTTATGTATTGGATAACTGGAGTCTAGGGCAAAATTCTCAGTTTGGGAACATAAGGACATAAGAACGGCCATATTGGATCAAACCAAAGGTTCATTTAGCCCAGTATCCTGTCTTCCAACAGCGGCCATTGCCAGGTCCCCCAGAGGGAATGAACAGAACAGGTAATCATCAAGTGATCCATTCCCTGTTGCCCTTTTCCAGCTTCTGGCAAACAGAGACTAGGGACATCATCCCTGCCCATCCTGGCTAATAGCCATTGATGGACCTATCCTCCATGAATTTATCTAGTTCTTTTTTGAACCCTGTTGTAGTCTTGGCCTTCACAACATCCTTTGGCAAAGAGTTCCACAGGTTGACTATGCATTGTGTGAAGAAATACTTCCTTTTGTTTGTTTTAAATCTGCAGCTTATTAATTTCATTTAGTGACCCCTAGTTGTTGTGTTATGAAAAGGAGTAAAAAACACTTCCTTATTTACTTTCTCCACACCAGTCATGATTTTATAGACCTCTATCATATCCACTCTTAGTGATCTCTTTTCCAAGCTGAAAAGTCCCAGTCTTATTAATCTTTCCTCATATGGAAGCCATTCAATACCCTTAGTCATTTTTGTTGCCCTTTTATGAACCTTTTCCAATTCCAATATATCTTTTTTGAGATGGAGAGACCACATCTGCGTGGAGTATTCAAGATGTGGGTGTACCATGGATTTATATAGAGGCAATATGACATTTTTTGTCTTATTATCTATCCCTTTCTTAATGATTCTCAACATTCTGTTAGGAAATGAGTGAAATATTCATGTTTCATCGCATTGCATAGCAGAGAAAATGTATTTCAGATTTACCTGAGATGGTGATTTATTTTTATTTTGTTTCTCCCCGTGGTATGGAAAGGCAGATTTTTTGGCAGCAAGAGCTTCATATTACCTTTGTAAATTATCTATTTCTATTTTTGCCTTCCCCCAAACTTGGTTTTCCTGAGTGAAAATGGCTCATGTAAATACTTGGAATAGGTAAAACTAGCAAAATATTCATGAGCTTCATGGGTGGGCGGGAGGCGTTTCATGCAAATATTGGAAATTACTGAGAATTAATTAATTAAATCCTTCAAGTATTGAATGAATAATAAAGAAAAACGGTGTCCAAAAATGTGCAAGTATTTATAAAATTCAGGTGTGACAGCAAATATTTGCAGGACTAGGGAGGAAAAATGGCTCATTTAGCATAGCTATAATGAGGAAGTCCTTTTAAAGTGTGGCTTCTTTCATACTTTTGCATCATATTCAGGAGATGCTTTCCTGGAAATTGGGCATGAAACATTTAATCTCATTAGTTTTGGACTCCAGAACAAAAATTATAATGAGTTCCCTTCAGATTTTAAAGGTGGGATTTTCAAAAGATCCTAAGGGTAGCTCTGCACTAGTGCAGCTGTGCCGCTGTAGCTTCTCCTGTTGGTATAGCGAGAGGCAGTAGCTATGTCGATGGGCGAAGCTCTCCCATAGACCTAGCAATGTCTAGCAAAGGTTAGGTCAGTATAACTGTTTCACTCAGGGGGGTGGGTTTTTCACACCCCTGAGCGACATCGTTATACCAATGTAAGTTTGTAGTGTAGACCTGCCCTAAGGGAGGGAGGTGCCCAAATCCAGCTGAAATTCCATAGGAATTGGTCACTCAACTTCCTATGGCTCTTTTGAAAATCCCAGACACAAACAGTATCTCAGTAAGTCCAGCACTATGCTGCCTGCAAACCAATGTTGTTTGGTGGAATCCATCTCTAAAGCTTCTATCTTATAGAAAAGCTCATATTGTTTAAAGTTTGCAGTGTTGTTGTAGACATGTTGGTCTCAGGATAGGGGACAGAGACCAGGTGGGTAAGATAATATCTTTTATTGGACCAACTTCTGTTGGTGGAAGAGACAGACATAGGCTTTTGAGGCACACAGCGTGTGCCTACACTGCAATGTAAGCCCAGGGTTAATGTGACTTGAGTCGTCTGACCTGTGTTTAGGAACCCTGGGCACCAGTGTCTACATTGTATTTTAACCCTAGGTTAGGAATTTTCTGATCCATGCTTGAACCTAGGGCTCTAGTGTCTACAGTGCAGTGTGCAGACCCAAGTCAAAGTAACCATATCCCAGAGCCCCTAGCACCCACCTGTCCCACAAAATGTTGCCTTGTAGCAAAGCAAGGACTCACTGGTGCTGCGCCTCCTGCTGGGAATTAGCTCTCCAGCTCTGGAGCGCCCTCTGCTGGCCGATTTCCCAATTGCCTCAGGCCCCCAGTGCTCCTTACCTCAGGGTTCTGCCCGCTGTAGTACCCCTGCAATCTCTGGGTCTTCCCTCCTCAGGGAACTCCCCAACCCTCTATCCCCACCTTGCCTCAGCAGCTACTGCCAGTCACCATCTAGCCACTGCTCACTGGGGCAGACTGCAGTCTGCAATCCACTCATCACTGGCAAGAGGGGTTTGGACCTGCTGCCTTTGCCTAACCCTGGGCTGCACCTCTGCAACCCCAGTACCCTTCCCAGCCTTTAGCAAGACCTGCATTCTGGGGGTTCTCCAGGCTGGAGCTCCCCAGCTCCTCTAGCCTTTCCCCAGCCCTGCTCCACTCAGGTACCCTGCTTAGCTCTCAGGCAGCCAGGTCCTTCTCTCTCTACAGCTAGAGAGAAACTGACCCAGCTCCTCCCTGGACCCTTAACAGGGCTAGATGTGGCCTGATTGGGGCATGGCCGAGCTGTGGCTGCTTCCCCCAATCAGCCTACTATTTTTTCTAGGAGTGGTTAACTGCCCTGCTACAGGCTGCTCTAGCTTCTAGGACAATGGTATACCCTGGGGAAACTTTACTGCCTGCCCTGCACCTTACCAGGAAGCAGCTTGCTTTGCAAAAGGCTTGATGAGTTCACTCTCCATTGCAAACCCAGGACACTCTCTGACAGTGTGCTTGTAGATGGGTGGTCAAAGCAGAAAGAATTAATGCTGACCTGAACTACTTCCATTTGCAAAGAGGGTGTGACTTCCATTTTCAGTAGAGTGGATTGCAAATTGTTGGGATAGAGAGGACTAAGGAAATTGTCCCATAGAATTGTGAGATACTTCTGGATGACTCCTGGGACCCGAGTCAAGCAGGGCTGTGGCTACACTGCAAGGCAACAGGACTCAAACCATGGGTCCTGGCTTGACTTGTGCTCATACCCTCCAGCTCTGCAGAGTTGTGGGACCCTGGTTCTGAGCCCTGAGCCTGCACAATTGCAGTGTAGCTGCAAGAGGGGTTAGCCTGGAGAATGGGCTCAAGCACAGGATTACATTGCAGTGTAGACATACCCATAGAGCTCTTCAAGTCTGGGAAAGGTAATGTCAGAACCGGGATGTGGGCAGTCTGACCTGGTCATCAAAGCAGGAGTTGGAAGTCTGGCCAAGTCAGATACTGGGAGGTCAGAGTCTGTGACAGGCCAGAGGGAAAAACTGAGAGTCGGGTGTTAGGAGGCAGGAAGGGTCAGGTTACCAGGAGCTCAGACGCAGGAGACAAACTTGAGGGCAGAACCATGGATCAATAACCAGAGTTGGGCTTGGTCAGTATATCAAGAAGTCAAGGAGCCAGAGCAAGGTGGATCCCCATTGCATGAACAACTTCCTGATCCTGGGTTGGATATAAATAGGGGCTGTGGACCATTATTCTGTCAATCAGCTTCCAGGACTGGGATTCTCTGTCTGAGTTCAGTTCCTATTCTGACAATACTTGGAAGGTCCCAAAGTGGCAGTCTGCAGCCTGCAGCCTTTAAAGAGCCCTGTGAACTGGCTTTCCAGACGCATGTCCCTGATGGGCAATCAGAGTGCCATACCTAAATACAAGATGGAACAGATGGTTAAACGTAGTCATTAAGACATGCTGCAAAGTCTCATTCACAATGGCGTGGGCCATTAACACCTCTGCAGTCATAGGAAAGAGGAGGGTTAGTGGTTTTCAGATTGTTGTAAAGAGACATAAAGCCAGTCTCTATTGAGTCTATTATATTTAGAGTCTAGTAAAGTTATGCATTTCAACTCTCAGGCTCATCATTTGAAGGTATTGTGCATGTTTCCTTTGAGGACGAGGACAGAGAGGTCACATGGAGGGATCATTTTGCAAAGAGTGTTCGCCCATGAGTGATAGGGTGTTTTTGTCTTTGATCATTTTTCTGTGTGAGTTCATTCAAGAGTATAGGCAAATGTGGCTGGGGCATCTGATGCACTGGATGAGGTACACCACATCTTCTAACAGGCATGTGTGAGGCCCAAGTGTAATGACTTCCTCTATGTCTCTTGTATGTTAAAGCTTGGTCTAAACACAAAGCAGTGCAAAATGCTGTGCGAACCCTTACAATTGTTTAAACCTGTGTTATAGCTGCTTAGCTTGTGCTAGGCCTGGTGTACACTAAAAAGTTAGGTCAACCCAGCGACTGCTCGGGGATGTGAAAAATCCACATCCCGGAGTGGCATAGTTAAAGTAACCTAACCCCCGGCATAGACAGTGCCGGGTCAACAGAAGAATTCTTCTATCAACCTAGCTACTGCCTCCTGGGGATGTGGATTACTGACAGGAGAACCCTTCCCATCGGTGTAGGTAGTATCTATACTGGATTTATTGGCCCCCAAACACTGGATTTATTGTCTACATTTGAAATGTTACAGTGGCACAGCAGCAGTGCTGTCTACACCAGGGGTTAGGTTGGCTTAACTGCACCACCCAGGGGTATGGAATTTTTCTCAGACCTGAGTGATATACTCAAGCTGACTTAATTTTCTAGTGTAGACCAGGCCATAGCAATAGAGCGGCTCTGGTCCAACAGGCTTACAATCTAATTAGACAGGAAAGGTATAACACACTAGGTAAGTGGCAGAGCTGGAAAAGTGCCAGTCCAGTGTCCTCTCCACTAGTCTTCATTGCCTATGGAGCCTAAGAAATAGCAATACTGGTAACAATTTTACTGCTGACCATTTTAGGAGACATATCCAGCTATTCTGGTATTGTGAGTGGAGCGTGGGAATCTGGGTATAGCTTGACTAGAGTACCACTAGCTAGAATTAGGTCTTCATCTGCCAGCACTTCAGACCTTTATATATGACATGGGTATTGGTTGCACTAAATTCAGACCTATGGAAACTTCTTAGCCAAATTCAATGCTGTTTTAAATGGTAGTATGAGTGACCCATTCGGTATTAAAAGTCAGTCAGAAAATCAGGGTGAGTGTTAAATTAGTGTATCTTGGGGAGATTTGGCATTCATTTGCTGTAAAACAAGTGAAGGCCTGGCTCAACAGGTACCACAGTTCTTATGGAGCGCCACTGAAGTCAGAGAGGCTCCACCTGCTTATACCAGCAGTGAATTTGTCCTTAGGCCTCTAATTGCACAGCACAATGGAACAGGTTCTCCTGGGACTGCACGCTTACAAACTAGTGTAATAATATAGCAAGATGAGATTAGAATGTCAAATACTGGGGGGAAATGATTCACAGACAGGATGGTTATAAAAGGCTGTACAGTAGCTAATGCTGGGAAAGCAACAGTCTCTAAGGTTTTAATCTGATTGATTCAGTGACAGCATGTTTTGCAGTTGAGAAAATGAATCAAAATGGCTTCTGCTGACCTCCTAAGGACATTGTATAGACTCATCTAGTATGGAAACTCGAAGAAATACAATGCAACAAAACTCAGCTGAACTTGAAAGTGCACCAAGAATAGCTTCATTTAAATTGATGCTGATATCAAGGGGTAGACTTTTCAGAAGCACCTAAGTGACTTAGGATCCTAAGTCCTGTTAAAGAACTAATGGGATTTGGCACCTACATCACTTAGGTGCTATTGAAAATTCTACTCCTAGATAGTACCAAAAAAGGTTGCACACAACTCTTCAGAAAAATGTTCATTGCCATGATAAATGTTGAAGGGAACACTGAATATTCACAGAAGCACTGAAGTATTAAAAATGGGGCACATTTCAAGTGTTTCAGCTTCCAAATTGAATATTTGACATAGCTCCAGGTCCCACACTGACCAGTTGATTCTCAACAGGGGGACAAGGTATATAGATTTCTGTGCCAAAACAACAAAGTAATTTTCTGTGGAAAAATGCTACACAGAACTCTCACAGATCCATCCGTGCTGAGTGAAATGTGTCTTAGTTTGAAATAAAATTATTGATACAGTAAAGTAAGCCCCATTCTGTATCTCTCAAATAGAATCTTAAACTGATGGCCCCGTCGTGTGTGGTCACGAGGCCCTGATTCAGCAAACCATTCCTCAATAGCATAGAGTGTAAACACACAATGAACTTTGAACATATTTTTAAGCACTTTGCTGAATAGGAATAGACTTAAGCATATGTTTAATTTTGTTGATGAATTGGGTGTAAAAGCACAGTCCCTTTGTGTCCCACCTCTCTGCTAACCATTGATCACAGGTGACCACACTCTCTTTCTTACGCCACTGTTTACTCACTGCACTTTTAGTTATAATTCAAACCATAGCTGCAGCAGGAATATTCTACAATGATTCTCTTTACGAAGATAACATTTGCCAGATGCAACTATGAACTTAATTGTATCAGAGTGGCTACATATTTCTGTAATAAATATGTAGCAAAATGGTGTTATCAGAACACTCACTATGGACGAGGACTGCAAGTACAGGTGCAGTCTCCTTCTAGTTTTAATAATTAAGGAGAAACATGCTTCAAAAATTATAAGCCATTCTGAAATACAGGAGAACTAATTTTAATTTTTCTTCTCTGCCTCCTTGCTCTTGGTCTCCTGTAGCTTCTGAATGTAAAGCTACTTGAGGTACCTTGCTTTTATTTCTCATGCTGACATATAATTAGGCCTAACGAGATTTGGATAAGCTTCAGATAAGGATCCAAACTTTACAGAGCTTTTCTGAGCCAAACTGCTGAACCTTTTGAGGTTCACTCATCACTTGTTAAAAACCCAGAAAACGTTGCCTCTCCACTGTGCCAAATGCTTTTCTGAAACAGTAAGCAGTACATTTTAAGTATCAGTATTTTGACTGCACAGCAGAGGATCAACAAATTGTTCTCTCACTTAATACAGAATGTGGTGAATCAGAGCCATTCAAGTCTGTTAGATCGTGCTGAGCTTAAATATAGACATGAGGCACAAATACAGCCGCTTACATTCACAGTGTACAGCATAGATTCTACTGTTTCTGAATATTATGTATCCTCACATAATCAGATAAAACAACTGTGGTATGGGGGTAGGATATATGGAATTTCATTCAGTGTAAGCCCAGAATTTCAATGGGGGGCGGGGGGAAACATACCCACAACATAGTAGCAAGTTAAGAAATCTATTTTAGACTATGATGAAAGTATGTGGAATGTGTACTCTATCTTATGAACTGCAATTGCATTTCTTATTTGCTACATAATGGCATATGGTAAACCTTAGAACATAAAATTACCCACTAGTACAACACGTCTAAACATACTGTTGCTGAATATTATATCTGGGGTCAAAATCTTCTTAGGCTTACAGCATGGTCAACATTGCAACATTGGTTGTTTGTATTATTGTAGTGCAACTGAGATTTGGTACCATTGTGGTGGGCACTGTAGAGACACGTGGTATGAAACAGTCCCTACCTTGAAGATTATCTAAAGAGAAATAAAATGAAAGTCAGTGGGACTTGGGTTCCGAAGTCCCTTAAGCAAAAACAAAAGGGAAGGGGAGAAGCAGGGGTGAAGTGACTTGCCCTAAATCACATGCAAGTTAGGGTATGCAATAAACCGACTGTGGCTGGCCCATGTCAAGTGACTTGGGCTCATGGGGCTCAGGCTGCGGGGCTGTAAAATTGCAGTGTAGGCATTCAGGCTTGAGCTGGAGTCCAGGCTCTGACAGCCTTTCCCTTTGTGGAAGCCCAGAGCCCAGATCTAAATGTCTACATAGCAATTTTATAGCCCCACAAGCCTGAGTCAGCAGACGTGGACCAGCCACAGGCATTTTATTGCAGTGTAGACATACCCTTAGTGATCAAGCTGGGAGTAGGACCCAGGTCTTCTGCGTCACAGCACAGGCCTTTGATTTGTATTAGGGCACTTGCCTGGGAGGTAGGAGACCTAAATTCAACTCCCTGCTCTGCTGTTCTCCTGTATCCTAAGTGAGCACCTCACCTGCCAGACAATAGAATCAGTGTCTAGCTGAGCCGCTCAGCCTCTCTTGGTAGAGCTCTTCCACTTTGCATAAATAATTCAATATTCATTGGACTAAAGAGAGAGTGACTGACTCTATAGCCCATTGATTAGGGCACTCCCTCTCTGACGGGAGAGACCCAGGTTCAAATCCCTGCTCTGGTAGCTATTTATACAAAGTTGAATAGCTCCAATAGTAGAAACCCAACCCTGACAATCTGGTAGCTTCGTGTTCAGGTCATTCACCCAGGATGTGGCAGCATGATAGAGCAGGGACTGGGTCTCTGACATCTTAGGCGAGTACCCTATCAGGCTCTACTGTTCTGGTTTCCTTCCTTCCCAAACCTCTATAAGAGTTACACTCATGGGAACATAGTGGATACTGTGGTTGAAGCAAAGCAGCTCTTCTCTTTCAGCACCATCATGCCATATGCTTTTAAAAAGTCTTCACATTTTGTGTTTCTTGAACTTTCTGAGACTTGGACTAGGGCTTTCTCCAGTGGCATCCTAGACATTTTAATTCCTGGTTCATTAATTATGGAATCTTCCATGCTAAGGTATGTCACTGAAAAAGTATTACATCTAAAAGGTTGGGATTCTAAGAATGAAGCTGCACTATTGGCCAATCCTCTGATTTCGGTGCTTGTGTGACATCTCTTTTGCAAGTCCCAAATTGTACAGTGCTGATCTTGAAGCTGACTGTGTATGGCAGACCTCAGCACCCATGTGGAACCCAACTGGCTCCATGTAAGCAAAAGGGTCTGTCCATGTGGATTCAGCTGCAAGGCTGAAGTCAAATCAGTACTTCCTCGAGTGATGTGATTAACAGTAGAGTTAAGAGCCTGATCTACTCTACTGTACTACTAGGACAGTGTAATTAAAAATGAATCACCTAAGTAAGCGTGTGCAGCATCAGGCCCTAAATCTGTAATTTGACTTGTCCATTGCTTGTAAAAACATGCTGCACTCATCAGAATTATGCAAAATAGTAATAAATTAACACGCCTGGTACCGCTCCGTGGTTGGTCCAGAATTAACCATGAATTTGTGAATTAGAACTGGCAGACTGTGCAGGAGTTTCAAAATAATGCAATGGATCTCTTGGGAGCCATTTGTTGCTTTCCTAGTTATGCAGCATCACTGATGTCGATAGTGTAGGAAGTCATCAGATTTAGGGAGAAAAGAACTGGGGGACAGACACAGTAAATCAAAGTTATTCCATGTTATTAAAAAAGGCTCTGAAATATAGATGGGCAAGTCGAGCCTGTAAAAAGGACACATGTAGCCTACAGTCTGCTAGTGATTATGGAAGCAAATTATCTCCTCCAGAATAAAAAAAACCAATAAATAACCATAATAAATACATTCAACCAGACTCCCAGCCTGGATGAAACTGATGACCCCTTTACCATTTTTTCATTTTGTTTTATGAAATTTTCTGAACTATTCTTTTTATATTGGGACCGATTACATCATGAGATTTAATATGATCTCAACTGAAATGAACAAATAGTAATTAGTTATAGGATGAGTTTTATATTTAAGATGACATCCATGTCCAGAAGGGTAAAAACCTTAGATGTATGTGTGGCCTTCAAAGTTTGGTTACTTAAGAATTGGTTTTTGAAATTTCTTTCTGCCTGGCATGTCACTAGAGGGAGCTCTAGGTGCATGAGAAAATGAAAACATTCTTTGTTCTCAAATGTCATGAAGAACTGAAGGAACAAGAAACAAAATTCCATACCTATCAGAAAATTATTACAAGTATCTGAAGAAAAGCCATAGCTTTTCTATGAGAATATTCTATTCAACATTTGTTTGCCAGTAATGTGGGCTTCATAATCCGAGAACGACAATATTTAGAAACTGGCAAAAAATAATGCCCAATTAAAACCTTTGTAAAGATGAACCTTGGAAAATGCATATTCCTAATATTTCTAAGCCTTATTTAAGCAATAATGATCAAGATACTCAGTATTTCAAAATGACCAGCCTGGTATTGATGAGACAGACATTCAGGAAGCCAGGGGAAAAACCTGTCCCCGATATAATGTAATCCTAACATACAGTATTGTCCAGCTGAGTTGTCTGATGTGATGCCTGATTTTCATATTTGACAATTGGGCTTAAACTCCTTAGGACGGTGATGATTTTTGATGGCTATAGAATCACTCATACATACAACAGAAAGTGCGGTAAGTGCTTGCAATAGGAAGCAGCTTCTAGTTTTACTAACCATAAAATCTTGCTGTGCTTCTGAGAGCCTTTGGACTGAGATGGGCTTTAAATTCATGTTGTTTTTTCTGTTTGTTCATGGTGGATGCCATGTGCTTGATAACTTAAAGTGCATTGGAGAAAATGAAACAGTGATATGGTAAGTGATGCTAGAGGTATATGACTTTCAATTAGGCTCTGAGCCATCTCCCATTGAAATCTATGAGCAGTTTTACCATTGACTTCTATGAGATCAGGACCAGGATCTGTATGTTAAAATGAGGTCAGAGGTCTGTTGGAGGAAGGAAGGCAGTGACATTATATTCATGGGTGTTGTTATAACATGGATATTAAAATGACTGGTAACTCCATTCACCCAGTGGGATTGTACTTGGGACTAAATTATGTCCAATAGCATAAGTGTTGACTTTACAACCCAAGGACATTATAATCTAATAATGCACTATTTTGCTTTAGAAAGTTGTATTAAAATGCAAACAACTTCCCCCTCCCCAGCATTTCTGCAAGCTTGGGTTGAGACCAGAAAGGCTTTTCTCACAATATCTAACAACTTGGCAAAACAGAAACAAGAAGTATTGGAAAGTCCCTTTATGTGAGAGTTTAGCTCAGTTTTGCATACTGGCTTCAGTAAAATGACATGCACAGTAAGGGACTATCCAACATGAGTGAGGGTGGAAAACCTGGCAATTAGATTAGAGACAACCATTTGGGGCTAGGAAGGGGGATGTTTTCAAAAACTTGTTTTGTGCGGCATTGGGAGGGATCCTGTGTAATTTTAGCTCAGGGCTAAAATTTCAGTTTTTTATGTTCAAGTCCAAACATTTGTCCAGAATATCATAAACAAACCCAAATCCTGTCCTCTGCACATAGTGCCTTGTATGCCTTATGCACAGCCTGGAAGAAAGGGTGATGTGTAAATTGCACCACCACTAGAGTGGCTGAAGGACACATTATGCCTCAGTCTCACAGTTTTCTCCCTGCTTCCCACTTGCTCCAGGGCAGTGATTAAGGGAGTAGAATTTGTTTCTGGCCTGTATGAGCAGTAAATTATGACACCCTACATCACCCGAACCAGTAGTTGGGGAATAGAAAGAAGGTTGTTCCCATTCTCCTCCTTACTCCTTCCCGCCCACTTTCTCTGATTAGTCCACACAGAGGATTCTTACTCTACCTTACTCCCATGCATGGGTGTGCAGTCTATGTCACAATCTAGCCCATTGTACTTTACATATCCAAAGCACTGTACAAATGTTAACTAATTGTCATGACACCTCTCTGAGGCAGATAAGTATTAACTTCATTTTACGGGGGGCGGGATACGAGGAGACTTCCCCACGGCCACACAACAAGCCAGCGACAGGGCTGCTATCAGAAGATAAGCTATTACCAGCAGGAGAGTGGGATGGGAGGAGGTATTTTTTCATGCTTTATGTGTATATAATAAGATCTTCTACACTTTCCACAGTATGCATCCGATGAAGTGAGCTGTAGCTCATGAAATCTTATGCTCAAATAAATTGGTTAGTCTCTAAGGTGCCACAAGTACTCCTTTTCTTTTATCAGAACGTAGTTGTTCCTGGGCTCCCTTCCCCAACACTAGACTGTACTAGTAACACAAGAATCAAGCTTGAGGACAACTACTCTTAAAAAGGGTTGTAAGCAGGATTATAAATGCAGGTCTAATGCTGAGACCTAACAGCACTGACACAGAAAATATATTGTAATAGTTTTAAAATAAGCAGAAAATTTAAGATTTGTTTTTATTATCCTCTACTAATATTTTTGCTGGGCTTTCTCTCAATAAAAGTTCATGAAGCTAATTTGGCAAACCAGAACAATTTTTTGTTTTGTAGAAATAAATATACTGAACTCTTAGTTATGTGTACACTGTGTCTAGACATTAGGGTAATTAAAAGGAGGATTACATTTTCATTTCTACTGCAAACTGACTTGTTAATCTTTTCAATATTTCCTCGTCACTTTATTCTGACTCGAAATCCTCTTCTTTAAAGAAGGTCAGACGAGGTCCTTTCACAGCTACTGCCTGTTGTAGCCTATAATACAGGAAATTACTGTTGTACTTCATGACTATCGTCCAAAGTTAAAACCATGTTTTCTTCATCACAGAGCTAGCCAGTGTTTTAGAATATACTGGTTCAGATTTAAATACAAGTGGGTGTTTATATATACACACACTTGCTTACTTTCAACTTGTAATGACGGGTTTGCTATTATTGTGAGGAGAGCATTTTGTCAGCTTCCTCATTTATACTGAACTGAATGATATGATAAATAATAAATAAGAAGTGCTATAACTAGGACTCTTATCATAGATATTGAAGCTGTTTAATGTGAATTACGAAACAAGAAGAAAAAGAGAGAACTATTTTAACTATGTGTATTGCAGTAGGATCTGAGAACCATAGTCACAGATCAGGACCCCGTTGTTTGCTACACAAACACAGAACAAAAAGGATGATCCCTGCCTCACACAGCTAAAATTCTAAATAGGCCCGGTTTAAGAGCTGGTATGCTGGCACTTTAGCCCCCTGTTTCATTGGAAAGCCATTCCCTCATAAGAAAATCAACTCAGTAAATTAAGAGAAGGATGAACGGAACTTTTGCTGTTGACCTCAGTGAGACCATGATTTCACCCTGAGTGAAAAGGGCTGATTGTCTCAAGGTTAGAGTATTAAAGAGACTGTTGTGTTTGTGGTTGTTGTTGTGTTTTCCACTTTTTGGTGGTGCCTGGTACTATCGCCTGGGCTTCCTCCTGTACAGAGGAGTTATTCCTTAGTTGTCCATTATGGGAGTTTTACACCTTTGAAGGAGCTGGTACTGGCCACTGTTGGACACAGAATATTGGACTAGATAGATCCCAGTCTCATCCAGTATGACAATTCCTATATTCCTATATTCCAAATTTCTCTTATTTGTGACTTTGTTGACCTCAGTGGGCATACACTAGGGATGAACATGGCCCAAATTGTCTATGCTCTTTGTACAAGAGCTCAGTGATTTGAGCATTGGCCTGCTAAACCCAGGGTTGTGAGTTCAATCCTTGAGGGGGCCATTTGGGATCTGGGGCAAAAATTGGGGATTGGTCCTGCTTTGAGCAGGGGGTTGGACTAGATGATCCCTGAGGTCCCTTCCAACCCTCGTATTCTATAGGGCGTGATTATTTCTATGACTCTTTTACATCACAAAGGCAATGTAAAGGGGAATTACACGGTGGAACCAGTGCTCTGAAAATACCCACTATGAGTCTGTGGGGCTGATTTAAGGGACCTATATGAGCTCTGCTACTTGAGCCTACCGTCAGGGCCGGGGGAAAACAAGACTGGGTAAAGCTGTCCAGAGCACACAGTGCTATGACTATTATCTGTGTCTAAGGGCTCGTGAGAGACCATGGGGATCAGAGCACAGCTAAAGCAGCACCTAAGACATTCTAACTTACCAGGGGCTGGTCAGGGGTTGGCTGAACCAGAATATGGGGAGCACACTGGTGACTTAAAGCTACCTTTGTCCCTTCCTCCTTCCCCAAGCACAGGAACGTATGGCCAGATCCACCAAAGGACTTAGGCACCTAAACCACAGTAACTCCCTTATGACCTTTAGTTCAGTGGTTGAGGTATTCATCCAGGCTGTGGGAGACCCCACTTCAATTCCCTACTCTGCCTGATGAGGAGAAGGGACTTAAACCTCTCCTACCTCTCAGGTGAGCGTCCTAAGCACTGGACTATAGTGTGTCTCACTGGAGCATCAAATAAAGAGATCTATAAAGCCTGAGTGATTTTCTAGATGCCTAAGAGAATTGGGTGTTGCAATGCTGCAGTGCAACACATAAGACCCTTTGCGTCTCCAGGCTATAGTAACTGAGAATCTGGTCCAAAGAGTTTCTTCCTAACCAGAGGCGAATGTGTTCCTACCCTCATCTATAAACTTCCAAACTTGTATATAAACTTCCAAACTTACCACTGTCTGTCCTACACTTCCATACTAAATAGCAATGAGGTTATTCTGAAAACGTATGTGTTCCCTGTAAAATGAAGGGTTGCCTGTGAATGAATGGAAATAAAGAAGATGACAGCTCAAGATATTAGCGAATGTAGGTAGTGAATGAATCAGCATGGTAATTATGCCAGCAAAATAATCATGCAAACTAGGCTGAGTGCATTTTACCAGGGCAAATTGTTAGCATTATCAACAATTTCTTGAAACCACAAGCTGTTTGCTGAGTTTCTGAATTGTTCCTACTACGATGCATATTTTTATGTAAATGAATGCCATTAAACAAATGCTCCTGCGGTGATGACACATGCTCCTTTCTGCGTTATCACAATCTCTTTCCTTAAGCACACAGTGGAAAAAAAATTAAAAGCTATTCATATCATCCAGTGTCCTATTTATGGATAAAATACATGATTTTAAAAGGACATATATCTCACTTCTAGTGGGCACATGCCCTTGTCCAACCGTAATGAATGGAAGAGGGAGACATATTGGCCACAATATTGGTTCCTGATAAATCAAGTTGAACTTGTTATTTCAAATCCTAGTCTTTGTTGTGTGTCAAGCATTTCAAGAGTTGTATTATTACATTGTATCATCTGTCTGTATTTGAGTCTTCAAATCAAAACAAAGATTCAGTAGCATGTTTTAATGATATATTTTTAAAAGAAGGTTAAAGATAATCATTTAAGATTTTCATATTGGTTTACTGCCTTGCTGTATGCCCCGTAGTGGTCAGTCTAAACTAACACCACAGCTCCCTTTCTTAAAAGAGAAGGATGATAAAACCTTTATCCAAACTTTACATTAAACAGCATCATACAACAGGAATAAAATATCTCTGCCATGAGCCTCCACCGTGTGGATGTAGATGTAGCCATGTCGGTCCCAGGATATTAGAGAAAAGGTGGGTGAGGTAATTTATTTTATTGGACCAACGTCTGTTGTTGAGAGAGACACAGAACTTTCGAGTCACACAGAGCTCTCCCTCAGGTCTGGGAAAGGTACTCCAAGTGTCACAGCTAAATGCAAGATGGAACAGATTGCTAAATTGTCCAAGCGAGCATTCATCACATGGGAATACATGTCACTCTCTACAGATATTCTCATTGAGCCTGGTAAGGTCTACACATATACAAACCTTGCCATTTGATTTGGGAACCATTATGATGCCTGCACACCGTTCAGTTGGGATGTCCATTCTGAAAATGACACCCATCTGCTCCATGCACCTGAATTCTGCTTTTACCCTGGGCAGTAAAGGGAGGGAGGCTCTCCTAAGTGTCAACAAAGCAAATGACTTTGAATTTGGTATATATTTAATGTGGTTTTCTCCCTCTAATTTCCCAAGTCCTTGGAATAATTTTGGGAACCTCTTCCTGATCTCTGGTTCCAGGTCCATGGTGGCTGGTTCTATGCTATAACTAGGCACAGGGCTCTGATTGCTGGGTGGGCAAGTAAAGCAGTACATAGGCCAACAACAGCATAGACTTCTTGGGATGCAGTCTTCTTGCCAAGTATTAGAGTGGCCCAAAAATTTCCTTTCATGGTTAATGGGGACTGTCTGGATCTTTCAATATCTCTTTTGTCTCTTGAAGTGTTGATGCTTTCATCCTCCTATAAAGTGATTCTGGAATCACTGGT
Organism: Chelonia mydas; assembly: GCF_015237465.2. Taxonomy (NCBI): domain Eukaryota; kingdom Metazoa; phylum Chordata; order Testudines; family Cheloniidae; genus Chelonia; species Chelonia mydas. The sequence continues at coordinate 295,950,847 of NC_057849.1, forward strand.
ACATAAGTGCCTGTGTCTATTTCGAAGTCTATTTATACTTCGCCGAGGGGATTGTGGTGATCCACAATGGTAGTTTTTGGTCATTTCCTGTGTCTCCAAGGTTTAAGATTTGTGGGTTTTTTGGTGTTGAAAGACAGCTGTTACCATGTGTTTAGACTGGCAGACTGCTGCATAATGACCCCATTTGAGACATTTCCTGCGTTTGGTATCCTTTGCTGGACAAAGTCATTTGCCGTGAGGTGATTTGTCACACCACAGGCATTCTTTCCTTCTCTTGTTGTATTCCTTTTCTTTACTCAATGTTAGCATAGTTCTCTCTGAATCGCTTTGTACTTGTACTGGTCTGGGTGTATATTGTTTCTTGGCATTCTGAGGCATTTTCCTTGTCATGCCTATGGCTTCTACATGTTATTCCTGAGAAAAGTCTGTTGCCTCGTTATGGACTTTGAAGGATTATATGCTTGGCTGTCTCTAGTGTTAGGTTAGGATCATTTTGGAGTCTTTCTGATAGTTGGCTGTCCCTCAGCCTTACAGCAAGCCTGTCTCCGATAAGTTCTCCATTTAGCGCCCCCTAGCCCCAGTATTGGATTAGGTTATACAGGGCTGTTATGAAATGATTTGCTAATTCACCTTTCTTTTGATTGTGTAAGAGAAATCATGCCCACGCCAAAATCACATAGCAGTGTGGCATGAAATGCTTACCCTGTTCTTCTTTAACTGGATTGAACTGTTTCATCTGAGCAGCTGTGAGGCTTCTGGAAAGGATAATGTCCTTTGCTGCAGGTCCCATTGTATATAGCAGATTATTAACTTGTTTCTCCTCTGATTACTGATCTCACCTGATGGAACCTTTGGAATCTGCTTATCCAGAGTGGCCATCCCTGCAGGTGCTGGAAATAGAATTCTGCTGCAGGTGGTGTTTGGAAAAGGGCTGTGATGGATGTAATCATCTCGGCTGTTTTACCAGACACTAGATTTCCCTTTGGCCCCCTTTTTCTTTGTTGCCTCTGTGGGGAGTGGTGTGGTCTTTAAGGAAGCAAATTAGTGGTGTTGTGGCCTAGTATTAGTTTCAGTGTCCCTTCCTTTCTTATCCTCACTCCCTGGTACAACCTGGACTCACCATAGCAGTCCTGTATCTGTTATGTATGATAGCTTTCCAATAGGGGGAAGTCTGGTATGATAGTATGCTTATGTATAGGGTAATGTTAAGGAGCTTAGAGAACTCTACTTTCAGGAATGCTTGATGAGAGAAAATGGCTTATGTGGGGAATAAAAAAAGCTTGATTATGGCACTCCCTCTTCTCATGCTTGAACACTGAACAGCATCCTGTATTGTTGGCCTTGCTTGTGATTTCAGTGGGAGTTGAGGTTGCTCTGCACCTCACAAAAGGCTGTGACATGGTGGTCACCTTCAAGCAAAGAAAGCAACAAGTGTGCAAAAGGCATCTGGTTATTTTTGATATAAACAGGATGTTACAGTGGAACAAAAAAACAGAACTAGCTCACATACATGGAATACTAGACTCCAATCGTGGAAAACTCAAACGATCTGTCACCTGGATCCCTGACTCAGAAAGATGGAAATTTAGCTCCCTTTCCCTAAGAATTGCCTTCTTTCTGCCTGCCCACTCCATGCTTATGGTTCACCATTTTATAGGTGCCTTTCTCAGCACGGTCCTCTGGGTACCACTTTTCCTCGACTGCTGCAGACCTTAAAGATTTATTGTCTTGAATTCTTTCTATATTATTTTCCCCTGACTTTCGTTTTCTCTTCTCTAAGGAGGTTGTGCATATTTTCAGAAGTGCTCAGCACCTAGGAGGTCTAGGCCTTTGTTTCCTTCTCTAGGGGTGTGCCACCCTATTAAGGCTTTGAGAGGTGGAGGACATCAGCCTGAATGCTGTGAGTCTGGGCACTTCCACAGGCATGAAACAGCATGGAGACACCTAAATATTTGCTGTATAACACATGTAATTACTTGTCAATGACTCCTATAGTCACCTCAAACTAATGAATGTACCTGTTTGTTCTGAATTAGTCCCAGAAATAAATGTCCCCATTTTAAAACAGTCTTTTTTTTTTTTTTTTTTTTGCAAACAGAGTCTGCCTTTTGTATTCGTAGAAAGCCATGAAAGAACTGAAACAAGGCTGTAAAATGTTTAGCTTTTCATGAAACTAGTGAAAATGATAAGGGCTGGGAGTGGGGATGTTCTACCTGTTATGCTGCCAGGAGCAGTGAGTTTAGGACTTTTTTTTTTTTTTTTTTTGCATAGGTGTACCTACTGGAAGAGGAAATAAAAATCTAATAGCCATCCTCCAGCATCACAGGCTAATGGGGTATTACAGGCAGAGTAAATCTGCTTTTCACCACTGTTCTGAGGTTTTTAGAGTAGTTTCTCATCAGAAGCTGCACAGGTTTGGAAACTTCATGGAACTGGCAATGGTTACACATATGTGTTCTAGCCAATAGGCTGCATGAATGAAACAAATGGGAAAAAAATAGTCTACCCTAAAGTTGTTAGAATCTAATCCTGACCTTCACTCAAATAATGAAATGCTGTCTCGGTTTTTCTTACATTTGCTCAGGGTACATGAAGACTGATCTGCTTTTCTTGGGAAAAAAACCTGCTTATGTAATTGTTTCTTTCAAGAATATAGACACAGTTTTACGAACACTGATGCACTGAAGTAAATTCTAACTTTAAACACAAATAGACCTTTCCTTCTGTTGTACAAAGTCAACATTTACAATTGGAAGTGTAGCACTCTTTGTGTCCTTACCTCTGTAGATGTGCTTTAAATGAATGTTCTTTTTGACTAGGTGAGATGCACACAAGTCAGAAAAACAAGGGGCCAGGAGGATAAACTAAGCACTGCCAAGATAAATTTGTGCAGGGAGTTTGTTCAGCATCATTCAAGCTGTAGGTAATTTCTGGTTTTTACTTCACAACCGATTAGATGTCCCCCGTTTCAGGCCAAGAATTAAAGTGACATGTCCACATAAATTTGGCTCCAAATTTAAATTTCGGAAAAAGAAGCCTTAATAAAATCTAATGCTGCCAAGGAATGTCTGCAATGAAAACAAACATAAAAACACCTGTTGCTTTTAGAGAAAGGTTCTCTTGCAGTAGTTGAAGTCCAGATGTTGCAGCACTTAGAACCTGGTAGTGAAAATGACTGAACCCACGTAAAATTTGACTCCATTGACTTTCATTGTCCAAGCAGTGAGAAATACACAAAGTTAACTAAAAGCTGAATAGCGACAAGCAAACAAGATTTTAAAACGTTTTCATCTTTAATAATCTGAGACATATATATCTATTTACAGCACAGGATTTTTAAGTTGACACCTCTGACTTTATTACAAACATATCTGGTATTTCATGTTTAGTACTATAAATTATTTATAGCAGAAATTGTGAATCACAGATGAGGACGTACAAAGTGACTCTTGCCAGTGCGTGTTGCTTTGGGGAACCACTGCCACAGCAGTCCAGGTAATTGGCAAGTATTTTTAACTGAAGGCTTGTAGCAGTTGTCTATAGTTTCTGCATATAAAAAAGTTCCAGTTCTAAGTTTCTGTCTTTTGCTGACAAGCTGTCATTTTCAGCCTCCCACTTACCCTGGTTTTTAACTCAGCGTCCATTATTTTAGTGATGTATGTTTCTGCAATTTTTATTATTTACATTCTGTTCTATAGTATTTCATCATGCTACTATCTAATCAGCAATTAGTCACTGCTGGGCTGATTCTCCACTGCCCTGCATCTGGTGCAGTTATTAACACCTGTGCAAAGTGGACACAAAAAAGTACATTAGTGAGTGAGTCGAGAATTCTGATTTGGTACCAGTTTGGTGGGGAAGGGGGAACCAAGGAACCGAGGTTTCCTGCAGTAAAACTCATACTACATCTCAGGTGGAAATGAGGCAAACTCCAGAACCATGTGGATCTGAAACCTCTCTTCCAAGAAAATCCTGGTTACCATATGTTGGGAATGGGTTTCTGCTTGGCTGACTAGAAGATGGGGGCTAGGATGATGGGGAGAAATGGATAAAGTCTTCCCTTTGAATTACCTCCAGAACTGAGAGTGAAACTAAGGATAGAGGTGAAGAGGAAGATGATCTTTTCCCTCAGCAGTGGGAGTCCTAGAAAGAAGAACCTCAGACTTGCTGGTGCAGGGTGCTTCTACTTCACTTTTTGGTGCTGATCTCCATCTGGAATCACTATGGCTAGAGCTTTTACAAAGAAAGTGGTAATCTGAGGAGTGATGGGCCCAAATAGGCAAAATTTGTGCCTCTATTGGGGAAAATGCACCCTCTCCCAAGGATCAAAGGCATCAGTTATGGGAGAGTGTTATAGACATTTCTTTCCTTTCTCTCCCCCTTTCCAACCTGGTCTTTTTTTCCTGGATTCAGCCATTATGGCAGAAAAACAAACTAACCCAAGAGGGTTTGAAGGTAGCTTCATATGAAACCATGGAATCCCTAAAAATGTACTTTTTAAAAAGAAAAACCTGCAAACAACAATGTCCAGCTAGCACTTTAGAATAAGATTAATTCCTAACCAGGAGGAAAAAAAGATGAGGTGGTGTGGGGGGAATGGCTGAGTTGGAAGCTGAGGAACCAGATAAAGTTTCTAGATGCTGCTTCATAGATTTAAGGGAACTGAAAATGCATGGGGACCTGTAGTCGGGTGGTGGTTGTCTCTCCCACTCTGGGTCTTAAGGAGGCCACACCACCTCACTACACCATTGGGATCTTGGCCTAGTATTCGGGGAATTAGCAGTTAGGCATTAGTATCCCGACTGGCCTAACGGGGTTGAACTCCCAGATAGGCAATTAGCTCCAGGCCGTAGGAAGAAACAGGTTCTCCCAGGAGTCAGTATGTCCTCACCCTGAGCAACCAACAATCTATAGCTCTTGGGCTCCTTAAGCAGGGACTGGTCAAACACTGTAGGCTATGGTCTGGGGTCCCTTCAGCAGGAGCCAGAGCAATCCCAGAGGTCACTTAGCTCTGGGTTCTTGGTGAAGGGACAGAGTAAATCCAGTAGTCAGTGAGCTCTGGTCTCTAGTTGCAGAGACAGGGCAAAGCCAGTAATCAATTATCTCTGAGCTCTAGATGCAGAGACAGAGCAAACCCCAGGGATCAGGTGTCCTAGCTCCGGCAAACACCCACCGAACACAGGCCACTGGACCTAGAGAGGGAAGGCTGGCACGTGGAGTCTGGGCCCATCCTACTCCACTGGACCCCACCCAGGGCCCTAACAGTGGGTCAGCGGGGATCCAGCTACAACATGCCAACTGTGCCTCAGGCAGAGCTACAGCTAGACTGAGATTGGATGTTCCTGGGCCACTTCTTCCCCTCCCCTTGGGATATACCTGGATCAGCGGGACGTCCTCCGTCTCTTCTGGGTAGGTGGCCAGCAGCAGTCCTGGCAGGTCCATGGCAGAAGCAATTTCCCTGGTGGGCAGGGCACCACTGGGCTCAGCAGCAGGGTCAGCAGCCAGAAGTGAGCAGGATCCGTCTGCCTGCCCAGGTGTCCCAGCCCCAAATGAGCGGAACCTCAGTTCCCTTAAACCCAACCTTTATATTTCGTGTCCCTGTTACATACTTCTGGAGGGAGGGGCGAGGCAGGGAGGCCACATCGCCTCACTACAGGACCATACTTCCATAACCTGACATAAAGTCTGTGTGACTTCAGATGGTCAGAGCTTTCCAGAAAGTTTTGGGCTTTGGTTTATTGTACAGATGCATCCCAAAAACAAGAATACTGGTAATACTCCAAAGGAGAATTCTTTATAGCTGGAATCCACAAAGAGTTCCTGTTTCATATCTCTGAGACATGTGCTTTCTATTAATGTAAAGAGAAACAAATTCAGATAGTAAGGGTTTGTAGTCTCCAAGAAAAGAAGGAAATGGTGCTAATTCATTAGGAGGTACTCTTCCCTCTGAGTCAGTACTGAATCAATGCACCCACATAGCCTTAGGGAGTACTGTGTTGCTGGAGAGGCAGTCTTTCAGATGAAAGTTAAAATGTAGGTCTCAACCCCTTGTAGTTGTTGAAGGTCCCTTGCTGCGTGTCATTGAACATCCAGAGTTATAAAAGTTTTGAAGAGATATAAAACCTCTTGATTCATATCTTAAACCAAACTCTAACTACTAGGGATTAAAGTCAGATTATCCCACACCTGCCTATTATGGGGTTTCTTGTACCTTCCTCTATGGCATCTGGTGCTGGCCATTCTTGGAGGCAGGACATTAGACTAGACGGACCATGGATGTAATCCAGTATGGCAATTCCTATGTTCCAACAAAAGTTACTTTGCACCCACTGATATCTGATGCCATTAGCGAATGAATTTAAGAAGGAGAATCCCAAAGTGATTTACAAAATTAAATTATGGATAGCATCTTCTTTGTTAGAATGGGAAAAGCAGAGGTGGTTTTAGTTTTGCAAATCCTCATCCATCAAGATTTTACTTTACAAAACCAGAGGTGGCAAGGCTCTCGGTGCCATTTTATCTGAACTCTTGACCCCAAAAGCTTGCAGAGGTTTGCATAAATGAATCTTGCAATGGTCATATTTAGTATTTATATAGTGCCTGTCATCCGAAGATACTCAAAGCACTTTACAAGCTGTATATGTCAGGGTTAGCCGAATGTCAGCCAGTACACTTAGTGGTTTTCACATGTCTTTCTGGAACAACATGGGGGCAGATCTGGCCCACTACCTTTCAGACCTCCTGTGGCTTGGCGTGCTAGCCTGCCTGTCTTATATCTTTGGCAAATGCATGTTTGACTGCAATGATGTGATACATGCTGATTTGAGCTGTAAGTAGTAATGTGATTGAAATATTTATAGGAAAGCCTGGCCTTTAGAATTATGTTGTTGAAAACATTCTGTTTAAAACTTGTCTTCCATTTACAGACTTTGATACACAAAAAGGACACAATGTCAGAAGACCGTAAACAAGCTGTCAGCTCACATCTTTAAGGTTTTACATGCCAATTCTGTGATAGATTATCTGAACTGGATGGATTGGGTAACAATTGCTTTTGAAACCCCTTCACTGAAGAAGCTGTAAATGGAGCTAAATTTGGCACATGTCTTCATGATGGAGTCTCCATGTGGTTAGACCCTATAACTTATTTTCTCTAAGAAACTGTTTGTTTTAATAATTCAGTCTGTCTGTGTGAAATGAATACCTGGAGCTAGTGAATTAATTATTAATGGTACTTGGACCTTTTTAATCAATTTACAATTGCTTCTGGCTTTTTCAGTGCCTTTACCTAGGGGCAGGGGAAGGAAGGAAAATAGTTCTCATCTTATTGCTAAAGATGATCTCTGCTTATACATCAGGTACACCGAGTCATCTATAGATTATCTTTGCTTAACAAGCACAGGTATCCCACTCACCATATTTATATTAGTTCCTTTCAAAACTTTATATACTGATTGTTTTTCATATCTGTTTTGTAATTACCTATATACATTTTTAAAAGATCAATATGCAATAATAATACTTTTGTCTTGTAAATGATGAGAGTTATGGAGTAATAACAATGAAATAAAAGTGATGTTTTTTTTAATCTATTCATTGAAATCGAGGGCATGGGGATCACAAGCTGTTTTTTTTTTTCTTCGCTCTGACAATTCAGATCATAGCTTAGAAGAGGTTGAAAACCTCTGCCCTAGTTGTCATTTTGAAAAGAAGATCAAGCAGGGGGTATAGCTTCAAGCACAGGAAATGGCAACGGGCTTAGTCACATGTATCCCATCTACCCCACACATAGGACCTGTTCTAAATCTCATTGAAGTCAATGGAAAGAATCCCATTAACTTCAGCAGGCTTTGGAGCAAGCCCATAGCTGGAAATCTGTGGGCATACAGTAAAGCCTGCATAGAAGAGCTTTGTTCTGTGTTCGAAAGGTGCAAGGTAAAGAAATGGAATCCTGAGCTCCAACCAATAGTAGCAGCTTTGATGCTGCTTCATGCCTAATAATATATCCAATGGGATGTGGTACATGAATATGCCCCATTGATGACAGCTTGAGCCAATCACTCCTGCACAGAGTCACCGCGGAGCTCAGCTTCATGGCACGGAGGGGGTGAAAGAATCCCCTTTTGTTGAATTTCATCTTCCAGGCATTATACGTGTTGTGGAAATGTGGTATGTTCCCCTCCATAGAGAGCTTCTACAGCCACCCAGGATGCTGAAAAATTTTACTCACAATGGCTTAGACAAGACAGGCAGCAGCAGCCATATTTACCCAGAGCAGCTTAGGCTGGGATCTAATGTATCTCACCTCCTCAAAATCATATACAAGGCATTTGGGGCAAAACTTTTTTCTCTCTAGTTATAACACTGCTAGCATAACATTAGAATGTACATTTATAGTGGGAATGACCAAGAAGAAAAAATACAGTGGATTTTTTAATATAACTGTCAAATATCTACTACCCTGTTGGCTGTTTGTTGCCCATTCCTACACAATGAGGAGACGAAAGCATTGAACTTTTCTTTGTAGTTTGTTTTATTAACTTGTACTCCAGTTACAATTACTACATATGTCACCTAAAGCTACTAATGTTATTGGATTCATAGTTACAGGGATGTATGGCAGCAAGTTATCATTTTTACTAGTTTTATGATTCAGTTTGGGTTGTGATTTAGACAATGATAACAATAAGCTACTGGGCACATATGTGACTAAGTTTTTCATTACAGGATATCATAATTTAAATCCCCAGAGCTTAGTAGTATATGGTTTAGAGCACTAGAGACAAGAAATTACCGTATGGATTAATGGGATGAACAATGGTGAGTATCATTTTTGGAATCCGCATGTTAAGGAGCTCATTTGACTGTAGATGTAAGTTGGCTTTGCAGACTTACATCTATCTATCCAGATACTTAAATGGTTCTTCTGTATATCCCTCTCCTCATTGTATCTGAGGCTGAGATCCACAAAGGTACGTAGGTGCCTAAACCCCAGATTTAGGCACCTAATCCTAGTTTTAGCCTCCACTGCAATCCACAGAACTCCTGCTCAGCTGCTGCTGAGCTCTATAAGGGCCTAAACTCACATGACGCCTATGTTTTCAGAATAAAAGTTCCCTATGTGTCTAAGTTTCTGCCTCTGGGCATCTGCACTGCAGCCCCACTCTAGGTGACTGGACACCTATCTCCTGCCTAAGCCCCAGAGCGATCCATGAACTTGTGTAAGATAGGTTCTCCTCTGCCTAGCTCACATGTGGGGCTCAGTCAGTAAGTGTGCACAGAGGCTACCTACTGTATCAGGTGCCATTCAAAATCTGGCCAGGGGAGGTAGTGATGCCACCCACCTTATAATTTTAGCCCAGTAGTTAAAGCACTCACCTGGGATGTGGGAGACACAGGTTCAGTTTCACTCTCTACCAGAGAGGGAGACAGGATTTGAAGAGGGGTCTCCCATCTTTTCAGAAGGTGGGCTAACCATGAGCTATGAGATTTTCTAATGGGATGGGGATTGGGGAAGGCGCTGTCTCAGTCTCTCTTTTTGAAGCTGTTTCACTGTGTATAAATAATTAGATAGACATTGGATCAGGGGGATTGGGCCCTGGGTAGGGTGACCAGATAGCAAGTGTAAAAAATAAGGATGTGGGGAGGGAGAGGGGGAACAGGTTGCCCAAGTAAGACAAAGTCCCTAATATCAGGGTATCTGATCACCCTAAACCTGGGTCCCACACTTCCCAGGTGGGGGCCCTAACCACTGGACTATAGAGTCATACTGTCTCTCTTTGGCCCAATGATCTTTTAAGTCCCATGGTGGATCCGGGCCCTGAGTGCCTCTCATTAATTAAAAAGATGACAACACGCTCAGTCTCTCTCTCTTCCTTGCCCCAGATGTGCAGTGCTCTTTTCTCTCTGTCTTTTTCCTTTGCCACATTTATCAAGATCAAGAATATGAGATAGATCCACAGTTGATAGAAATTGTCATAGCTCGACTGAAGGCAATGAAGCTATGACAATGTACTCCAGCAGAATATTTGTCCATTTTTAAGGGTCTGATTTTCAAAAGACCTACACATCTAACAGCTTCCATTTAGGCACCTCCCCTACTGGGTGCTGAGATCTCTTGAAAATATGGCCTTCTCTCTTTGGTGCCTAAAAGGGTGCTGAGTAGAGCTGGTTGGGAAAACTCTGACAACATTTTTTTCGTCTGAATTTACTGATTTGTCAAAATAGAAACATTTTGCAGAGACATTTCACAGGGAAGTTCTGACAGAACCATGCCTGCCTGCCTGCCTGCCATATAAGTTTCCAATAGAAACCTGCCAGGAAACCTGGCATATCACCCACCCAGCTGCACAGCAGCCCACCTGGCATGCCAATGGAAAGCTGAGAGCCCTACCTGCCACATTCGCATCTCCTTGGCAGCCTGGTGTCACAGGGCTTTCCGGTTCCCCAGGTGTGGGCAGCCCACCAGGGAGAGTTTCCTGAAGCCAGGGCTCCATTCCCTTTGCCGAGAATTTTGAAATGTTGGGGTTTAGTTCAGACTCGGAATGTTATATTTTGAAATTCTCTGTGAAGTGGAATTACCTTCCCCCCCCCCAGCTCTAGTGCTGAGCATTTTTGAAAATCTGGCCCTAAAAGTTTTTCAGGGATTACAGACTTAAAGGTCCTCTTTTAAAACAGGGAGAGTTCAAAATCACTTGTATTGGTAGTGGGTTCTCTTGGCTGCAATGAGCATAAAGTTTTGCTCACAAAAATATTTGTAAGCGGAATTCTTCAGATGAAATTATTCTAAAATAATTTACTTGATATTGGGCCTTCTGAAAGGTGCTTTCCCAGATCTGCTCTGATGGTTCTTAATAAGCACATTGCTTTTAAAATTACCTCCCAAACTTCTAGTCTATTAAGAATAATAAGCTTTTTGAATCGCCATTAAAATCTATGCTCCAGGCTAGCCTTGATTAGTAGAGTGACATTAGGCTTTCTTCTAAGTTCTAATTTTGCTGCATCATGATCTGTAGTATTAGTTCAAAATCCCTGCTCACACCACCTTTCATTTCTACATTAGACCATTGTGGCAATCTAGCCCAATCTGCATAAAACAGGTCATAGAACCTCACCCAGTAATTTCAGTGCCAAGCCCATAGCTTCAGTTTGAGCAAAAGCATATCTCTTAGAAAGCCATCCAGTCTTGACTTAAAGAGACTCCACCATGGCCCTAGGGAACTTTTTTGAATGGTTAACTACATGCACAGATAAAAATGTGCACCTTACTTCTAGTCTGAATTTGTCTAACTTCAGTTTCCAAACACTGGACATTGTGATGCCTTTTTCTGTTAGATTAAAGGGCTGTCTGCTATCTGAAATCTTTCTCATGTAGGTACATGATCAATTCACCTCTTAACCTTCTCTTGGATAAAATGAAGTATCTCACTATAAGGCATATTTGTTGCAGATTTCGAATAACTTGTAAAGAATTTTTTTGATCCCTTCTGATTTTTCAGCATTATTTGGACACTTACTAGTCAGGACTATATTCTGCTTGCACATAACAAATAAACCTGGGTAATCATAGAATATCAGGGTTGGAGGGGACCTCAGGAGATCATCTAGTCCAACCCCCTGGTCAAAGCAGAACCAATCCAATTTTTGCCCCAGATCCCTAAATGGCCCCCTCAAAAGAAATCTGATGAGGTTTAACAAGGACAAGTACAGAGTCCTGCACTTAGGATGGAAGAATCCCATGCACTGCTACAGACTAGGGACCGAATGGCTAGGCAGCAGTTCTGCAGAAAAGGACCTAGGGGTTACAGTGGACAAGAAGCTGGATATGAGTCAACAGTGTGCCCTTGTTGCCAAGAAGGCCAATGGCATTTTGGGATGTATAAGTAGGGGCATTGCCAGCAGATCGAGGGACGTGATCGTTCCCCTCTATTCGACATTGGTGAAGCCTCATCTGGAGTACTGTGTCCAGTTTTGTACCCCACACTACAAGAAGGATGTGGAAAAATTGGAAAACGTCCAGCGGAGGGCAACAAAAATGATTCGGGGACTGGAACACATGACTTATGAGGAGAGGTTGAGGGAACTGGGATTGTTTAGTCTGCGGAAGAGAAGAATGAGGGGGGATTTGATAGCTGCTTTCAACTACCTGAAAGGGGGTTCCAAAGAGGATGGATCTAAACTGTTCTCAGTGGTAGCAGATGACAGAATTAGGACTAATGGTCTCAAGTTGCAGTGGGAAGTTTAGGTTGGATATTAGGAAAATCTTTTTCACTAGGAGGGTGGTGAAACACTGGAATGCGTTACGTAGGGAGGTGGTGGAATCTCCTTCCTTAGATATTTTTAAGATCAGGCTTGACAAAGCCCTGGCTGGGATGATTTAGTTGGGGATTGGTCCTGCTTTGAGCAGGGGGTTGGACTAGATGACCTCCTGAGGTCCCTTCCAACCCTGATATTCTATGATTCTAAGGATTGAATTTACAACCCTGGGTTTAGCAGGCCAATGCTCAGAACAGTGAGTTATCCCTCCCTCTCACACTGACACCTAGGTAGCCATCAGCTATTAGTGCCTTGAATAATTCATCTTTATCTGTTAGAATGAGGTCTATTATAGAATTACCCCAAGTTGGCTGCAATATTTTTTGTCTTAGAAAGTTATCTATAATTTTTAGAAACTGCAAGGATGTTTTACTAATGGAAGCTTGAGACCTCCAGCATGTGTCCCACAGATTGAAATCCTCCATGACAATGCAATTTTTCTTTCTACACATTATAGATTGATGTTTAAGATGTTACTCATCCTGTTTCATTATCTGAGTTGGTGGCCTATAACAGACCTCCACCAGTAGTGCATCTTGTGACTTATCACTTTGAACACTGATGAATAAGCATTTCCAGTCCTGTTCTGAATTGTCAGTAACTCAATTGCAATTAATTGTGTCTTCAAAGTAGTGTCACCCATCTCCCGCCCTTCTCCCCACTCTCTTCCCTAAACAGAATGGTGTATCCAGAGACTTTAACAGATTTCCCAGACATATAATATATCCCATTAGGTTTCAACAAAGTCAATCCTATAAAATTTCCTTTAATAGATTATCTTTTGAAATTCCTCATGTCTATTCCCCAGGCTTCTAGCTTTGGTATATAGGCAACTGAAGAAATTCTTCTAATCTCATCCCTTCACATTCATGCTACCTGGAATATGAGTTTTATGTTTAAGCATATGTAGTGTTTGCCCCCTCCTATAGATGCTAATTTAAAACTTTTGTGGTCACCCAGAATTGGTGCCTCATCTACTGAGATGGAGGTGGTCCAAACCACATCCTCCTTCCTCATAGAAGGTGTCCAAATGTTCCAAAGAACCAAACCCCTCAACTTTACTCCACTTATCTAGCCAACAACTTATTTCCAATATCTATCTTCTCTCTTGTGTGGGACAGGAAGTATATCTGAGAAGATCAACTGTATTTTTCTTTCCTTCATCTCCCTTCTGAGATCCTTGAAGACTCTGATCTCCAAAGTGTCTTCTGAAGCAATCTCATTTGTGCCAATCTGGATCAAAACCAACGGATCCTTTTCAATAGTCTTTAGAATCCTGACCAGTCTTTTTGTGACATATCTTGGCTTCACTCCAGGAAGACTGCACACAGTTTTGTTGTCCTTTTGTCCCCTGCAGAATGTTTTGTCCCCTCTTCTTAAAATTTGATTACCCGGTGAAGATTGTCTGTCATCTTTGGACTCTGTGGTTTTCTTTTGGTTGTGCTTGACACCCTGAAGGACTGGTCTGAACTTCAATCCTGAGGTGTGTCCTTATGGCCACTTTCAGTGATTTCAGCTCTTAGTCAGTTCAGCTCTTTGGTGAATTCAGCTTGTAGTAGGGGAGCCTCAGTGCTGGTGCACTATTAGCTCAAAGTGAGCTCAGCAGCCTGTAACTAGACTCTTCATGGAATCAAAATTAGCTCTGATATTCCACAGTGGAGAGAGGAGGAAGTGCAATTAGCATGTAAGGCCCTCACCAAGGGGCCCATGCCACCAAATATTAATACTTGTCCCCAGCCTCTCTCAATTCACAGAGTTTTGCAACCCATGACCCTTGCCTAGCAAGTGCCACTTAGTTGTTGGTGAGTCCCTCCATCATAACAAAAGCCCAAGTACAGTTCCAAGCACAGTTCCCATAATCAGGGTAATAACAATTTATTCTTCCTGCCCCAATAACAGAGACACTGGGGATTCCACAGCAGCCAAAGTGACCATTTGGGCAGCTATGGCCTCATTCTAGGCGGGGTGGGTGTGTCTATGCAAATGAGATCGGCCCCTGAAGTTCTTTTCCACAACTTGCCACACCTCACCACCAGATGTCAGGGTGGAGCTCATCCAGACGCTGCTTACATCCACAAGGCCAATAGCTGTCCTTTGAGACTACAGATCTTTCCTTCAGTACTTGTACTTCATGCACAGGAAGTCTCTCCACTCAGGCAGGAAAGAGAAAATGGCACATGCAGGAATGATAACTGTTCCATCACTGACCATCATATTTGGTTGTGTAGAACTGTACCTACAGAAAAAGCTCTCCCTCTTGCAAATTCTTTCAAAAATTCCGTTAGCCTCTGCTGTCTGTCTGCTAATGACTGTGCTTCTGAATGGGTGCTTATAGTTAGCCTCACTGGTGGGCACAGCCCTCTTACTGATAAGGAATGAATAACCAAGCAGTGACTTCAAACCTCAGGCCTGATCAATGGCTAAAGAGTCCCACAGTGACTCAACACTCACAGAGACATAAACAGACACAGAACAATCATACAAGGAGGGATTCACCCATGGTTTATCCCTGAGTCCTTCAGCATAAACAAAGCTGCTGATGTAAAGGTATTGCAATCTACCCTCCACTGGGCGGTCTGCAAGGGACCAAATAGATAGGTGGTGGCTGGAATGAGGGCATGGCTTGGGTGTCCAATGATGCTCTGATTCAGGACATCACTTTGGCAGTCTCCACATGCGAACCCCAAGTGGAAACTAAAGCTCCCTTCCTGACAGAACCAGAGTGAGTCTCGTTCCTCATGTGACAGGCCTTGTCGGCACTGGGAAATGCAGTTTGCACATCATTGTGCCAGTAGGTGAATCTGGCCCCATAGAGTAAGCAACATTCCATGCCGCAGAAAACTTACCATACAGTATGTCTGAAATGGAATGCTTATCAGACGAAGCCAGTGTTCAAACAGCAGGAAAGTAAGACCAGTGAGATTGTGGTAATAATCCTGGTTCACTCTCTTTCTTTCTCATTCCATGAAGGGAACTATGGCAATCTGCTCTAGCCCTGTAAGCAGACAAAATCTTAAAAAAAACATGGCTGTCCTGAAGGTGCAGTATTTTTAATTTGACCCCGGTGGCGACAGCACTGAGTTTCTAAGCCAAAAGGGGATAATTGCAGCCTGCAACAGCTCTACAGAGATAAGATAAAAGAGCTGGTGTCAGTCAGAGAAAGGTTATATAATTATATGAAAAACCTGGGGAAAGCTTTCCTCTGGTATAATTTAGATCAATGAGGCGTGACAGATATATGGAGACTTGCAGACAACTCTATTTTCTATTAGAAATATAGATATGAAGATAAGCAGTGATTAATCTTAATTTTTGTATCACCAGTAACACTGAAATAAGTCATGTGGATGGAGGGTGTTTATTTCCATGAGAAATATTTCTTAGTATGTTGTCAATACTCCGGATATTATAAAAACAGAGATAAGAACATAAAGATTGCCATACTGAATTTGGCCAATCATTCATCTAGTCCAGCAGCCTGTTTCTGAGAGTGGCCAGTAGCAGCTTCTTCAAAGGAAGGTGCCAAAACCCCACCAAAATCTAAGTGGACAATTATGAAATAACCTGTCCCTCAGGGAAACTTCTTCCCAATGTTCCCAGGGAGTTAGTGTTTGGATTATATCCAGAACATATCCCTTTTATATTTTTTGCCAATTTAATGTAACTTTGGATGTCCTTGGTATCCCTATAAATATCTAATCTACTTTTAAACCTTGATTGGTGCTTGGATTGCATGCTGTACAGAGGCAGTGAGATGGATACCGTCAGGCTATGGGCTATTCTGGAGTGTGTTGCTCTCAATCTCTCCTGTTGAAGCTGTTCCACTTTGTACAAATACTTAAATATTTATTGGGGCAAAGACTGAGACTGACCTGACTCTATGGCCTGGTGATTAAACTGATCTCCTGGGCGGTGAGAGATGTGGATTCAAATCCTTACACTGATGCAGGTATAGCAAAGATTTTATAGCCTGGTGGTTAGGATGCTCAGTTGGGAATTTGAGTTCAAGGCGGATTTGAGTTCAAATCCTTGCTCCCAAGTAAGGATTCAAATCTGGATCTACCACATCTCAGGGCAAATGTTTTCTGAAGCTGGCCCTGAAAACATTGTTCCCTGTCAAAACTAATCAGGCCGAATTCATGAATATTTTCGGATTGACTGAAACAGCATTTTTTGACAAATAAACTCTACTTCTAAAATTTTTTTGCACAGGTCAACTTCCGACCCATTCTTTATACATCCCCACATTTTGTTTGCTTTTTTGACCACTGCTGAACACCCAGTGGAGATTTTGATCGAGATGTGCACATGATCCCTCAGTTCTCTTCCTGAGTGATCACATTTAATTTAGAGCCCCGTGGTGTGTGTGAGCAATTCAAATTTTATTCCTTTCCAATGTACATTATCTTGCATTTGTCAGCAACTGAAACCCAGCTGGCAAGCTAGCTCTCTTTCTATTTTTAAAGTTTTAAGGAGGATGTGTCATTCCACCTTATATGCATCAAAAATGTAAAAAGGGCTCTTCTTTGTTGTCATACCTTTAAATATCACCAGCTAAACATGTACAGAAAATACCACAGCTTTGAACACTCCAAAGGTCTCCTTTTAAATTCCCACTTTCCCAGAAGAAGAGACCATTGTGGGGTTAGACACCAATGTGAATACTGGGGCATATTCTGGCTTCTGATGCACACACTCATGGGGGTCCCATTTCACTTTAATGGCAGTTATGCAAACAAATCCAAAACCAGATTATGGCCACTTTCAGTGATTTTTTTTAAAGTATTACAAAGAAGAAGAAAAATCATTATTACTTTCTTTTTAATGTTTTACTATACTGTCTGCATAATTGTAATGAGGAGATTATTAAATATTCACAGTGAGGTTTGAGAACCTCCAAAACAGATGTTTTCATACTTGTAGTGATTCATATTCACAAAAGTATTGAAGTTTTGAAGACAAACACTCACAAATAGGACCAATTTTTAAAAAAGATTTCTACATTTTTGAAATTTGAAATTCTGAAACTTAGAATTTTAGTCAAAGTTCCATTCTTTTATCCAAAGATGAAGAAATTTGAAATGTTTCATTCAGTGCAAAAAATTATGTTGTGAAATTTCCAGTGGAAATCAATGGGGTTGCCAGATGGATCCTATTGCAGGACTGGGGCCTGCATGACAGTGGCATATTTCTTCTTCATGATGTGTCCTTCTCCGCTCTGCTGGCATGTGGCTATGTTGTGTAAAATAGCTGGAAAAGATTTCTGTATGAAAGAGGTATCCCCAGCTGACCATGCCAGCTCTATGGCTCTGACTTCTCCCATCTCTCCCTGTAACTGTATGCTGGGGGCAGGAGACTACAGGGCAGAACACATGGCGTTCTGCCTGACCCCTGGACAGTGCAGTAATCCCTGCAGCTCATTTAATTTAAAATAGCCTTTAGGACCAAGATCTGTGGCACAGAAAGGTGACTTACATTCACTTTTTCTCCCTAGGCTCTCCTCATTTGTGCTGAATCCCAACTCTGGACAGCTGAGAATCTGGTCCACTGTCTCAGTATATGGGCCTGATCCTGGAAATTCTCACTCCTACAGATATTCCCACTCAAATCAATCAGACTACCTGTGTGAGTAGGGACTTCTTACTTGAGTAAGGATCTGTCCAGTCATGTCATGACTTTTTGGAAACATTTTGCTATCTGCCATCATTAATATTCCCCAATGAAATTCTATCCATGGAAAGAAGTACTCTTACAGTATGTTCACTGTATATTTGAATAAGTTCCTTTTCTTCTATAGTCCATTTTCTTCTCCTTGTTTACACATATAGTAAAATGTCTATCTGACTTTCTAGGTGTCATGGTGACATACCAGATATTATTTTTCTGCATTCTTCTTTAAAATAAATCAAATTGTTTAAGTGATTGTACATGAGTATTTAAATTTGGGTTATATTGCCTTAGAAGTGAAGAACAGTTTTAGGCTCTGCTTGGACTTGATCGAACAACTTCAAGTTTTCTTTGTGAATTAATTTATCTATCCATTTGAGTCCTCCCTGCAGCCACAGTTGAACTTTACTGCACAACCTGGCTTGTACCGTGGGTCCGCAGAAAAATCAATTGATCTCGGGAGAGAAAAAAAATCACCCCTCTTTACTCTATTCCTCCCAAACGTTCTGTTTAATTTTCACCTAAGGGCAAACCATTTTTATTTCATTTAACTTGTCTTTTCTAATAAATGGACACGTTAACAATGTCCACTAATATAGATGATCATTTTTTCTATTTTAATCTGAGCAGGTTTTTTGGCAATTTATTCTCCAATCAGAAATCAATTTTAAAGAGGACATGTAGTAATTTCATAGGCAGTTTGATGGTTACAGTTTTTTCCAACATTCTGTGTTCTGTTTTCAGGGATAAAATCGTTGGAGCACAACCACCATAGGAGTCAGGGTGAAACATTCATTTTTAACATGTCTATTCTTTCTGCTAAGAATACTGGTAAGATGCAACATTTATCCAAACTGTTTTTCAGACACCTTTAATAATAATAATTTACACTCTTCCTCTGAAGCTCTCAAAAGGTTGGCAGTGTTTGCATGCAAGACCTCACCCTGTTAGCAAGTGTGCATCCTGCTGAGAAAGTGTTACATGGATTTTGTTGATTCGTTGGTGCAACTTGCTCATTACCCAGCCCATATATAAAAGAGAGGGGAGTAGATCAGAGGATGTCAGGTCCCAAATGATGGAATGAGAACCTAAGGACCAGCCCACCCTGGGGATATGTTTTAGGCTAGTATAAAGTAACCGTGGTGGTAGCCATGCCTGAGAATGCTTGGGTTGGGGTTTCATATAGTGCAAATTTTAAATTATCTGTGGTTATAATCCAGACCCTGTTGGAAATATTATTATTAGTACAGGATACCACCATGACACCAATTCAACCATAAATTCCCTTATTAAATCTAAGGACCAGATGGCCTTTATATTGCTGCTCCAAATATGCCTTAAATGCCTAGGCAATCATCATACCCAAAGAGTAGCATGCAATCAAAAGAAGTGATCAAGTACTTACAACAGAACTAGGCCCGGGACACTCACACCCGTGTTGGCTGGCTCCAGATTGGGTAGGCAGGCACTAGCAATGAACCTTCAAAGAGACTTGCCTTTTATACCTTATTTATTCAACCAATAAACAATTTGGTTGTTGGGGTGCTGGAACAATTTGTATAGTGGGGGTGCTGAGAGTCATTGGACCAAACTGCAAACCCTGGATTTGATGGAAACCACTTCAAGCCAGGGATGCAGCAGCACCTCCAGCACCCCTAGTTCCAGCACCTATGTTTATAGGACCTATGTAACAGAAGTCCCTAGTCTGTGAATTCCGTTCCTTGTTAAAATTGGCTAAAACCACCCTTGGTAATTGGGGCCTCTTCTTCAAGGAATTTTCATTCTATCTCACTTACACTTCCAGTCCAATATGTACAATAACGCATAACATCCTTCCAGATGAAATTGGTTAGAATCATCCTCTGAGGACTCCCCACAACTGGTAAATACCTACACTTTACATGGCCCACGAAAACATTTATTTTCTTTCCTCACTATGTGACCTCCTGATTAGTAGTAGAGTTGTAATCACCTGTGCACAAATTTTCTGGATAAACTAAAATACTTAAATACGCAACAATTAATATTTTCTTATTGTAAATTTCTCACAAAGGACCCCACTTTTCCCCCTATACAGGAAAAGCCTGAGGAGAGGGAAGGAAACATCTCCTACAGTATCCTAGGAGCTCTTCTGTTGTGGCGAGGGATTTTTTTGCTTGTGGAATTCCAAGGTCTCTATTTCCCGCCTCCATCCCCAAATACCCTTATTTTGCTTGTCCCCTTTGCCCTGTGTCCAGTCTCGCCCATTATTACTTCCCCACGTATCTAGGTTTCCCATGGGAAACCAAGCTAAAGTGAGTTCTGCAGTGCAGTGGGACAAGCTATCATAAGTTAATGCAGACTGCATAATTCTAGTTGCACCCAGGGGTTCTGGAGGAGAGAATGTGCAAGGATCCAGCCGGCTTCCCAGAACGTAGATGTGGAGAAAAGCCCAGAGTCCTTTGTTCCTTATCAGGTCAGCCCTGTAATAGAATGGCATCAATTTTTCCCTTTTTAAAAACATCTGGTTTGTAATCGACATTCTTTCAAAATGTCAAACACTCTAGGCAAAGACAGATACTGTGACATTTCCAGTGTTTCTCAAATGTGGCCACAGTGGCCCCTCCCACTCCCTGGTGCTCCTGGATGCACAGCCTTGGTTTTGCTGGGGCTTAAGGTTGGGTTGGGCCCTGCATCCCTCTGGAGACACCTGAGGAACAAAGCTGGAGGAGCAGGCAGCCGGTGAGTTCCCCATCTTTCTAGGGGCAGTGGGGCTCAGGCTTTGGGCTTCAGCCCAGGCTGGCAGGGAGGCAGGCTCTGGGTGTTTGGCTTTGGGCTCCAGCCCCAGGCTTCGGCCACGCAGTTTTCAGTTCCGTCCCCCACAGGGCTTCACGTGCCAGCCCCCGCTGCCTCCCCAGCCAACCTTCCCCCACATTGTCCCGGCTTCTGCTGCCTCCGTCGATCTCCCATCCAGGGCTTAATTTGTCCCCAGACTTGCAGGGCTGAGTAAGTCTGCTGTGAAGAGTGATACTTGTATGTTTGTTAATATCACTTTTCATAGCAGACTCAGTAGCTAGCAATAAATAAATTATGTTGTTTTGGCCTTTCTAATACCTGATATGATCCATGTCTCCTAGTTATACATCCAATTTGATATTGGTATATTAAGTGTCCCTTTTAGAAATTCTTTTTGCTGTAATTTTTGTGACTAATTAATAATCTCTATGTACTTGTAAAATTGCTCTAATATAAATTGCACTGGTGGGACTCTTGTGACTCATATCAGTCAAGGTGGGATTACTACTCTGGTTTATCAGTGATAAGATTGTCATTTGCTATGCATTAGGTAGGATTTTTGTTCAAAATGTTTGGCCTATTTGTCTACATACATTTTGTGGATAAAATGCTGAAAGAGCAAGAGATTTCAAAAACTAAATATTTAACCTGGAGAGATGTGTGATGCCAGGGGACTGAACTAAGGTATTAAAATTTATGAAGGTCACATAGATAACTGCCCAGTCCACTCTTTTCCACCTGTTCCATAATCGGAAGAGTCATTCAATGAAATAAATGGCTGGTAAAATTAGACCAGATAAAAAGCAGATTTTTCTATAACTTGACAAGGAGGATGAGCCAGAAATTACAAAAGTCCATTAAGGACTTTGCCTTGCCAGTCTATTTTATGTGCAAGTGATGGGTGGCAGAACAAACCCAGAAATCTGGTAGAACTAGAGGGGTAGAAACTGTTATTGCTGAAATATTCTATTTTGTCAAAGTTGAAATGTTTCGTAGTGGCATATCTGTTTTGATGAACATTTCACCAAGAAGTTTTGTATGAGCAAGAAAGAGACACTGTAGGCTGGTGGTCAGGGCACTCGCATGGAGGACTTAAGTGCAAGTTTCTGCTCTGCCTGATTTGGCATTATCTGGGATGAAAAACTCTTGAACCTGGGCCCCCCACATCCCAACTGCCAGGCTATAGAACAAAGAAACATTCCATTTTTGTTCAAAGGTTTGTTCTTTTTTGGAATGAAAACAAAATTCTAAACCTTGAAAGTTGCTGTGAAATGGAATTGTTGCTCTCTGGTCAGCTGTAAGAAGGAGTTCCCTAATTTGCAATGATGTTTGGAAGACCTGAATTTAAGAATCTGAATATGAATGATTCAAGTATCTAAGATTCTCTGTCCCCTTCCTTCTTTCCTGGTGTAAGTGATGTTCTACACCAGAAACGCTGCTCCATTGAGGGCCCATGGCATGCAGCTGCAGAGACATTAACAAGAATCATAGAAATGTAGGGCTGGAAGGGACCTTGAGAAGTCATCAGGTCCAGCCCCCCTGCGCTGTGGCAGAACCAAAATAAACCTAGACCATCCCTGACCGGTATTTGTCCAACTTTTTTTAAAAGCTTCAAAAGATGGGGACCTCCCTTGGAAGCCTAGGCCAGAGCTTATCTATCCTTAAAGTTTTTCCTAATATCTAACCAAAATCTCCCTGGCTGCAGACTAAGCCCATTACTTATTGTTCTACCTTCAGTCAACATGGAGAACAATTGATGACAATCCTCTTTATACCAGCCCTTAACATATTGGAAGGCTGTTATCAGGTCTCCCCTCAGTCTTTTCTCAAGACTAAACATGTCCAGTTTTTCTAACCTTTCTGCATATGTCAGGTGTTCTAAACCTTTTATCATTTTTGTTGCTCTCCTCTGAATTCTTTTCAATTTGTCCACATCCTTCCTGAATTATGGTGCCTAGAATTGGACCCGGTACTCCAGTTGAGGCCTCACCAATGCCAAGTAGAATTGGACAATTACTCCCTGTGTCCAACTTGCAACACTCTTGTTAATACACCCAAGAATCATATTAGCCCTTTTGCAGCTGAATTACATTGATGATTGAAAATCAATTTGTGATCCACTATCACTCCCAGATTCTTTTCAGCAGTACTACCACCTAGACACTAATTCCTGATTTTGTAGTTGTGCATTTGATTTTTCCTTCCTAAGCGAAGTACTTTGCACTTGTCTTTATTGAATTTCATCTTGTTGATTTCTGACCAATCCTCTAATTTATCAAGGTCATTTGGAATTTTAAACCTATCTCCACAGTGTTCGCAATCCCTCCCAGCTTGGTATTATCAGCAAATTTTATAAGCATACTCTCCACTCCATTATCCAAGTCATTAATGAAAATAGTGAATAGTACTTCACCCAGAACGGACCCCTGCAGGGCTCCACTAGATACATCTTCCCAACTAGACATTTGACAAGACATTTACCTTGTTTATGAAATAATATGCTTTCTTAGCTGTACCACAGTTTTCTATTTGGCAGTTCCCCACTGTTTCTTGTTTTTGTCATTCCAGTTATCCCAGTAAACTCAAGTTAAAATGGCAAATTCTAATGCTTTCCATGGTGTTATTGTTCATGAATAATCCACTGTGAAATGGTCAGAGATGGCTCTTGATAAAATGATAGATATCCATTGTGTTCTACTCATCAGTTCCTAGAGAGTAGGAATAAATCTATGTAGGAATGGGAATTATCTGAGGCCTGGTCTACACTACAAGTTTATGTCGGATTTAGCAGCGTTAAATCGAATTAACCCTGTACGCGTCCACACAACGAAGCCCTTTTTTTCAACATAAAGGGCTCTTAAAACTGATTTCTGTACTCCTCCCCGATGAAGGGATTAGTGCTGAAATCAACATCGCCGTTTCGAATTAGGGTTAGTGTGGACGCAATTCGAAGGTATTGGCTCCAGGAGCTATCCCACAGTGCACCATTGTGATCGCTCTGGACAGCACTCTGAACTCGGATGCACTGGCCAGGTATACAGGAAAAGCCCTGGGAACTTTTGAATCTCATTTCCTGTTTGGCCAGGCGAGCTCATCAGCACAGGTGACCATGCAGAGCTCATCAGCAGAGGTGACCAAGCAGTCCCAGAATCGAAAAAGAGCTCCAGCATGGACCGAACAGGAGGTACTGGATCTGATCGCTGTATGGGGAGAGGAATCCGTGCTATCAGAACTACGTTCCAAAAGATGAAATGCCAAAACATTTCAAAAAATCTCCGAGGCCATGAGGGACAGAGGCTGCATCAGGGAGGCAACACAGTGCCGTGTGAAACTTAAGGAGCTCAGACAAGTGTACCAGAAAACCAAAGAATCAAACAGATGCTCCGGGACAGAGCCCCAGGCATGCTGCTTCTACGCTGAGCTGCATGCAATTCTGGAGGGGGGACACCACTATCCCACCCCTGTCCGTGGACTCCGATGATGGGGTACTCTCCGCCATGCCTGAGGATTTTGCGGACAGGGAAGATGAGGAGGAGGAGGATGAGCTTGAGGAGAGCACACAGCACACCATTCTCCCCGACAGCCAGGATCTTTTTATCACTCTGACTGACATACCCTCCCAACCCAACGAAGCAGGAGAAGGGTCCTCTTGTGAGTGTACCTTTTAAAATACAATACATATTATAAAAACAAGCATTTTTAATGATTAAGTAGCCCTGAGGACTTGGGATGCATTCGTGGCCAGTACTGCTACTGGAAAAGTCTGTTAACGTGTCTGGGAATGGAGCGGAAATCCTCCAGGGACATCTCCATGAAGCTCTCCTGGAGGTATTCTAAAAGCCTTTGCAGAAGGTTTCTGAGGAGAGCAGCCTTATTCCGTCCTCCATGGTAGGACACTTTACCATGCCATGCTAGTAGCAAGTAATCTGATATCATTGCATGACAAATCCTGGCAGCGTATGGTCCCGGTGTTTGCTGGCATTCAAGCAACATCCGTTCTTTATCTCTCTGTGCTATCCGCAGGAGAGTGATATCATTCATGGTAACCTGGTTGAAATAGGGGAATTTAATTAAGGGGACATTCAGAGGTGCCCGTTCCTATAGGGCTGTTTGCCTGTGGCTGAAAAGAAATCCTCCCCGCAGTTTGCCCCCCCCACGTACCGTGTGGCTTTGGCACTAAGCTGTTCACATTTGGCTAGCAGGGATCTTCCCTGATACCAGCCATGCGGTGGGGTGAGGGGTAAAGCAATCATCCCAGAGAATTGGATGGGCGATGGGGGGTTAGTTTGGTTTCTGCTGCTGCACGTTAACAGGAAAACCACAGCACTAAATGGCCAACTCAACGTGCTTTGCTTGGTATGGGAGAGGAGGGTGCTGCTGTTATGAAGGTTGCAGAAGCCAAAGGACTATGGCTTACCATGGCCGCCTGCAAGCCGAATTCTGTTGCCAGGCACTGCGTGTGTGATCTCTAACACCAAAGCTGCAGGCACTCAATATAAGATGCAAAATGAGACCTTGTACCAAAATCATATGTGCTATGTAATGTGAATAGTGGTGTTCACCGTGAAAGAGTATAGCCATTGTTCTGTAAAATGTATCTTTTTAAATACTTCACTCCCTTTTTTTCCTCCAGCAGCTGCAAATCTTTCAAGCCTCCCTCCTCCATCCCAAAGGCTATCTCAGATAAGGAGGCAAAAAAAACACACGCGTGATGAAATGATCTCTGAACTCATGTAGTTGTCCAGCACTGACAGAGCTCAGCAGAATGTGTGGAGGGACACAATAGCAGCATACAGGAAAGTGGCCGATGAACGTGAGGAGAGGTGGTGGCAGGAAGATCAGAGGAGGCATGATGCAATGCTGGGGCTACTGCAGGATCAAACGGACGTGCTCTGGCATCTGGTGGAGGTTCATGAATGGCAGCAGGATCACAGACTGCCACTGCAGCCCCTGTTTAACCACCCTCCCTCCTCCCCAAGTTCCATAGCCTCCTCACCCAGATGCCCAAGTATGTGGGGCGGGGAGGAGGAGGCTCTGGGCACCCAACCACTCCACCCCAGTGGACAGCCCAAGCAACAGAAGGTTGTCATTCAACAAGTTTTGAAGTGGCCTTTTCCTTCCCTCCTACCCTCCTCCCACACCCCATCCGGGCTACCTTGTGAGTTATTGCCCTATTTTTATAATCAATTAATAAAGAATACATGTTTTTTAAACGATAGTGACTTTATTTCCTTTGCAAGCAAGCTGTGATCGAAGGGGGGGAGGTGGATGGCTTACAGGGAATTTAGAGGCAACCAAGGGGGCGGGTTTTAATCAAGGAGAAACAAACAGAACTGTCACCCAGTACCCTGGCCAGTCATGAAACTGGTTTTCAAAGCTTCTCTGATGCGCAGCACTTCCTGCTGTGCTCTTCTAACCACCCTGGTGTCTGGCTGCACATATTCAGTGGCCAGGCGATTTGCCTCAACCTCCCACCCCGCCATAAACATCTCCCCCTTACTCTCATAGAGATTGTGGAGCACACAGCAAGCAGCAATAACAATGGGAATATTGGTTTTGCTGAGGTCTGAGCGAGTCAGTAAACTGCACCAGCAACCCTTTAAACCTCCAAATGCACACTCTACCACCATTCTGCACTTGCTCAGCCTATAGTTGAACAGCTCCTTAGTACTGTCCAGGGTGCCTGTGTACGGCTTCATGAGCCAGGGCATTAAGGGGTAGGCTGGGTCCCCAAGGATAACTACAGGCATTTCAACATCCCCAACAGTTATTTTCTAGTCTGGGAAGTAAATCCCTTCCTGCAGCCATTTAAACAGATCAGAGTTCCTGAAGACACGAGTGTCATGAACCTTTCCCGGCCA
The DNA here is from genome assembly GCF_015237465.2 of Chelonia mydas. NCBI lineage: Eukaryota > Metazoa > Chordata > Testudines > Cheloniidae > Chelonia > Chelonia mydas. The sequence continues at coordinate 295,977,465 of NC_057849.1, forward strand.
CCCCACGTTGATGTTGGTGAAACGTCCCTTGTGATCCACCAGTGCTTGCAGCACCATTGAAAAGTACCCCTTGAGGTTTATGTACTGGCTTCCCTGGTGGTCCGGTCCCAAGATAGGGATATGCGTTCCGTCTATAGCCCCACCACAGTTAGGGAATCCCATTGCAGCAAAGCCATCTAGTATGACCTGCACATTTCCCAAGTCACTACCTTTGATAGCAGCAGCAAAATGATTGTGTTGGCTACTTGCATCACAGCAACCCCCACAGTAGATTTGCCCACTCCAAATTGATTACCGACTGACCGGTAGCTGTCTGGCGTTGCAAGCTTCCACAGGGCTATTTCCACTCACTTCTGAACTGTGAGGGATGCTCTCATCTTTGTATTCTTGCACTTCAGGGCAGGGGAAAGCAAGTCACAAAGTTCCATGAAAGTGCCCTTATGCATGCGAAAGTTTCGGAGCCACTGGGAATCATCCCAAACCTGCAACACTATGCGGTCCCACCACTCTGTGCTTGTTTCCCGGGCCCAGAATCGGCATTCCATGGCATAAGCCTGCCCCAGTAACACCATGATCTCCAAATTGCTGGTGACCGTGGTTTTAGAGAAATCTGTGTTCATGTCCTCATCACCTCGCTGCCGTTGCCTCCTCGCCTGGTTTTTCAGGTGCTGGTTCTGCATGAACTGCACGATAATGCGTGAGGTGTTTACAATGGTCATAACTGCTGCGGTGAGCTGAATGGGCTCCATGCTTGCCGTGCTATGGCGTCTGCTCGGGCAATCCAGGGAAAAGGGTGCAAAATGATTTTCTGCTGTTGCTTTCATGGAGGGACTGACGACATTTACCCATAACCACCTGCAACAAATTTTTGGCCCCATCAGGCATTGGAAGCTCAGCCCAGAATTCCAATGGGCAGCGGGGACTGCGGGAACTTTGGGATAGCTACCCACAGTGCACCGCTCAGAATGTCGATGTTTGCCACGGTACTCTGGACGCACACAGCCAAATTAATGTGCTTAGTGTGGACGCATGCACTCGACTTTATACAATCTGTTCCCAAAAAATCAACTTCTGTAAAATCGGAGTACTTTTGTAGTGTAGACATGGCCTGAGTCACAGTAGAACACTGAATTTATGCCAAAGCTATTATTTTACATCCTGAAACTGCTGACCCTCCCCAATACCTCCCAAGTGGATATATAAATAGAGTATACAAACTGGCTATGAGCTGTGTAATTGTTCATGTTCTTCTTTCTCACATAAGTGCTTCTTTTTAAGAGAGACAATTCTAGGTCTTTAAGGAATTCAGGACTCTCTTTGAGAGGCCAAACTATCCCCTTTTCTGGCTATCAAAGACAAAATCTGGGAATTATGTATTTGAGGGCATGGTAGAGGAAGCAATGTCACCTCCATGGCACCTTTCATCCACTCTCCAGAGTACCATCCTCCACTGATTTTGCAGATATCCTTATAGAAATCCAAGTAGGAGTTAACACAGCTTGAAACAGCATTAAGTCTTGTTCTAACCTTTCTGTGGCTAATACTGCATGAGTTGAGAGGAGGAAGTTTTGTTTTGGTAGGATTATTTTCCCCCACACTTCTTCCTGTGGGGCGAGCATGAGAACAAGCCACATGTGACAGATGTTAGTAATGTCACTTAATGCACTATTGGAAGGTACTCAGATACTATGGTGATGAAGGTGATATAAGGACATATATAGGCTAGAATAGATATTGCCAACGGTTCCTGTAGAAGCAGCATTGCTAGGATGTACAGGAACCCAGAGGAGCCATACAGATGAACAGGCCCACTACTGAACAAGATGGTCCCTACCCAAGGATCGAAAGTTTGTCTAGCTCATGAGTAAATGGAGAACTAGAAACACTGATCTGTATTCCTTTCCAGTGTTCTTCACAGGCCAAGCTCCAAAACTTTACAATCCATTTTGGGTGCTCAGTTCATCTGTCCAACCATCTAATTACTTATAGGTTACAGAATATTTAAAAAAAAAAAGTCTGTTCCATTTAGGTTCGCAGTGTACCATAGAAGCATCAAATGGGGGGAAAAGATATTTTTGTAGTTATTCAGGCATACTATGGTCCTAGACAGCTGAGCTAAGAAAGACCACTTCCTGGGCTTTAAAGCGTTCTCATTTCTTTTATAGTTTTGGGGGGGTTAAAAAGTCTGTTCAACTCAAGGTGATTTTTAAACCCCTTCAATCCTGCTGATACTACAGGGTGGACAGTGGTCATTTGTGCACTAGGAAAATTAGATCATTCCAAGGAGAATTCATGTTTGGTTGGGGGAGAGATTATGAAACAAAAAACTCTGCCGTCTAAATTAGTAGCCCAGATTAGATGCCCAGCATCCTAGATTGTGGCTACTCAGCTCCCCATCTAAATATCTAATGGGCATTTGGGCACCAGTCTGAGGTGGCCAAGTTTGAAAAGAGGCTTCGGGTTCCCTTGATCCGAAAACCTTTTGAAATGGTTTTTAAAATTTAAACATTTTTACGGTGCTTCAATCAGCACTTTTTGGAACTGCAGAATCAGTAGCAGCAGGAGGACTTAGCATTAGAAACATTTTATTTGAGGTTTCTGTTCAAGTGAGACAGATGGTTCTTTACATCAGATTGTATTTCTATTCTCTCTGGGAAATCCTTTACCTTTCATTTATCTTTTTCTCCCCATGAGTTTTTCATTTGCTCCCCCAATAATGAAATAGCTAGGCCACCCCCCTACAGAAAAGAAATGAAACATTTAAACAATATTGAGCACTGAGGTTTCACAGTGGGTCAGTAAAAAGTCATTTGTCATGTTTCTGTAACTGTGATACATTGGGGAAAGTGCATATGTTTCAGTTCTTTCAGCCTCATATTTCTAGTTGTATAGTGGCCTTGTGACCAGCACCACTCTGGTCTCTAAGTTAAACATGTAGGAAAAGTGATTTGATCAAGACTAGTTGAGAGTTTTCCATTACTTTGACTGCGTTCCTGGTTTATCTAGATGTGTTTCTGTGCTTATGGAAAATAAAACACATCAAAAAGGGATGAGGTTTTATGAGGACTGCTTTGACCTTCCTCACTCTAAATGTTTTGGCAAAAATCAGATGTTTGCACTGTGGACCTAATCCAACATTCATTAAAATTGGTGGAAAGTCTTTCACTAATTTCAGTGAACATTGGATCCAACTCTACATGAGCTGATGAAAATGTAATTTATTTGTTCAATATGTGTTCCACTTAAGGTAACCTTGTACATCTGATATGTTTTTTAAAGAAGTTAATGTTTTATCTAACAGTTCCAAAGGTATTTAAAATGGTTAAAAATAATTACCCCCACCCCCCCCCCCGCAGTAGAATGGGATAATTAGATTGATGCATGCTTACCGGAAATTAGAGAGGCTTATTTAGTTGTTTAAGAACATTTCTGAAATACATAGATTCCCTGAATTCACAGGTTTGACTTCCAGGAGGGCTGACTCATCCCTTTTCACCTTCTAAATAAATAAATTCACTTCTATGCAGTTGATGGTGCAGAGGTGTTTCAGATAATTGAATTTGCCAGCTATTCATGGATGTTAAAGATGCTATAGTAATTTTTGTTAGAATACGGATTGTTCCTGGTGGCCTGGTTGCCAAAAAGTTTCTTGTTTCCCCAAGTCTTGCCCCACTGCTGCACGGCAATTGTCTGCTGATATGCCGGCCACTTTGCTCTGGTTTGTTTGTGTGCTTTAGAATCCATGCAATATTAAGCATAATACATTTAAGGAACAATATACATTAAAATGGTGAGGATGAAGAAGAAGAAGAATTAGAGTGAAAGGGGTGTGTAAGTGGTTCCAGTACTGAATGAAATGAGAGGCTACAAAGATATTTATTCAACAAAGGGCCAATCATCACAATTCATTACAAGGGCAGATGCTTAATTATTTGACAACATTGAGACTTTTTCTCAATTAAAGACCACAGAATTTGTTTGTGGGTAGGCGGGCAAATATTCGTATAGCGGTATCTAAACTTCTTTGATTCTGATTGGTCCCAAAAAAATTCTGTAGTCCTCAGAGTGTCTGTAAGATGCATTACAATGATAAAATAGTTTTACAATTCATCCCATTAATTTTTGTCAAATCTTTTCTTTCACAGATTGAATGCAAATTAAATCATAGCTCCCTGTCTGATTTCTGGCACTGTGTACTTTTTATGAACAAAAAAGCTATTTTGTTTTTCTCTTTATGTGTCAGGCAAAGATGACAAATGAAACTTTAAAACTCTCAGTTGAAGCATAAAGCTAATAAATAAGGTTAAATGATTGAAAAATAGAAAATGCACAACAGATCTTTAGAAAGTCAAGTTTATGGCAATTGCCTAATTTACAATGTTATAGTGCCTTAAGGGATCAAATTCTGTATTGACTTGTATATCCTTATTACATCCTCCAGTTACATTGGTGCAAGGCATTGACTTCCATCAGGTTAATTTCTCCAGCATGACTGAGAGGAAAATCTCATATTCAGAGCATATAGGATGTACATCAGAGAAAATGTCTCACCCATAATCATTATTCTGATGTTGAGAATTTGTGTTACTGGACATGCATGTTGTGTGTATGTGTGTGTGTGTGTATTGAGGGAATCACTGTGTATGTATATACACACACACTTTTTGTGTATACACATACATACACACACAAATCTATATGTTAAAGATAACTAAACAAGGTGGGATAAATTCTGCCCAGTGCAAATCCATTAACTTCACTTCAATTAAGGATGAATTCAGAAGGGCATACTCTGGCATTACTTATGCAAGTTGATGTAATGGATTCACACTAGTGTAAATGAGAACAGAACTTGACCTGGAATCAGTGCTTCTATCTTTCACAAATAACTACAAATACAGTTACACTTACAGTAGGATTATTGTCTCCCATTCACCTTTGCATAAATACCCAGCTGATACTACCTATGAAAAGGAAAGGTTACTCACTTCTTCAATCTAGATTACTTTCATTTCAGTTATGAAGCCAAAAAAGATTGACTATAAAACCCAAAGAGAGAATGAGCAAGCACAGTGATTCCCTTGATATTCCACCTGTAAACTGAAACACAATATGGCAACTGCCTCATACCTGCTTCTTGAGGAGGGAGAGTCTTTGTTTAAAGGTGCAGTACACCAAAAATGGAGGGACAATTCTTTCCCTCTACACAAGGACAGACTCCACAGATGTCAGTAGGAGTTCCACAAGCTGATTGAGGTAAGAATATGGTCCTTTGATACCAAGTCACTCATGATTTAACATTGTTATTGTAATGAATCAATAAAAGGAGTTTATATTTAAAAACCTTGTCATAAATATAAAGGGAAGGATAACCACGTTTCTGTATACAGTGCTATAAAATCCCTCCTGGCCAGAGGCAAAACCCTTTCACCTGTAAAGGGTTAAGAAGCTAAGGTAACCTCGCTGGCACCTGACCCAAAATGACCAATGAGGGGACAAGATACTTTCAAATCTGGAGGGGGGGGAACAAAGGGTTTGTCTGTTTGTGGTTTGCTTTTGCCAGGAAACAGATCAGGAATGCAGCCTTCCCACTCCTGTTAAGTTAGTAAGTAATCTAGCTAGAAAATGCATTAGATTTCCTTTTGTTTAATGGCTGGTAAAATAAGTTGTGCTGGAGGGTATGTATATTCTTGTTTTTGTGTCTTTTCGTAACTTAAGATTTTGCCTAGAGGGATTCTCTGTGTTTTGAATCTGATTACCCTGTAAGGTATTTACCATCCTGATTTTACAGAGGTGATTCTTTTACCTTTTCTTTAATTAAAATTCTTCTTTTAAGAACCTAATTGATTTTTCATTGTTCTTAAGATCCACAGGTTTGGGTCTGTGTTCACCTGTACAAATTGGTGAGGATTATTATCAAGCCTTCCCCAGGAAAGGGGGTGTAGGACTTGAGGGGATATTTTGAGGGGGAGAGGTCTCCAAGTGGTCTCTTTCCCTGTTTTTTGCTTAAAATGCTTGGTGGTGGCAGTATACTGTTCAAGGACAAGGCAAAGTTTGTACCTTGGGAAAGTTTTAACCTAAGCTGGTAAGAATAATCTTAGGGGGTCTTTCATGCAGGTCCCCACATCTGTACCCTAGAGTTCAGAGTGGGGAAGGAACCTTGACAAACCTAAAAACTGATCAAGAATGGTCTTTGTCTTTGTTTTGTTTTTAGTGTATACTTTGGTACAATGCTTGAATTCAGAAAAGGTATAAAGCATTATTCTCCCCACCCCCAAAATGTAATCGTATATTACAGTTCCCCTCCTCTGGACACTTTGTCCCCATTTTTCAAGAAACAGCAGGCAAAACTATGGACCACATCCTCAGCTGGTGTAAATCAGCTTAGCTGCGATGAAACCAAAGTAGTATTCCAACTGACACCAGCTGAGGTTCTGGCCGATAAGTGTGGTGGGTTATATGGCATAATCGCTTAGGCCTTGTTTACACTTGCAGTGGTGTGTAGGGTACATGTAGCTACATGCCGCAGTGAAAAGCATGCTGTGTCCACATTGCGGTATGTAACTACATGTGGCAGTGAAAGGCTCTGGAACTGGAGAGACAGCAGGGAAAGGCTTCAGCAGCTCTGCACTGTTGGAGCTTTTGCCTGCTGCCTCCCCACTGCCAGAGTCTTTGCCTGTGGTGGAGAAAGGTTCTGGCAGCAGGGAGGCAGTGGTGTATTACACTGCTCAAAACAGCAGTGTAAACACAGGAGGCACTGCTTGGGTGTGTAGAGAGCCATGTTGGGTACATATCCTAAGGTACTGGTGTGTCTTTATGCTACTCGCCTCACCAATACTGCTATTTATACCCACGCTAGAGGAGCATACAGTGTATGTACTCTACATGCCATCGTAAATGTAGACACAGCCTTAGATTCTCTGCTCCTGTACTTAAATACCGCTGCTTTGGTAAGTTAATTCATGAACAATTACATGGATTACTCACAAAAATTAATTTACACTTTCATGATTTAGAACAATTACATATAATAAGCTTGAGGTTATTTACGCCTCAATGAAATCTTTACAAGGCAGTTGATAACTTGCTTTGCGCTTCTAGCCAAAGGTATTACAATTAAAAATAAATTTTTCTTCATTGCCATTATAAGCAAATTGTAAAGCCTGGGCAAATTTGCAGAATACAGCTACAGGATATTATTCAGTGTAAGGCTTAATTCTAAAATTTAATGAACTGCATTTGCATTTTTCATTAGCTACAGTTCTTGTATTTCTTCAGTGATGTCTTAAGATTGTTCTTGAAGTATAAAGTCCAGCTCTGAATTACAACATCATAGTATTTTGGATTTTTTAATGAACCCACCATGTCTACACATTTGGTTGGAAAAAATACATGCCTAGCAAGTTCACTCTGTTGTGTAGTTCATAGGGATGACAAACATACCTGGGAAATTTGAACCATCTTACCAGAGTAATTTATCACCCAATCTGGATGGGAGAAATCAGGTCTCGACTAAAAAAACTGGAACCAAACATAAGAAAAAAATAGTGGAGGTTTAAAACTGAGGCCCTGGGTCTGGTCCACTTTCTGTGGTCTTGATTCTGTGTCAGATTCCGCAGGGTGTTCCATTTCTGAATTCTGTATAGCTGGCCCTAATATGAGGCAGTGAAGCACCCCCTTGATGTTCCTGTTTCTAATGAGGCACTGACGGACTCCTTCTTGTTCCAAAGTACTCTCTCCAAGTTCCTTCAGCCCCCCTAGTCCTGCTGCCTCAGGGAAGGAGGTGAAGAGGTGACCTGGTAAGCAAAGAAGCCTCACAGCATGAGTGGAGGGAATGATGAGAACATTTCTCCACCAAGGCCCCATTCCAGCCTCTCAATGCATTCAGGCTCCCCAGGCCCTGTGACCCACAAATCTCCAAACTCCACACCATGTTTTTGAGTCTTTCATGTTTTTGAGTCCTTTGGCTCCTCCTACTGCTTGAAGCCACAACTCTCTCAGCCTGAAAATTCTTTCAGGCTCCTGATCCCACAGTCCTTCTGGTGATGGATCTCTGCATCCATATCTTCCAGGACTCAGGCCCTCCCTACAATAATTTACCTTTGAAGACTTCAGATGCAGAGGATGATTCAGCTGTGGTCTGTGATCCTCATCCTGTCCTGTTAGCTTCGGTTGTGATGGGCTGGCCTGTGCTCTGTCCCCATTGTGTTTATACTGAGCTCTGTGTCTAGCCTACCCTCAAAGGGCAGAATTTGCCAGGTCCCTGTTTATCAAAGACAGGGCTGGGGTGATTTGACTTCAGTTTTCTGACTGATCCCGCTTTATAGGCTGGAGAAAGGGAAGGCAACATCTCCTCTGAAGACTCTCTTGTGAATGTATTAGTAGGTTCTGTGTCTGCAAACAAAGTGAGAGAAAATATGTGAAAGCAGAGCACAGAGGCGAGCTGGGGCATGAGACAGGGGGAGAAAGGATGGACAGCTTAGGTGGGCACTCTTATAACCCAACCAGAGTCACTAGATTCCCCTTTCCTTCCCTTAGCCTGGGAGACATTGTACCTGGGAAGCCGTCCCCTTCCCCACTTCTTACTACTAGGATGATGGGGATCCATGGCAAGGGAAAGCAATCTTCTCTATCCCAGCATGTTGTGATGGGAATCTGAGCATAGGTGTGGGAACTAGGGGTATGGGGGGTGCTGCAGCACCCCCGGACTCCCCGCTCTCACTTGCCTGGGGTCCTGGCTGCCAGCCCAGCGCACCTGGTGTCCCAGCTGCTGCCCTGCGTGCCCAGGGCTTGGCTCCCAGCCTCAACTCTGGGGGAATGATGGACAGGGGTAAGGGGGCTGGCTTTCAGCACCCCCACTATTAAAATTGTTCCTAAATCTGAGTGGCTAATCCTCTTTCTCTAACCCTCTTCTTCTCTGCCTGGGGAATCCCCTTACTCTACCTGCCTGAGGAATAAAGTCTTTGGGGAGCAACCCCTACCCACAGTCCTGAGGAAGGCAGTTCTCACCAGAGGTCTCCTCTTTATCTTATTGGCCAGTGGGCTTCCTGACCTTGGGTCTCTGCTTTTTACATTCGTATTTTGACTTCTCTCCCACTGCCCAATGGGAAGGAGAGTGAAGACACATGTAGGGTAAAAAGGAGAAAAAGTACAGTAGCAAGAGCAGATCTTCCATCAAATCTCCAAAACACTCTATAGAACCAGCAGGTTAGTGGATCCCTGCCCCATTCCTCACCCCATCTCAGAGAGACAGCAGTAAGTGGAGCAGCTGGGGTTGTGTGTGTGCACACACATGAGTGTGCGCAATGCTGTGAGATTAGGAATTTGTGTGCTTCTTCTGTACCTGTACTTAGCCAGTGGAATTTGCAGCCTCCTGGGAGTATTTCAGCAATGCTCGCTGTGGAGCTCGGTGAGCACTTACACTTACACGTGCCTGGTCAATGCTGGGGATGGAATGGGGTATTTTGCAATGGCCTATGTGGATTTGGGAAAGGCCAACAATGGGTTTTTTCTTTATTCCCTTCATGATACTGAGAATATGTCCTTTGCTGATAGAACCAGGCAAGTGCTATTTAACAGGAAAAGGAGATAAAGGAGAAATCTCCTCGGCGCTATGGTAATACAGATACCACTAATAATAATAATGGCCCTAATCCTTGAGTATAGTTGAGATCCCCATAAAACAGCTCATTAGAGAAGTATACAAAGCTCATTTCAGAGGGATCATGGCGGAACAAGTCTCTTGTCCAGTCTCTGGCTTAACTGAAAGCATCTTGAAAGCTGCTCTCAGATGCAGTTGCTGCCAACAGTCTCAAAGGGCCATTTTGGTAGCTGATGGATCACCAGGACATAGGGTCATTGTGATGAAGCAGAGAGGCCCCATACCAGCAGAGAAGAAGCTAAAGAGACTCTGTGGACCCTGCTATCTCTGTCCTGCTATGCCTGCAACTGATGCTGATCCTGGAGGTGGAATAAAAGGAGAGAATCTGGCTCAGTTCAGGGCTGATTGGGGAGAAAACAGGATTGAGCTCTGTCTCTCTTTGTGAAGGAAGATTTGAGGGTAGAGAAACAGGCCCAACAGCTAGGGCAGCTACTGAGGAAAAAGCACTTAGCCCTCAGAACAGAGTGATGCTCAACTAAGAAGCTGTTTTGGAGATTGGGGATGACCCAGGAGTGAGTTGATTTTACTTTTTTCTTGGGAACATTTCAGGGCTAAGCCCTTCCAGCATCCCAAAGGAGTTAAGACTGTAGGAGGGCCGAGTGGACACAGAGGACTGAGACTTCCTCCCCCACTTCCCAGGGAGATCCCCGGCTATATCAGGACACCGGGAAGGTGCAAAAGGGGGTGCTACTCCAGCCACACCACTACAGCCATCTTTGCCACATCTTTTTCCAGACTGTGCCCCCGGTGCTGGTTATAGGCAGAGGTGTCACTGTAGGAGCCACTATACTGGCTCTGTACCATCAGAGGTTCTCCCAAAACTGGAGAGAGTCTCCCATGGGCATCTAACCTGTCTTTCCACCCAGAATGCCCCTGTGGTGTGGTGCAAAGTGTTGAAGAATATTGAAGAATCAGAGCCAATTATTTTGGTTAGAAATGGTTAATTGACATCAGTGTGTTTACCCTGTGATGGTTCCATTGTACTCAGAATCTACAGGTAGCTCCATCTTAGTACCAGATCCTGGTTGTAAGGAAATGCTAGACATTGCACTTTAAAAAATTAATAATGGCCCTGACATGATGGAATGGCTGGAAGTTCTCCTACTGAGTTGTCTTAAATCAAGGAAAGGAAACTGAACTCAGGTTGAAGTGGCTAATCTCAAAACCAGATTAAAATTGACAGCAAGAAATAAACCAGTCATGACAGGAAGACAGCACAGAATCTAGCTCACCATTAAATTAGCCTCATTTTATTATTATTTTGGTTTAATTGACGTGAATGTGGCCTGGCCTAGACCTTATAGAAACATGTCCTTTTGTACAGAAAAATATGCATTCTGCTGTTAGTATTGGTAATTTATTTCTGCTTGTTTTGGAAGGTACGTAATGAATAAAGTAATTGAAGGATTTCTATCTGGTCTGGATAAAATGCTTTAGTCCCAGGAATAAGGAGTGTGGTAGATAAATAAGCTTAGAGAGAATTTTCTAAGCAAAGTTGACAGCTTAAAGAGATAAGCTGGCACAATTAAAGAGAGCATAGATAAGATTTTATATTACAAGGTAATAACACAGCATGTGCTAAGATTTTCAAATTTGTACTGAAGGATAAAAAAAGATACAAAATGACATGTAACTGAGGGACCTGAAATCATTCAGGCAGACGGCTGCTTCTACCTAAATAGAGTGGCTTATACCATTGTCAGAACTAAAGTAAACAGCACCTAAACACAGATATAACACTTGTAATGCCTGTTTTATTGGCATATCGTAGTCATCTATTTAGGTGATGTGTTGAATTTTATTATATTGAAATCTCATTTTGGCTACTTTTCTCCTTTAAATATTTACTAGATATGTGGAGTGATAGATAACACTGGCAAGAACAGTGGTGTACTAACCTCTAGTCCCATCTGGGGTTAGGCTATTGCCTCGGCCCAAGATTTTATTTTAAAAAGTAACAGACCACTGGACTTCTCTCTAATGTATGTGAAATGAATGGTCAAATCATCGGAGTTTGAATGCCTGGTGGGATGTGGAGTCCCCAAAGGAATAGGAAAACCTGGGCAAATATGAAAGGTCAGGTTCTAGAGGAGTGAGATGTATACGGTCAGCTAAAGAAAAGGAAAACATTTTGAAAAAGTTAGGTGAAAATTTAATTCTGCCTCTGGTACTGCAATTTTTGGAACAGGCTACTCATGAGACTAGCTTTTACACTTTAGGAGTTAATCTTAATACACTATAAGGATAATTCATCTTCAGACAGTTTCGCCACTGTATTGGGTAACATAAGGATATTTTCCACATCTTTTATTTTTTCCAAAAAATATATTTTATTGTGAAAATACTCCCCTTATTTGAATTTTCCTATATCTTATATAATATCCCAGGGCAATGATACAGCCAAAAAGCTTGTTGTAAATCCATATCTACCTTTTGGCACCTTCCATGAAGACTCCTTTCCTATAATGGCAATTTGTCATATTTTAGTAAATCCAGCCTTGGTGCTTGGGGAAGTTATATTGATTTCCCGCATTTTGGCATGTGAAAATTTAGAACAAGCCCGAAGAGAGTGCAGCAGAGGGTTTGAACTCAGACATCTGTGTGAGCATGTGTTGAAGCCATAAAATGGCTGCATATTATGTACTGAAGGAGGTTTTCCCTTGCTGAGTGTGTAAAATTGCACACTAATAAAAGTTGTTTGAACTTATTCATAAATGCAAACCAGTTTGAAATCAATGCTCCCATGTGTGAGAGCTTTATGCCAGTTGCGGCCTTGTTTTGGATGGGATATTCTTGTACACAGTCCTAGTAGCCAGCATGCTTATCTCCCACGGAAGATCTCCATACAAATAAAAAGATGTGTAACAGATGCAGGGACCAGACTACAGAAAAAAGACCTACACTGGTTACCTTTATGAAAATCAGATATGGACCCAAGCTGCAACATTCAGATGTGTAACTAGATTTTGAACAACCTACAATTTGGGGTGTTCTACTGGATTAAAATTTGGATCATATAGCTGGTTGTTGTCTATTTCTACATTTAAAAACATAGGACCAAATACTGAGCTGCAGTGTTGGATTGTGTCAAGGCTAAATCCCCACTCTGTCATTGACTACAGAAGATGGGGTCCCGCAAGGATTCTAAAAATTAATACTGGCCACTCCAGGCTTGTATTAAACTCCCAAGGTTACAGCTTTTCTCTGACATTGGGTTGGTAAATGCTGCCACCACCCAAAAAAAACCCCTTGGACCCAGGAAGGAACACTTGGGAATTCCTCCCTGTGGGGTACCCTCAAACCCTTTCACCACCCCTCCGGGGAAGAGCTGAGAAAGAAACAAAGGAAATTAGCTGTGCTACCACCTAATCAAACAACATGCACAAACCTCTTAGGACACCAAAAATCCAATCCTGTTCTTAAAAAAGGTAAATTTTATTAAAAACAAAAAGGAAAAAAATACATCTGGAACTTAGGCTTTTGCTAGATTTTAAAAGAGCAATTCCAAAAGTTAAGCACTCAGACCAGTTTTCTTGGGTGTTCAGTTTAAAGATTACAAGCAAACAAAAGCATCAGGGATTAGCACAGAGGAGATCCACAAGCCAAAATAAGAACAAAACCTGATTGCGTCTATCTAAACATTCCCTATCCAAATAATTTCTTCTAGGTGTAACCCTTCTGCCTGTCAGAGTTGGCAGCAACAAGGGCTGGGTTCAGTATCTAGGGGTTCCGTTCAGTGATGAGCTGCCAAAATCTTAACGGGTTCCCTCCTCACCCCACGAGGGGGTCGTCGCCCATCCCCACCTCCTGGGACTCCTGCCCCATCCCCCGCATTCCTTGATGCTCCCCCCTCAGGACCCCTGACCATCCACCCCCTCCCCTGTCCCCTGACTGCCCCCAGAACTGGGCAGGAGGGTCTCGTGGGCCACCTTAGTGGGTGCCCACCCCACCCCTAAGAGCCAGAGGGACTTGCCGGGGGGGCAAGGTGGGGAGTCCTGGAGGTGCTTACCTGGGGCAGCTCCCAGGAAGCATCTGGCAGGTCCCTCTGGCTCCTAGGGGTGGGGGAGCGTAGCTAGGGGGGGAAGCAGGGGGAGTGGGGCTTGCCCCCTGATCACATCAAAAGTGGCACCTTAGACGATGACTCCCTGGGTGCTCCGGGGCTGGAGCACCCACGGGGAAAATTTGGTGGGTGCAGAGCACCCATCGGCAGCTCCCCACCCCGTGCCCGGCCCCAGCTCACCTCACCTCCGCTCTGCTTCCTCCACTGAACGCACTGCCCCACTCTGCTTCTCCGCGCCACCCCCAGCTTCCCGTGAATCAGCTGTTTGGTGGGAAGCCTGGGAGGGCTGAGAAGCAGGCGGCAGCTTCCCCCTCAGGCCGAGGGTGGCAGAGGTGAACTGGGGTGGGGACCGTTTCCCCTGCGCGGCCCCCTCCCTGGTTACCTGCTGCGGTGCGGGCGGCCCTCCTTGCACCCCCCCGCGCAACAGCTCACCTCCGCCTCCCTGGGCCTGAGTGGAAAGCCGCAGCCTGCTTCTTTGCCTGCCCGGCTTCCCGCACGAACAGCTGATTCGCAGGAAGCCTGGGGGGGGCAGAGAAGCAGATCGGGGCGGTGTGTTTAGGGGAGAAGCCGGAGGCAGAGCGGAGGTAAGCTGGGGCTGGGGATGGGACGGGGAGCTGCTGGTGGATGCTCTGCACCCACCATATTTTCCTCTTGGGTGCTCCAGGGCTGGAGCACCCATGGATTTGGCGCCTAAGGCGCCACTTTTGGCCGGTTAAATTTAGAAGCCCTTTTAGAACCGGTTGTCCCTCGCAGAACAACTGGTTCTAAACGGGCTCCTAATTTAACAACCGGTTCTAGTGAACTGGCTCCAGCTCACCACTGGTTCGGTTTCAATAACACAAGGCAAAACTGGCTTGAGCCCCTACCCAGTGACCTGGGACAATTACATACCACTCCCCTAGAAGCCTCTAAGACGCAACACTTCCCCTCACACAAGCACAGAGTCTGAGTGTAGCAAAAGCTTTTTATAAAGGAGGGAAACAATGCAGGGAAACACCACAAACAGGATTCATAACACCAACCATGAGCAAAAGACACCCCCCCCCAGGTAAGTTTGGCAGTGTCCTTTTCCCCTCAGGATCTTAAGTCCAGAAACCCAATAGTCACCCCTGCATAGTTTCTGTCCTTGGTCAGTGCAGCCCCCTCAGAGTTCAGAAGTTCATCTGCAGTTTACCTCCCAGCCTGGGTGGAGGGAGGTATGGGGGCATCTTACATGCTCCACTGCTCGGATCGACGGCCGAGTGCCACGTCTCTCCATGGGGTTCTGTCGCAGTCTTCACCACCAGCTGTGCTTCTCTTCCAGCCGTCCTGCTGGCCACTCCTCTCCACCAGCCACCCAGCTATCCACGCCACTCTCCACACTAGCCATCCTGCTGTCTGCTCAGCAAATTGTCCCCCACACCCAACAGAGCTCTCAGTAACTTGAACTCTTTTTAGTGATTTCAGCTCTCAGTGAGTTTTAGGTGGTAGTAAGAGAGCCTCAGCACTGGTGTACCACTAGCCCAAAGTAGGTCTAATGCTTAGACCCAAGTATCAGTGATTTCAGCTCTGTAGCATGTAACAAAATTCCTAATAGAGCCAAAATTAGCTCTGTTGTTACACAGTGGAGCAAGAAGAGGAGATTAAAGTAGTGTTTAGGGTCCTCAGGAAGCACCCACACTACTAGGTACATATACCTATCCCCAACCTCTCTCAAGTCACTGGGTTTTGGAACCCATGTCCCTTGCCTAGCAAATGCTACTTAGTTGAGGGCGAGTTCCTCCATCATAAAATACCAAGTACAGTTCTACTGTCCTTGATTCACATAACCAAGATAACAACCCTTTATTATTCCTGCCCCAATAACAAAGAGACTGGGGATCCCACAGCAGCCAAAGTGACCATTTGGGCAAGCAGTCCATCATGCTAGGCAGGGTGGGTATGCCCATGCAAACAAGATCAGCCCCTGAAGTCCTTTTCCACAGCTGACCACCAGATGTCAGGGTAGAGCTCATTCTGACTCTGCTTGCATAGGTATGGAAGATACTTTTTCATACCTGGTTCAAACCTTACACAGCATTCCTGCTTATAGCATTATTGCTCCGTCCCTGCAGCCCTGAGAACAGCAGACAAAGGGAAAGTTTCTTTCCCAATTTTAAAAGTTCTAGCCTTTCCATTGGCTTTTTTGGTCAGGTGCCCACTCCTTTTCTTTTACCTGTGGGCTTGTTAACCCTTTACAGATAAAGCAAGCAGAGAACAGACACCAAGAGGAATTTTACAGCTAACTGGGTGTCTGTCAAGGTTCCTTCCCCACTCTGAACTCTAGGGTACAGTTGTGGGGACCTGCATGAAAACCTCCTAAGCTTACTTTTACCAGCTTAGGTTAAAACTTCCCCAAGGTACAAAATTATTTTACCCTTGGATTTCCACTGCCACCACCAAACTTTATCTGGGTTTACTGGGAAACGTGGTTTGGACACGTCTTTCCCCCCAAAATCCTCCCAACCCTTGCACCCCACTTCCTGGGGAAGGTTTGGTAAAAATCCTCACCAATTTGCATAGGTGACCACAGACCCAAACCCTTGGATCTTAGAACAATGAAAAAGCATTCAGTTTCCTTACAAGAAGACTTTTAATAGAAGTAAAGGAATCACCTCTGTAAAATCAGGATGGTAGATACCTTACAGGGTAATTAGATTCAAAACATAGAGAATCCCTCTAGGCAAAACCTTAAGTTATAAAAAAGACACACAGACAGGAATAGTCATTCTATTCAGCACAGCTCTTTTCTCAGCCATTTAAAGAAATCAGAATCTAACACATACCTAGCTAGATTAGGAGTACTTGTGGCACCTTAGAGACTGGTGCCACAAGTACTCCTTTTCTTTTTGCGAATACAGACTAACACGGCTGTTACTCTGAAACCTAGCTAGATTACTTACTAAAAGTTCTAAGACTCCATTCCTGTTCTGTCCCCGGCAAAAGCAGCATACAGACAGACCCAGATCCTTTGTTTTTCTCCCTCCTCCCAGCTTTTGAAAGTATCTTGTCTCCTCATTGGTCATTTTGGTCAGGTGCCAGTGAGGTTACCTTTAGCTTCTTAACCCTTTACAGGTAAGAGGATTTTTCCTCTGGCCAGGAGGGATTTTAAAAGGGTTTACCCTTCCCTTTATTTTTATGACAGTGTCCATCAAAGGGGGCTACCTACCACCCACTTAATTTATCACAGATTGCTTGGCTCAGCTTTGGAAGTAAGGGAGAAGCAAGTTCAAGGTAATGTTAAGCCCACTTTGTGCTGCATAATCCTGGGACTGTCCTGGAGCCCTGGCATAAAGTAGGACACCCTATATCAGCTGCAAGCAATCCTCAGGTCCCCTTTTGGCAGCCAGGGATTGCCAGGATGTAACAGTGTCTTGGCTATGTCCCTTTCCCAGGCCATACTCTCTGTGAGCACTGTGATGGGGCGTGCTTTCACAAAAAACAGGGTGGAGGAGCAAAGTTGCCCCACTGTGGTGGAGCATTGGGGAGTATTGTGTCTACAGCCTCAGTTATCTTACTCAGTAATGGAGGCAGAAAATGTAAATATGTCTTTCTTTGCCAAATCTTATTAGTCATTCAAATCTCTATCTTACAACAGACAGACTCTTAAAAGGAAACATAAAGAAAAAAGCCAGAGCAATTAGATGAAATGTATCTGCTGCTTGCTTCCTGGTTCCTTTGTTCTTCCTCCCTCGTCTCCTCTTGGGCATTTCTCTAAGCAGTAGCGCTCATCGACAGCGGGACTAGCAAGTCCACTTTAGTCATTCTCTCTCTTCAACAACAGTCCAGAGCAGTTATACAATTTACAGTTCTTTCATTCCCATTCTTACAAGATTCTCAGAAAAAGTTGGGAGTATGTACGGTATCCAGTATAAGTACAGGAGCCCAATCCTGCAAGAAGCTGAGCTACACCTATTTTGCTGAAGCCAACGGCATTCATCACGTCACAGCAACAGGCCCAGGAAGACTTAAGAGCTGTGAGTCCATCCTTAGTATGACTCTTTGCATTTTGTCAGCTTATGACAAATGTATTTTACTGGAATCTTTTGTCTAATATAACTTTCTTTTCTTACTGGCTTAATAAAAGAAATCAAACAAACCTTTTCAGGAGAAGGAGAAAACAGTGAGTAAGAAATTGAAAAGCAGGAAAGAAAAAAAACAATACAACAATACAGAATAAGGAAACACTGATAAGTAGGTTCCATATGTCAGTCAATGGTGTGAAGATATTAACAAGCAAATCTTTGACATTAGGCTTTGTAATGGTTAGTTTTAGGCTGTTAATAAATGGAACTTTGCCATGACCCCCTTTTAATGGCTTCAGAGGGATCATTATGAGGTATCACATTAACATCATAATGTCCCCATATTATAAGTTAATATGCATACAGTAGAAAGTAACTCTGTATCTTTACTGCAGATAAACACTGTAGTTATTACTAATTTGTATTGCAGTAGTGCCCAGAGGCCTCAATCAGGGGCCCATTATGCTAGTTACCATACACACCCAAAGAAAACAGTTTCCCTGACCCAAAGACATTGCTGCCCAAGGCCTGGATTCAGAAGAGATTTATAAACATGCATAAAGATGTCTGGAGAGTAAATTTGCAAAACATCTCTCAAATTTTAGGACAAGCTCTTTTTCTTTGTGAGCTCTTTACATTTACATTTCTCCTTTAAAAAAACTGAAGATCTGTCTATGCAACTTAAACTCTGCATTTGGGTATAGAACACTCCCCTTGAACTATAACATGGTAATCTGATATCTTGGATTTCCTCGAATATTCCCAGAATCAGGAAGAGGAGAATCTTGTTATGGATGGGACCTGAATGAATGTCAGAAAAGACAATAGGGGCATTTCACCAGACACGTACTTCCACTTTGCTGAGAGTTGATTCTGTTAGTACCTGTAAAACGCAATGTTTATTCTAAATGCCACCATCTTTTTAGAGAGAAGACCCATGAGGACCAAAGCAGTGACTGGTCAATCTAAAAGAAATGTGGAGTTTTGATTTGGATAAACCAGACTTTAATCTGCAAGTTGGACTGGAGATATCTGAACAAGACAATTTCTTTAGGGGTTGTCAGTTCTGTTTTTCCCTCAGGCAACTGCAGTTCTAGAAAATGTCATGACATTTCCTATTTCAATCCTGCGTGGAACCAGGGAATGTAGAGAGGTGTGAATGTTTGAAATAATCAAGTTTCTTTTTTCCCCCACAATTGTGTACGTGTGAATTTAGAGTTCCTGAAAGTTGCTGGATTGACAGCCATGCTGCTGCCAGTTCTGTATCGGATCTGTGGATAGAGGACTCCAGTCTTCAGGGGTGTTAACTTAGCACTTTTCATGGAAACAAGATTCACACATTATTTAAGGTAATCTACTGTATATACACTATGCTTTTATTGAGACTAAAGGGCCTTCACCTGGCAAGATGTGGCTGGATGGGAGGAAGGTTTCAAGGGCTGGAGTCCTGGGATGGGAAAGATTAACAATGGATTTATTTTATTTTTTACAAATAATCATAAAAGCAGCACCTTCCCCTAGGCTCTGTGCTCCCTTGACAAATACCTAAAATACAGCCCAATTAAGACAAACACTAGCAAACCAATACTTTCTTTTCATAAAAGAAGAGCCAGACCAGGAAACCAAATTTTCCCCCTCAGCTCTGACAACATTCCAATCTCATTCCAAATAAAAATCCATTTTTACCATAGAATTCCCATTGAAATCAATGAAAGTTTTGCTTGGGGAATGGAATTCTTAATTTTAAGAGGAAAGAAACGGTCCAGTGGGTAGGGCAGTAGCTGAAGACTTGGTTTACCTGACTGCCCTACCTCCCAGGTGTGTTTTAATGTATTTATCCTCACAACTTGTGTGGCTCTCAAATGCTATAGTGATGAGGGTCAGATAAATCCCTTGCACAGATGAATGGAGTTTTGGGGCTCTAAGTCAGAGGGCCATATTCTGGCAAGTCAATGGGGCTAGGAGTGGAGTAAGGTGCCACTCAATGTTCAGGGTAACAGAATATGGCCCAAAACTTTCACATTCAGTGAAGTTACAGTTTTCAAAAAATTATTCACCTCACCAAATTTGTCCATTGAATAAGGGCTGTTGTGCTTTCATTTTCTGCTCAGTGTTTTCAACATTTATCTCATTATTTAAAGGTCCATTAAGGACTCCCAACTACTTTTAATGGTCTGTAATAGCACAAATGCAGCAGATATGTTGAAACATCATTAGAGATACAAATCGTAATCAAAACAAGGATATTTGTTGTGTAGCTTGTCACTTTGAGTGCGTGGAGTAACAGCTTTGTTTGAATGTCCTTGCTTTTGTCAGTTCCTGGTAGACTCTTAGCATTCATTTAATGTAATGTGAAGTCACTTATTTGATAATTTTATTGCTTGAATAAAACCACTTTAAAACAGATATGAGGAAAATGTAAATGAACAGAAAACTGACTATCATTTTTGAGGTGAGTTTTGCTCACAAAAATGAGAGACTGCAGACTTAATCTAATGCCCATTACTGAAGTCATTGGGCTGATCAAGAACTAAGTGGTCTATCTTAGACCAGCAGGGCATGGGAAGAAAATGTACAAGCACCCCTACATAAAATTGCCTATGAACGTCCATCCTCCGTACTGGCAGTATGACACCCTGGCTTTTGCAGTAGTGGGCTTTTCTTGAAGGATGGCTGACAACCAGGCCAAATTTTGTGCTTATTTTTAGAAGAGAAACACAATTGGTTTAAAGATGTATCAGTCCATGCATCTACAAAGTTAGGAGCAGCAATTTAGCATTTGTATAGCATTTGTATAGCAAATGGCTGCTCAAATCATACAATCACTGAAATGCAGGGCTAGAAGAGACCTCAAGAGGACATTAAGTCAAGCGGAGGCAGGACCAAGTAAACCTAGACTATCTCTGACAGGAGTTTGTCCAATCTAATCTTAAAAACCTCCAATGATGGGGATTCCACCACCTCTTTTAGAAGCTATTCTAGAATGTAACTACCTTTATAGTTAGAAAGTTTTTCCTAATTTTTAACCTAAATCTCCCTTGCTGCAGATTAATCCCATTATTATTTATCCTAATTTCAGTGGACATGGAGAACAAACAGTCACCATCCTCTTTTAATAGCTCTTATCTTATTGGAAGACTTTTACTGGGTCCCCCCTCAGTCTTCTCTCCTCAGGAGTAAACATACCCAGTTCCTCATAGGTCAGGTTTTGAAAACTTTTTATCATTTGTATTGCTTGCTCTGGACTTTTCAATTTATCCACATCTTTCCTAAAGTGTAGTGCCCAGAATTAGACCTAGTACTCCAGCTGAGGCCTCACCAGTGTAGAGCAGAACATCTTACATATGACAATCCTGTTAATATATCCTAGAATTATTAGCCTTTTTGCAATTGCATCGCATTGTTGACTCATATTCAATTTGTGATCCACTGTAACCACCAGATCCTTTCAGCAGCATTATCACTTAGCCAGTTATTTCCCATTTTGTAGTTGTGCATTTTCTTTTTCCTTCCTAAGTGTAGTACTCTGCACTTGTCTCTACTGAATTTCATCTTATTGATTTCAGACCAATTCTCTAATTTATCCAGGTCATTTTGAATTCTAATCCTGTCCTCCAAAGTGCTTGCAACTCCTCCATGTTTGGTGTCATCTGCAAGTTTTATAAGCATACTTTCCACTCCATTATCCAAGTCATAAATGAAATTATTGAATAGAACTGGACTCAGGACTGACCCCAGCGGAGTCATCCTCCCAGTTCAGTAACCTCTCTTTGAATGTGGTCTTTCAACCGCATTTTCAGAATTTGCATAGAGGGAATGCAAGCAAAATAGTACATAGGGTCAAAAATTACACTGTCATTTCTCTATCAAAAATGCTACAAATAAGATTATTTCCTCTTTGTTACTCTGCCCATTACATAACTAGAGCTGGCCTAAACTCAGGGATTTCAGTTTGCTGGGGATTTTGCTATTTATGAATTTGCTTTTGTTCTGATTTGGAATTAAAGCAAATTTATGGAATTTCTCAGGAAAATGGAGATCCCTGAATATATTGTTTCAGAAACACCAAAATATGGTGTTCCTGAAATGAAATGGGATACTGACATTCTTGTCACTGAATTGCAGCCATTAAATTTGCAAGAATGTCAATTTCACTTAGATTCTCCTTGGGGAACAAAGAGTCTTCAAGCCCTTAGAGTCTGGCTGTGTCAAAGGATCTGGGGCTGCCAGCTTTCCCACCAGAGCTGTGGACCCCCAAACCTGCCCGTGTTTCAGTGAAAGTTTCACTGAATCTGTAATAAGACTGAGTGAAACATTTCTGCACAAAGAATCATCGTTCCCTTAAACTTCTTACCAGCTCTAGTCATAACCCCCTCTTTGAATCCATCTCTGGATCTCAGTCTATCTTAATCAAAGCTAAGGTCCTCTCACTTTTGAAGGCCTGCACAGCTCTGTCCCTGCCTATATCTCTGCTGTCCTTTCTTCTTGCCCCTTCCTCTCTTTGGGTTCTTTTTAGCTTCCCTTTGTAGCCTCTCTTTTGGGTTTTTGTGTTTTTCTTCTATTCTTTCCTATGTGCTTGGATCCACCTCCATATTCTTGCGTGCCTAAACAATTTTCTTTTCATCTAGTGATGAATTCACTTTTTCCGGATTTGCTGTATAGTGAATACCCATCCCTGAAATATAATCAGATACCAAGTACTATACAAACTCAGCATTAAGGGATGTTACACAGTTTTTGAATACAAATTTGTAGAAGTTTTTCCAGCATTGTTGTAAAAGTGACCAACAAAACTATACTCCACAGCTATAAACTGAAACAGTAAATCTATAATCCATACACCAGTAGTGACTTATCAATAGTGTTGGCTGACTAATGGGAACATTTACTGAGAAATAATTACAAAAATGTTAGAATGGGCAATGAATATTATTCCCCCATCTTTAATTTATGTAGAATAATCATCCATACTACTACAGAAATCATTATATTTTCTTGCAGAAGTAATCCATGAAGGTTTAAATATATTTGTACCAAAATTCTCAGACAATGGAAAGCTGTGATGAGCCATCAAGCAAGGAGTGATCTGGAAACTGATTCATACAAGAAGGTAATTTGGAGACTACAGAATAAATTAAGATTATACTTTGTACATTTGTTCAATAAACAATAACTCTGACAAAGAACATTTTAAGAAAATAACACTCCAGAAAAAGATCATCAATCATGTAAAAGTCATGAGGAGAATTAAGGTAATGCAAATTACATATTCTACCCTCAATAGTTAAAAATGAAATACAGATCATGACATTGCAATTGTTGCCTTTGATTGTCCCCTAGTAGTAAATAGAGCACCACTGCTGTCTCTTTGATAGTGATAACATACTAGCAAGGAAAAAAAAGTGAAAATTACTCACATTTCATGTAGGAATATCTAAACCACACACTTTCAGGGATCCTGTATACTATCACCCTTTTAATACTTTTTTAGGCTTTCATCCAAAATGGACCCCTCGTTATCTCCTAGCAGATGTGCTTTTTTAGGCATTTTTAAAAGTAAGTGAACTCATACAAGTTTTTTTTTTGTTGTTAAAGAAAAACAAGACTAAAAATGATGTATTATGACCCTCCTTGCCACGGAACACTTCAGAATCCTTTTTTTGGGGCATACACATGAAGGCAGATCCTCAGCTATGTGAATTGTTTTAGGTCCATTGACTTGAATTGAGCTATGTCTATTCACGCCAGCCAAGGAAATACACCAGACTCTTGTGTAGAATGGATACGGGGTGCAATTGAAGCAGACGAGGAGGAAAGCACTGAATGTAAAGTCAATAATGTAATCCTGATATTATTCTATGTTTTAAACCCATGTGTGAAAGAGAGTGATGAATCAAGTCCTGCTTTCTGCCTGTACCAGTTATTAACTGCTAGGAAAAGAATGGTGCTGCAAACCGTGAAGAAAAAAAAAAGTAATCACAGCATCATTAATCAGACAAAGTGGAAAAAGATCAAATGGTAATTACTTCATTCGATTCACATGATTTAGAATAGAAATAATGACCCCAAGTCAGGCATTTCCGAGTGGTTAATTCTTGAATTTTAGGGCCCAAGAAATTAGGATTCAGTTCCTCTAACTGGCCATTAACTGACAGTAAATACCTTCCCTGTCATTTATTATTGCTTCATTATACCCTAATTGGCATGTCGAATGTTTGCACAATACTTGACATTATTTGAAAGTGTGTGTCAACTTCATTTTGAATGACATTATGTGCAATAACGGCTATGGATAACTGATGTGGATGCTAAAATATTGATCAAAGTTTTCAATGCTTCTGCTGTTTCAAAACCCTTTTTCTCAAAGTATCAAAAGGCATCTGGTCAATTTTAAAGGGCTAAGGGCCTGATTCTGATCTCGCACCAATATTAATGAGTAACTCTGTTGAAGTGAATGGAGTTAGACTGGTGTAATACTGGTGTGAGATCAGAATCAGGCTTCAATTACTTGGTTATTTTTTTCTAAATTAACCCACTGGGGATAATAGGGTATGTCTACACTGCAATGTAAGCCCAGGGTTTGAACTTAGGCTCAAGCATAACTCCCTATCATAGATTCCTTGGAGGGCCAGCTGTGATCTAGTGGGTGGCACATCCAGTATCTCCTCTCAGCAGGAAGGCCTTTCAGCTTAGTTCCTCACCTGAGGATTGGCTTAGCTTCACCTTGGGTTTGCAATGTCCTTGTCCCCTTCTTATCAGAGGGGAGTGAGACTGGAATGTGGCTTATGCCTCTCCTGCAGCAGGGGCAGTTGGAAGGGGAGCCCAGGCCCTCCCACTCCACCAGGCTCCAACCCAGAGCCCTATGAGGGTCAACAGTGCCTGGCATCCTGGAGTGCCCTCAGAGTTACCCTCCTTGTGTCACGTCCTACCATCTCTCTCCCCACAGCTCCAAGTCCAATATGAGATAACAAAAGAAAAAGACAACTAAACCTTCAGCCCCAACTGGGCTCAGCGTACAGTCCTGTTCCTCACAGGGCGGCTTCTTTGACACCCTTGTCCAGCAGTGCTCAGGGTAGGTCTGTCTTCCTCCCTATTCTGAGCTGAGTTGCTCCCTTTTAAGCTTCCTTTTCACTTGGAGCATGCTCTGCAGGTCTAGGGGAGGCCGGGGTTACCTGGGCCCAATATTGTCCTTTAACTCCTTTGGGCCCAGTGTACACACCATCACACCTCCCTTCCATCTATGCTCAAATCACACTAACCCAGGGCTCGGACCCAAGGTCCCAGGACCCAGTGAGGTGGAGGATCTTTACCTGAGTGAAGCCAGGACTCAGGGTTCAAGACATATAGCTTTGCAGTGCAGCCACAGTCTCACTGGACTTGTGCTCTGGGAGTCCATCAAAAGTATTCCACAAGCTGATTTCTTTGGCCTCTGAACAGTCAAATTTGGTGAAAAGTCAAGTTTTCTCATACTGCACCATGAACAAAAGGCTAGAGTGGCCACATTTTGGGAGGGTGCTAGGAATTCTGGGATTAGGTGGTTGGATTTGGGCCTTCATAATGCAGTGTAGATGCTAGAGCCCCAGAGTGGGACCCAGGATTCAACAGTTTCTAACCTGGGGTTACAAATGAGTATAGACACTCAGCTCTAAGTTAACAAACTCAGGGTGTCTCACTTGAGTTCCACTAATCCCAGGCTTACATTACAGTTTAGACATACCCTAAGAGGTTTTGAGTTAATGTTTGAAATCTCAAGAATGGGTGCAGCAGAGCGTGATTTTAGTGATGCAGGGCCTGATTCTAATATCCTTTATACTGGTTTTCCCCCAGTCTAACTCCTTTAACCTCAACCGAATTACACCAGTTTTAAGTCTGTGTGGCATCAGAATCAAAGAAGTTATTCTTGATTTACACAGCTGTGTATGAGTTCAGAATCAGACCCTTTGTTGGTGGTCCTCTGTTTTCTGGGACCGACATGCAGGCCTGCCGATAGGGGGGCGGGGGGCGCAAACAGGGCAATTGCCCAAGTGCCCAGGCAATTTAAAAGGGCCCAGGGTCCCCTGGCCACTGTTGCTGCCACAGTAGCAGTGGCGGCTGGAAGCCCCGAGCCCTTTAAAATCACCCGGGTGGGATGCAGGGCGCCTAGGTGCGCTAGACCGCTCTGGGCCCCGCGCTTTGGGGGTCCCACAGGCTAGCATGGGTGGTCCCAGAAGTGACGGATTTATTACTTACAACCCAGGCCCCGCCTCCCCTAGGAACGGTCATGGTCCTGGCCCGGGGGCCCAGAATTTCTGTCGGCAGGCCTGCAGACATGAAAATATCCCATATTGATATTTGGGACAGCATGCTGCTGAAGCTGTCATTTTTCATGTGAGACATCAAGAGGTCATGAGTATGTCTAGTCACTAAAGAACCACTGGCACGTTTCACAGTAATTTTTCAAAAGTAGTATTCGTCCTATTATCCTGGTGAAACTCCATTTGGGTAATTGTATATGGTCATTTTCAATTCCTCCATCAGTTTCAGATGCATACAGTATTCACTTTCTGTCCTAAACTGTTTGTATAATGTTGTTGTTAAACAGCTACCCTATTGCAGCTCAGAAGTGCATTTCAGATGGGAGAAATGATTTATATTTATATATTGCTATATGGTTTAGGATCCATTAGAATGAAAGGGTTTGCATAGATTTAAGTTAGAATGAAAATGTGCTATTTTGAATAAGTTTTAATTAGGGCTGTCAAGCGATTACAAATTAATCATGATTAATCGTGCGATTAAAAAAATAATCTTGATTAATCACACGATTAATCGCACGGCTAAACAATAATAGGATACCGTTTATTTAAATAGTTGTGGACATTTTCTACCCATGTGTCCATGCTGATAGGTTCTGCTTGATAACAATCCAAAGCAGTGCGGACTGACGCATGTTCATTTTCATCATCTTAGTCAGTCAGATGCCACCAGCAGAAGGTTGATTTTCTTTTTGGTGGTTTTTCTGTAGTTTCTGCATCGGAGTGTTGCTCTTTTAAGACTTCTGAAAGCAGGCTCTACATCTCGTCCCTCTGAGATTTTGGAAGGCACTTAAACCTTGGGTTGAGTGCTGTAGCTATCTTTAGAAATCTCACATTGATATCTTCTTTGCATTTTGTGAAATCTGCAGTGAAAGTGTTCTTAAAACAAACATGTGCTGGGTCATCATCTGAGACTGCTATAACATGAAATATATGGCAGAATGTGGGTAAAACAGAGTAGGAGACATAATTCTCCCCCAAGGAGTTTAGTCACAAATTTAATTAATGCATTATTTTTTTAAAAAGCATCATCAGCATGGAAGCATGTCCTCTGGAATGGTGGCTGAAGCATGAAGGAGCATACGAATGTTTAGTGTATCTGACATGTAAATACCTTGCAATGCTGGCTATAAAGTGCCAAGCGAAGACCTGTTCTCACTTTCAGGTGATATCGTAAACAAGAAGCAGGCAGCATTATCTCCCGTAAATGTAAACAAAATTGTTTGTCTTAGCGATCGACTGAACAAAAAGTAGGACTGAGTGGACTTGTAGGCTCTAACATTTTACACTGTTTTGTTTTTGAGTGCAGTTATTCAACAAAAAAAATCTACATTTGTGAGTTGCACTTTCACGATAACGAGATTGCACTACAGTACTTGTATGAGGTGAATTGAAAAATACTATTTCTTTTGTTTGCCATCTTTACAGTGCAAATGTTTGTAATCAAAAATAACAATAACAAAAGTGAGCATTGTCTACTTTGTATACTGTGTTGTAATTGAAATCAATATATTTGAAAATGTAGAAAAGCATCCAAAAACAATTTAATAAATTTCAAGTGGTATTCTATTGTTTAACAGTGCAATTAAAACTACGATTAATTGCATTTAATTTTTTCAGTCAGGATTCCTTTTTTTGAGTTAATCGTGTGAGTTAACTGCAATTAATCAGCAGCCCTATTTTTAATGGGAAAATGTGCATGACAAGATTTTAATCCAATATGATTTGAATTATAAAATCTGTAAAAACAGGTCAGTCAATGACAGATCTTGAAGTGTAGTACTGCTTTCAGGGATTGATGTAACAACATTCTGGTGCTAAATCTAGATGAGATTAAAGCTCATAATTAGTTAGATTGTGATTCATATGGAATATAGGACACTGGTAACTGGTGTTCAGTGGGTAAAAAGGACAGATGTATGTATTTTGAGTGCTTTAGCAAAATTTGATATTTGACATCAATACTGTGCAGATATAATGCCCAATCAATATCAAGTGCTTGTTTTTGCTGCTATAAATCAATAGCAACCTTTCAATGCATCCTACTCCAGAATGAAAAGACACATGTTTGGAATTACTGTGCATTGTTGCTCAGCCAAGGCAAGGATTACTTCTCTGCTTTCAGTTTGTGCTCTATAGCCAACTTTTAAAAATGGTTCTATTCTCTACTTTGCTTGCTTTTCAACAGGTGTTTGGAAGAGTAAAGGCCAAATCTGGTTTAACTCCAATAAGGCTGATGAGGCTTCATTACTGCAACTGAGAGCAGAATTTGGTTTCAACATAGTGGTGGATGAGTAAAATGGAATTGGCACTGGAATTGCAAAAGAAAAAGCTGGCTGTTGCAAAGCTTAAATTGAAATCCACGCGGGGCGGATCATGCTGGCAGCTCCTCTGGAGTGGCTGTACCACCCCCAGCCCTTCCACACAGCTGCATCTCCTGTCTGAGGTCTGAACAGCCCAGCCAGAGGACAGGGCTGGGGGTGGGGTGGGGAGGAGTCATGGGGGAGGTCACGTGTCCCCCCCTTTAGCTGGTGCCTCCCTTTGTTTCCCTCCCAGTAGCCACCGTACCAGTAAGAATTAAAATCTACTTGCATCACTGACTATGTCCTAGCTGCACTTGGAGGTAGTGGAGAATGGTGGCCACAGGGAGATGGTTGTGGCTCCCGGATCCTTGACCATGCAGTTTCAGCAGATATCAGAGCAGATATTAGGGCCTGCTTTAACCTCCTCTGCAGGCATATGGTCTGCCTTTGCACCAGTGGAGGATCAGACATAGGGAAGCTCTACTCCACCATCCTCCCCATGTCCATATCCCACTCCAGGAATACCCGTGATACACCTCTCACTCTCCTTTTGCCAGGGATGTGGGGGCAGCTGGCTCAGGAAGCGTCATAGTCACCTCCACCAACTGTTTGCCAGCAAAGACTTCCATTGTATAAGGGGAAATTTCCATTGGTTTTCTCCAGCTGTTTTAAAACTACTTTGTACCACTTAAGCACATTCTGGCTTGGTCACAGTACCTTACGCCACAAGTGGACCATGGACTCCAACAGTATTACTCTGGGACTGCTTGTGAAGTAAGGTGCTACTCAAGATGAGGAAAGGTATCACAATCTGACCTAAATAATAAGGGGTTATTTTAATATAACAAAAGCAGTATTATTAATGATGATACTATCTTTAATGTCCTCTGGTGTGTGCTAATGGATAGTGGATGTTTTTCCACGTTCAGTGTACGCTATTGTATGTAGGCTTTCCTGAGTTAAGGCTAACACTTTCTCAACAATTCTGATTTATTTTACTTATTTATTTATTTGTAGTTCCTCACTCTGTTACAGAATTATAACATCTTTCCTAGCGGTTATGCTCACCACATGAAATAAAACTGTGATACAGACTTAATCAAATTTGAATGAAAAGATCATTAGAAAGTTAAATTCCTTCTCTGATACCAGCAACATTGTCCATAGCAACAAATTATTCTCTGCTGTAAAATGACCAGTCATTCACTCATTACTTTCATTTCACTTGGGGTACCTGTGACGGTGCCCCCCATAAGGCTTTATGGAAATATGCTTATGAATGTATATATATGACATAACTGGAATATGTTTGATGCTACATATGTTATGTAACATATCTCAGTGAAGGTGATGATCTATTGAATCTATTCATCCTATTTGTATGTATGTATGTATCATTTTTGTATTCAAAGTTATGAATCTTGGCTGTGTACTGGCTTGATTTCTAAGTAGCCTTAGTAAGCATTTGGTCAGCTTCCTGAGAAAGGAATGTGCAAGTTAAATGCCCAATCAAGAAGCACTTAACGGACAATGGATCTTGAAGACGCCAATCTACATCTGAGCTTTCCCAGGAATGTGGCTTGGCTGATAAGAAACTCAGTCATACATGGACATGTGAGTTGCCCATGTGACTCCAAAACTCCATTTTGTAGCTGGATTCTACACAGGGGGGAGGGAGGTGTTCCACCCCCAGGAGAAGGTCTATATAAACCCCTGGGAGACCCCTCCATTTTGGTCTTCAGCTGGATAAGGAGATAGCCTCTCCACTCCCAAGGATACCTGAAAGAAACTGGAACAAAGGACAGTAACGACAGGGGATGTGAGTGATTGCTGGATCCAGACTAGAAGGAGACTAGTCTGGAAAAGGAAGCTTACTGGGTGAGGTTTTTATCTGTATTCAGTTTTCTTAGACATAGACTTGCGTGTTCTATTTTATTTTGCTTGGTAATTCACTTTGTTTTGTCTGTTACTACTTGGAACCACTTAAATCCTACTTTCTGTATTTAATGAAATCACTTTTTACTTATTAATTAACCTAGAGTATATATTTATACGGGGGGGGGGGGGGACAAACAGTTCTGCATACCTCTCTATCAGTGGACCCCATTGGGAGTTTAGCATCTGAGTGTAAACGAGAGGAGCACTTCTTAAGTTGCTTTCAGTTAAGTCTGCAGCTTTGGGGCCCATGGTTCAGACCCTGGGTCTGTGTTGGAGCAGACTGGCGTGTCTGGCTCAGCAAGACAGGGTGCTGGTGTCCCAAGCTGGCAGGGAAAGCAGGGGCAGAAGTAGCCTTGGCACATCAGTTGGCAACCCCAAGGGGGTTTCTGTGATCCAACCAGCCTCAGTACCTAATTTCTTAAGAGCAATGGCTACTCTTTAGTATTTCATTTCTTAGTTGTTTAGCATTTTTCGAAACAAATTCCTACAGACTCCACAACTAAAATTCAGTTTATTTATTTCGATTCTTGGTTGAAGTACACAACATAAATATATTACAATTAACTGTTTGTAAGGGACACATTTTACCAGAAATATATTATTAAGGCTCAAACTGTGGAGTAAGAGACAAGCTAAATAAATAAATAAAGTAAACCTCACTTGGAAAGAACGAGCCAAGACAAATGCAGATTGTACCCTCAGGTTTTTGCAACTTCCCAGAGTCTTTCAGACAATCATGGGACAGAGCCAAAAAATGGAAAATGTCACTGGATGAGTAGTTTGTTCGCACAAATCCTTCCCATGAAAAGTGACCAGCCAGTGTCAGACACAAATACCTGTAAAGCAGAAGGGATAGTTCTTTGCAGTGACACATGACATAAGGAGATATATAGGTGCATCGCCTCACAGAGATGTCCATACGAATACCTGCTAGTACAGAAGCAAAACATATACCTCCAGATTCAAGTAGTACCTGCTAACAGGGGTTAGAGAATATATGAAGTCAGAGGGTGCAACTATAGGAAATGGGAGGGTGCACCATGACACCTGCTGTCAAGGTTCCTCCCCCACTCTGAACGCTAGGGTACAGATGTGGGGACCTGCATGAAAACCTCCTAAACTTATCTTTACTAGCTTAGGTCAAAAAGTTCCCCAAGGTACAAAATATTCCACCCTTTGTCCTTGGATTGGCCGCTACCACCACCAAACAAATACTGGTTACTGGGGAAGAGCTGTTTGGAAACATCTTTCCCCCCCAAATACTTCCCAAAACCTTGCAGCCCACTTCCTGGACAAGGTTTGGTAAAAAGCCTCACCAATTTGCCTAGGTGACTACAGACCCAGACCCTTGGATCTGAGAACAATGAAAAAAGCATTCAGTTTTCTTACAGGAAGACTTTAAATAGAAATAGGAGTAAATAGAAGTAAAGAAATCCCCTCTGTAAAATCAGGATAGTAGATACCTTACAGGGTAATTAGATTCAAAACATAGAGAATCCCTCTAGGCAAAAACTTAAGTTACAAAAAAGATACACAGACAGAAATAGTTATTCTATTCAGCACAATTCTTTTCTCAGCCATTTAAAGAAATCATAATCTAACACGTACCTAGCTAGATTACTTACTAAAAGTTCTAAGACTCCATTCCTGGTCTATCCCCAGCAAAGGCAGCATATAGAAAGACACACAGACCCTTTGTTCCTCTCCCTCCTCCCAGCTTTTGAAAGTATCTTGTCTCCTCATTGGTCATTTTGATCAGGTGCCAGCGAGGTTACCTTTAGCTTCTTAACCCTTTACAGGTGAGAGGAGTTTTCCTCCGGCCAGGAGGGATTTTAAAGGGGTTTACCCTTCCCTTTATATTTATGACACCTGCACAGGCAGGTACATTCCTGGATACCCTTCGGGTAGGGTCCCTGGGTGAAGAGTCCCCATTCCATGTTCTTTTCTTACCTGGAGATGGAATTGCCTCAGCATTGCCTCACCTTCCTAGGAGCTGGAGATCCCCTTCCTACCCTCCTGCTTGTCAAGAGATGTTCTCATTAGAAGACACCAGATGGCAACAGGCCTTCCAGTGATATCAGAAATCCACAGCAAGTATGTCAGGTTTCAGAGTAACAGCCGTGTTAGTCTGTATTCGCAAAAAGAAAAGGAGTACTTGTGGCACCTTAGAGACTAACCAATTTATTTGAGCATAAGCTTTCGTGAGCTACAGCTCACTTCATCGGATGCATACTGTGGAAAGCGTAGAAGATCTTTTTATATACACACAAAGCATGAAAAAATACCTCCTCCCACCCCACTCTCCTGCTGGTAATAGCTTATCTAAAGTGATCACTCTCCTTACAATGTGTGTGATAATCAAGTTGTTAAGGAGAGTGATCACTTTAGATAAGCTATTACCAGGAGGAGAGTGGGGTGGGAGGAGGTATTTTTTCATGCTTTGTGTGTATATAAAAAGATCTTCTACGCTTTCCATAGTATGCATCCGATGAAGTGAGCTGTAGCTCACGAAAGCTTATGCTCAAATAAATTAGTTAGTCTCTAAGGTGCCACAAGTACTCCTTTTCTTACAGCAAGTATGTGAGATTTCTTGTCTGCTCCTGTGTGCTTTTCGGTAATGTGGATGCTTGGGAGTTTTAAATAATCATCTGTATTTTGGTGGCTTTGATTTGAGGTTTGCAAAACCAAATCATGAGGACTGAGGTTTTGCTAAAGCAAAGTTGCTTATGGCTAACTCCCACATGTAACCTATTCTTCATGCAGTTACCATGAACACTCACGCCTGATGAGATTGGATATAGTAGCTACCAGAAGGCACTGTATCCATTCTATTACACTAGGAGGGAGAGAGAGATTAGACAGCTGTTAATAATGCAGAAATATCTAGTTAGTTTCATGCATTCTACTTTCATTTCTAATTATGCTTTATGTCTTTAACTCAATATGAGTCACGTGCACACACATAATACACACCATTCACACACCCTCAAAAATGTACACTAATAGAAAATTAAACATGCTGGAGATTTCCAGAGTGCACTAAAAGCCCAGACATTCACAACTAAGAGTGAAATGTGAGGTATGTCCTCCAAACCAGTACTCTATAGGGCACACTAGTAAATAACATCTTCCTGTACCTGTACTTTTTATTTTATATTTCCTCTTTGTTTATCATGTTTCTATTTATTTTTCACATCTGTCTTTGTGAGATATATTCAGCCATCTCCAAGCATGTCACAGGGGAGCCCCCTGAGTCTTTTGGAAGGACGAATTGCTCTGTTTCACTTTGGACTTCAAGGCACTATTGTGACAGAGTTATACGTTAGGAGCCAAGAAGTAAGCTTATAGAGATATGTGTGTGTTTTGGTAATGATCTCTGCCAAGGTTGCATAGTGTTTGCTCCTTTCATAGTATGTCAGAGATGGAGTCTTAAGGGACTTGTCCAAACAGGGACCACAGGATAAGGATAAAGCTAGCAAAAAAGCATGCACTGAGACCATTCAATGAGGGATCCAGGAGGTTTATTATTTATAGTTGCAACCCAAGTCACAAAGAGTTTTTTTATCATGCTTTTTTCGCAGCATGGAGCTTCAGTTGTGTGACGATGCAATTCTTTTGGTAGATTTAAAAATGATCTTGAGTCTTATTGCTCATGCATTTTTCTAATTAATATTATAACAAATCTTATACATTGGGGCCATTTAAAACATCTGAGTGACAGCAGAAAAAATATAGCATGGATCCTCCTGCTCCAAAAGCACTTGCCTTTGGTACTTGAGCTATAGGAGGTTCTCCATTAGCTGCTAGTGAAATAGGCCCTATGGCACAATGCAGTTTTTGTTCCATACAGTAGAATGTAGAGGTACATATAAATATTTTGCCAATTTACCAGATAATGTGCAATTTTTATTTACAGATGAATTCATAGCTGAATTCAGATGGATAAATCCTATTAAATAAATAATCCATTTTATTGGGATCCTAACCAAAGATTTTTTTAAATTACTCGCAGTCATTAACAGTAAAAGAGAATAATGACACAGCACTCCTCCAGCTGTGTCTTAATACTATTCTTGGAATTTTTGTGTCCGAAAGAGATACAGGTTAAAATGGGTGAATGTATAAAAGACGTTCAGGACAAATACGCGTGATGTCTTCACTGCTAATCTAGAATAACCTTAAACTTCAGGGTGTTACAATGGAAGAGCATTGCACTGAAGAAAAACACTAAGGAATTAGAGAAAACTAACATACTAGTTCAGATATCTTAGAAAGAAAATTCTAAAACTCACTCACTCGGCATACTTCTGTTTATTTCATGTGTCCCGTTCCTCTTTTGCATATTATTCTTAAAGGGCAAAGAAGCTACCTACCTCTGGAAACAATGCAGGATGGCAATTTAATGGGGAGAATGCTAATGAAACATTAAAGACATTTTCATCTGTGGTTACCATTTACTCAGTTTTTCTAAGTCTTAAATTGATTATCCACGCATCTGATTTGGAATAAAAGGATTTTTACTGAAATGAATAAATTCTCATTTAGCCTTTTCACAGTTGTGCTGCAATCTCTGTTACATGAAAGGAGAAAATATATTGCATTTCCAAATGCTGTCATCATAATGATGTGTGGTTCTTGGCAGGTCATGTTTCTCTGACTCTCTTCATCACTCTTTCTACCTGTATTCCCAGAGAGTGTCCTTTAGTAAATCTCCCCCACCCCTGAATTTTGGTTACAACTGATCTGTGAATGCTCTGAACCTCTGAAACTTAGGTCACATATGTTCCATGAATGGAATACATATGTCTGACATGGCTGTAGCAAACTGTCTAAAATACTATATACAATGTTGTTGTAACCATGTTGGTCCCAGGATATGACAAGACAAGGTGGGTGAGGTAATATATTCTATTGGATCAACTTCTGTTGGTCAGAGAGACAAGTTTTTGAGCTAATACAGAACTCGAAAGCTTGTCTCTCTGACCAACAGAAGTTGGTCCAATAAAAGATATTACTCGCACATCTGGTCTCTGTAAAATACTATAGTTTGATACCCCGAGTTACATCCTCAAGTGTTTTCTATATGAAAATTAATGATATAAATTTAAAAAAATCAAATTTGATTTTGCCATTGGAAAGAAAAGGTAAATGGGTCATCTTTCCAAGGTGCCAGTAAGAAAAAGCTAGTCCTGTTGTGCTTGTTTATTTGCTTTGGTAACACATCATCACTTGAGAATGCTCTCACCCTAGGTGCTAGGACATTAAATGATAACAGCCACCATAGCTGTACGATACATTATATACCCTACTGAACTGAAAGGCAGTGATCAGGTAACAATTAAGTCTTAACTTTACACACCTGCAGAGAAACATGACATGGCTTTCACACTGTGAACAGTATTACAATAGCCACCAAAATCAGTGATACTGACTCCTGCCATTTGATGTGGGTATACACTTTTGTAACCCTGAACCACAACATGTGACTGGAGCCAGGGAATAAAGACCAGAGTCTTACCAGCATGCCCGTGTGTTGCATGTTTATAACTACATTTTGTGTGAAAACATAACTTAACCCCCTGCACTGCACTTGTCAGGAGGACTAAGAGGATACCTGTAAGGGTCAGAACAGGAACCATAAATAGATCCACTAGTCACTCTAGTGTCTTCGTCATTGCAACATGCACAGTAAATATGAAATTTCAAACACACAAAAGCATCCAACTATTTGCCACATAAATAATGCATTAAAATGCAGTCTTTCTTTTCGTATTTAGTTTCTGCAAGCTAATGTAAGTGCTAATGTAGCCCAGGGTTTTCAGAAAGCAGTGGTAACTTTGTTTCCCTCCAGGCAGTGGCAGAAATTAATAAATGGGACACAGCTCCTCCGTCTGATATATGATTGAAACAAACCAGAGTGCTTTCACCTAAAACTACTTTTTTATTAGGTCTCCAGGGCGCACGCACGCATGTGTAAACACACACACACGTATGTTGTAGCAGTAGGTCCAGAGCATCTTAAACCTTTATATTTACCAAAGTTAAGATGGTTTCCAGGAATCAACAGCCAGGCTTCCAGGGGCCCCTCCTTCCATCTAGCTGTTGGAGAACTTAGGCGTCAGATCCTTGCCTAAAGAAAAGCTTCCTCAGGCTACTCCAAAGTACACTTTCTAACTAAAGGTTTTATAAATTTTCTCCAGAAAAAGTATATAACTCATTGTAGCCCCTAATGGGCTAACAATTTCCCTAGCAACAACCAATAACAATTTATTATTCTCCTTATCAGCAAAACATTTCTAGTCATAACAACAAAAAAACGTACATGTCAGAGGGACATAAAATCAAGGGCGACTGTCCAAACATTCCTTCTGTTTTCACAGTACATTCACTTCTTATCTCATTCTGATAGCAAAATTGCAAACATGCAGCTTCACAGGCTTGCCTGTCAGGGCCTAAGATTATTTCTAGCTATGGGATGTTTGGGTTTCAGCTGCATTGATTGAACATACAAAATGGCTGACTGCAGTACTGTAAAATTCTGAGGTACATGCAGGAATGTCAAATTCGGAGGCTACACTCAGTGATCCAGGTCAGTGAGCTTTGCAAGGTGTGGTGTTTAGATGCTGCTTATAATTTATTAGAACTAGGAGCACTGGCTGTTGGGAGACTGAAAGGACAGAAAACAGGAAAGAGGGGTGGGGAGTTGAGGAGGCTGAGTGAGAGCTACCGAGGGTAAAGAGCTTGGTAAAGAGGTTTCCACTTTAAGAATAAAGTCCTGTTGAAGTTTGTTAGTACCTTGCCTGGTTGTTACAATATTTTGGCGATGAGGATGGATCTTCTGCCTCTGAACCCACCTGCACCCTTTCTGCAAAGCCCAGGTGACCCTCCAATTGCTTTTACTGCCTGGATCCATACGTTTGAGACTTATCTGCTTGCAATCAGGGCTACAGAGATTTCTGAAGTAAGAAAGCGTGCTCTGCTAATCCACTGCCTTGGAGCAGAAGGGCAGCATATATTTTACACTTTTCCCCTTGCAGATGATAAATATGAGACTGCACTCACTGCATTAAAGAACTTTTTTGTACCAAGAATGAATGTAGTAGCTAATCACTACAGATTTTGCCATCGTGACCAGAAACTAGGGGAGCCTATAATGCAGTATATTGCTTCCCTGTGGAGTCTGATTGTAACTTGTGACTTTGGGAATATGGCAGATGAGATGATTAAAGACCAGCTCATTGAAAAAACAACCATGCTTCATGTAAGAGAACGTTTACTTTTAGAACCACAACTTACACTAGAAAAAGCAATAACCATTGCTCCCCAGATTGAGTCAGCTACAGCTGAAGCCAAAATAATGAGCATGGGTACAGGAGGCACAGTCCAGGCTGTGACTCCTTTGCAGAAAAGTTCACTATTGCTGCAGACAGACGACTCTAAAAAGAAAACTAATGAAGAACCACTGAATCAGCAAATTCAAAATACAGTAAAAGCATGCTTTCACTGTGGATCCTCACAACACCTTGCAAGCTACACAGGATGTCCGGCAAAAGTAGCTCAGTGCAATCATTGCAAAAAGATTGGGCATTTTGCTAAAGTATGTCGCAGCAGCCAGTTCAATCAACAGGTGCATGCAGTTACAATACCAGATGTTACTGTGCTGAGCGTGGACAAAATCACTACTGTACATATTCCAGAACAAATAAAGCGCACTGTAAACGTTTCCGCCATACCCTCAGGCAAATCACACTCTATTCAGCTAATGCTGGACACTGGCTCAGCAGTATCTATATTACCTGATTCCATCTATTTGCATTACTTTAAAGATATGCCTCTTACTGAACCCAAACTTCACTTGGTGTGCTATTTAAAAAAACATATTCCAGTACATGGCTGCCTGCCAGCAATAGTTACGTTTGGTGATTGCTGTGTAACTGCAGAGTTCTACATTGTCCACAAAGGCACTCCTATCCTTGGCAGAGATTTATTGGCTGCTTTAAATCTCTGGGTAGTTAATGGATGAATTGATCTTCCTCAGCAAAGCACTCTTGCGGTACACACATCAGTTTCAGCTGGGACCCAACACCAGGTTGAGGAGAAACTTGGCTGTGCTTATGGGTTTCTGCATAAAGTTAAAATGCGGAATGTGATGCGTGTACGACAGAAGTTACGGCGCTTACCATTTTCAGTCAGGGAAGCTGTTTCAGAGGAACTTAGAAAACTTGTTCAAAAGGACATTATTGAGGAGATTGACTCCTCGGAATGG
The DNA here is from genome assembly GCF_015237465.2 of Chelonia mydas. Lineage (NCBI taxonomy): Eukaryota > Metazoa > Chordata > Testudines > Cheloniidae > Chelonia > Chelonia mydas. The sequence continues at coordinate 296,016,030 of NC_057849.1, forward strand.
GTTTCACCTATAGTAGTGACGCAGAAGAAGGGTGGAGGCATTCGCCTTTGTGTGGACTTAAGGGAGCCAAATAAAGCTATTGTGATTGACAGCCACCCTCTTCCTCACATAGAAGAAGTATTTTCAGAACTCCATGGAGCAAAGATGTTTTCTACTCTTGATTTTCAGAGCAATTACTACCAGGTTATGTTGCATGAAGATAGAAGAGACCTCACAGCATTTATTACACATGAGGGACTATTTCATTTTAAACGTGTTTCATACGGTCTCGCATCTGCCCCAAGTGCCTTCCAAAAAATGATGACATTGGTTCTGAAGAATCAACGTGGAGTTCAGTACTATCTGGATGATATTATCGTGTTTGGAAATACTTCTGAGGAGCATGACAATAACCTGCAGTCTGTACTAAACTACATCAGCAAAGCAAGCCTCAAGCTCAATAGGGCCAAATGCAAATTTAGACAAACTGAACTCTCCTTTCTGGGGCATACAGTTTCACAGGCTGGAGTAAAACCTGATCCAGATCATATGCTCCTCCTCCAACAGATTTGCAAACCTTATGTTTCTTCTTGGGTCTTACCTCCTGGTATGCAAAATTCATTCCCAATTATGCTTCTGTCATTGAACCGTTATGAGAATTACTACAGAGAAGTTCAAGCCTAGTGTGGACAACGGATGCACAAGCTAGTTTCGAAATGGTGAAAGACTGATTGTACATAGTCCAGTACTTGCACTATTCAGTCCTGCATTGCCCACTATTGTAACTACCGATGCTTCTGATTATGGACTTGGGGCTGTCCTCACACAACTTCATGAGGACAACACAGAGAGGACTGTTGCATTTGCTTCAAGGACACTAAGTAATGCTAAGAGAAAATGTTCTACAGTCGAAAAAGAAGCACTTGCTTGTGTCTGGGCTACTGAAAAATGGAGAACTCACCTGTGGGGCCGCACATTCAAGTTGCACACAGACCACAGCCCTTTGACAACGTTGCTCACCACGAAAGGACTGGGAAGAGCAAGATATCGTATTGCTAGGTGGTCTGCACGACTACTCTCTTTCAATTATGAACTGGAATATAAGCCTGGAAACCAAAATGCGGTAGCTGATTGCCTTTCTCGCCTGCCTTTGCCTTCACCAGATGGTCCCAGAGGATGAGGATGTAGTAGTTGTGCTTATTACAAGCACTCTTACTGCAGTTACAAGAGAACAATTTCAAGATGCTTGTTCAGCATGTCCAATTCAACAAAAACTACAGGAATTTCTGACAAAGAGCCCTGTAACCATAAAAACCTTGACCCAGTTTTGCTGCCTTATTTTAGAGTTCGGGATGAACTTTCTTTGCTTGATGGCTGTGTGCTATGAGGTACACACCGGCTACTTGTGCCCGAAGAATTACAGTAAAAACTCATACACCTGGCACACAATACTCATCAAGGAATTGTCAGAACCAAACAACGACTACGGGATTTATATTGGTGGCCAGGGGTGGACTCTCAAACTGAAGCACTCACAAAATCCTGTGTCACTTGCCAAATGCATGATAAGACAGCAGTGACATGTACCCCTCCATTAGAGCCTGTTCCTCTTCCTGAATCTGCATGGGAAAAAGTGGCAATTGACATTGTAGGACCCTTTGATACTGCTCCAAGTGACTGCCGTTAGCCATCACTTTAATAGACTATTTCAGAAAATGGCCTGAGGTAGCGTTTACATCGCAAATCTCTTCTGCTACAATAATTAACCTCCTCTCTTCAGTTTTTAGCAGGGAAGGTAACCCCAAAAAACTGGTTTCAGATAATGGTAGTCAATTTGCTTCCCTGGAGTTTGAAACTTTTCTAGCAGAGAGGAACATTTTACACAGAAGGTCATCTCTATATTACCCTCAAGCCAATGGGGAAATCGAATGGTTTTACAGAAATTTGAAAGAGAGTTTGCAAATGGCTAAACTGGAAGGGCGATTGTGGATAACCTTCACTACTGATTTCTTGCAAGCATTCTGGGCTACATGACATGCCACAATGCAAAGATCACCCGCAGAGTTACTGCATGGGAAACAGATGAATACTAAACTGAACATTGCTGGATTGTTGCAGGCACGTCCTGATGCCCCAACCGAGGATGATGTGAGAAAAACAGTTGAACAGAACCAAGCAAAGTATAAGGCTTTCACAGACAAGTGGCAGGGTGCTAAGGAACCAAAGTTTGAGTGTGGTTCCTTCGTTAGAATACGAAAACCTGGAATTTTACGAAAAGGGGACCATAAATTCACAGCTTCTTTTAAAATCATAGAGAAGAAGGGAGCTTACACCTATCGACTTTCTGATGGGCGGGTATGGAATGCTTCTTATCTTGCACCTATCTATGCACCAAGAGGAGATTATGCCAACATCCAGTCTGCACTGGATGACTTCACCGTAGTATCAACACAACAAGACATTGCACTGGAACCGGGGCTTCAGAGACGACCTGTCAGACAAAGATGACCACCTGTCTGGACTAGAGACTATGTTGTGTAGTATCTACAGTGTTTTCAGTGTAATATTTCTGCCAACAGTATAGTGTCTTGTTTCATATTTGTTCCTGTGGTTAGAACAACAATGTTTATTTTAATTGGGAGAGTTTCTTAAGAGAGAAGGGAATGTGGTGTTTAGATGCTGCTTGTAATTATTAGAACTAGGAGCACTGGCTGTTGGGAGTCTGAAAGGAGAGGAAACAGGAAGGAGCGGGGGGGAGTTGAGGTGGCTGAGTGAGAGCTACCAAAGGTGCAGCAGCAGCTTGGTAAAGAGGTTTCCACTTTAAGAATAAAGTCCTGTTGAATTTGTTAGTACCTTGCCTGGTTGTTACAACACAGGGGTAGTTCACTGCCCCACAAAGAGCCCCACTGACTTCAGTGGGGCTCCTTGGACAAGTGGGAGTCCAGGTGTGTGGAGTTCATGCAGGATTGGGACCCACATGTCAAACTCCAACTGAGTTTTGTATACGGCACACATACCATGGAGGGTTCAAATACTCTACACCACAGGATAAACAATAAATGGTGGGCTGGGCTTGCAATGCCAAAATAGCCATGTCTTCCTGTCAATGCTACCAGAATAATCACAGATAATGGCGTAAGCTGACTCCTAAAATAGGGAGAGCCAGGTATTTGATATAGTCACTCCTTGTGAGTGCCAACTTGCTAGCACTTTTTTAGATTCATACTCAATATAAGAAAATGTCCTTATGAGACTTTGAATCAATTCACCTGTGTGTTTTATAAAGTAGCACATTTGAGGACTGCTAAATTATCCCATTAAAGGTGAGAAACTAGAAATATTGAAGGCCATTGAGTTTTCCCAGTAGATAAGATCACAGCTTTTTAGCACTGCTGTTTCTGTAATTATAATGCATTTGGGGAAATCTGTGTTTATTAGCACTCATTATAACATTTTTGGTCGGCTAGTTTGTCTTTTTGTTACATTCAAGGCCTGTTGTTTGTATTGCTATGAAATGAGAAAAACAGTGGTTACAAAAGCTACTTGTGAGTCTTCCGAAAAGGCAATATGCAGCAAGAAGAACAAATAGTAAATGTTGAAACATTGAAAAGAGTACGATGGCAGCTGAGTTCTTTATGCTCTTATGCTAATATACCTGCTCAGCTCTTCTCTATATTTTTGTATTGTTTATTGTATAGATATGAGACTTTGCATCTCTTGAGGATATCCTGGGGAGAACATTTTTAAATACAATTAATGGTCATCAACACATTCAGTTATGAAATGAGGAAAAATATTAATTTCCCTGCACTCAGTGTAATACCATGGTAGGTTTATCTAGCCCAGAGTGGATCTCCTGCTGGGGTTTTAGTTTGTTTCCAATTAATGACTCCTTGCCTGCAAGCAAAGATAAATAATGTGACGCACAACTAAAGTCATTTTCATAGTCCAGCATCTCCCAGAGTTTCTGATCAAAGCTGTCTTTCCCAAATGCATTCCTGCTGCGTTCCATCTATCAAGCACTAGTTTTTGTCTACATGTCTCAAATAGATTATTTTCTGTTAAGTGCATCTATTATCCATGGGGAAAAACCTTATGTTAAGATGATGAATTTTTCCTTGCATCTCTTACTTTGTCAGTCATGATATATGCAGTATGTACAATTTGAAAAGGAAACAGGCAGTGAAATCAGCTTGGTCTCAGTTAGTTTCCCAAATCATGAAAAAAAAACAAAAACCTCATCACCACAATTGGTACCTTTTTTGGAATTCTCTGCAGAGCCAAACTTCTTGAAAGGCATGGAGAATGATCTGTCCTATAACATCTAGAAGTGGTTCTTTTCAAACACAACTGAGACACATGGGAGAAGAATTTTACCCTGGATACTGCCACTTCCCATATTTTGCTTGCTGTGCAGATACCTTCAGACTTCAGGATTTTCAGAACAACACCTTTGATAAGCACTAAATCCACATTAACTGTAGTGAGTGGCAGAGCCACAACTAACGTTGAAGCTAGCTTCCCATTATAAGCCTGAATTTTTAAACATGCCCCACCCTAACTTCCACCAAACAAGTCTTCCTGTTCCACATATCTCATTTCAGGCTATGACTTTCCCAGGAATTTTGGTATAATAATTTTAAAAAGGAGTTCTAAAGTGATGTGGCTAGATTCTGAGCTGCAACAAGGTCAAATTTCACACAGTTAAGGGGTGTGGCTGTAACGTGGCTTTATTCCACCTTGATGTTTCCTGATACTACAGATGCTTGGGGCCATTATGGCCCCCTGGCATAGCTGCTTAAGGGCTGTCCCACAGAAATCAGTGGAAGTTCTGTCTCTTATTTCTGACTACCTGGCCATTATTGAGCACCCCATGTCAGTTTACTCTTTATTAGGATGTCTTGTAATTGGCCTTTTAAAATTGGAGACAACTCACCACAGTTGTCAGGTTGCCTGGCATGTGGCTCACAACTGAAAGTGCCAATCTTAGGTCAGACTGTGTGAAAACAGGGTATACACCCTAAAGTGGTGATATATTCTATAATTAGATCTTACCAAATCACTAACAAGTGTGCACTCTTGGATCGTTGTATTAGCTTTACCAAGGAGCCACAGACAGTCCTCTTAGGCTCTCCAGCATATCGTGCCACTCTGATAAACTGGACTTTGTGATAAAAGGTTATTAAAACCAAAAATCATTTGACATTAAGTTCTTCCAACTTCAAAGGGTTGGTCACTTACCCCAAGTCAATGGATGCTCTGGATCTCACATCAAAAACAATGCTGATAGCCAGTCCTTTAGTAAACTAACTAAAGATTTATTAGCTAAGAAAAAGAAATGAGTTATTGAGAGGTTAAAGCAGATAGAATATATAACAGGTAAGTCAAAGTTTGTAAGTCCAAATGATAGCAGAGATGGTGTATCTGCCTAATTCTCTATAAGTCTCTCAGGGATGCTCAAAATGGTTTTGAGGACTTCTGTCTTATATCTGGAGCGCTGCCCTGACAGCAGCCAAATAGATGAGAGATGAAGTTTCCGTCTTATAGTTGAAAACACTCCGACAAGTGTTTTCAGCATAGCATGGGTCTGTAGACTTCCCATTGTTGAACACACAAGGACCCACTCTTTGAAGTCTACCTGTTTCTTCATTTACATTTCCAAGGCTCCAATTTCCACTGGGTAAACATAATGTAAACACAATATGAAAGCCAGAGACAATCCTTCACACTTAAACACTAACACACATTATTGTTCTAAGGTTAATTAAGTACAAGGACAGCATCATAGGAAACAGACAAGTGGATACAATAACATTAGCACTTCACTAGTTTTCAAGGGCAAATGTAATAATCAGGCACATGCCATGTACATATAATGTGGTAACATTCCCTTTTGTTCTATTCTAAGAAGTGAATGGGCCTGTGCCTTTGATTTGAACTGACTCCTGGGTAGGCTGTGTCACAACAGTGATCAGTGCCTTGGCTGTTTACAAGCAGTAACCTCTTGCCTTCTAGCTAGTTATTATTGAACTTCATTTATGTCCCCCACAAAGTCTTTTTCATCCCAGTGGAGGGGGCACATGCCTGCAGGGGTCAGAAGCAAGTCCCCAAATAGCACTTTTACATGTTTTGAATTTATTTTAGAGTGTCCCAGAACATACGTGTGTGCGCGGGGGGGGGGGGGGGGGGGGGTCTTTTCCTGAAAAAAACCCCCAAAACACATAAAAAACCTGATACACAATTTAAATAAAAGACCAGCTAAGGAGAGCCTCAAATTATATGGCACCTACAATAATGACACAAGATCTATCCATCAGAAAGAGAAACTTGGCTGCTCATATATTAAATCTGAAAAACGATGTTAAAGCTGCTTTAAGGAGGCTTTTGTCAATGCTGAAAGTGAAACCTCAAGATTATTGCCTGTGTCTGTGGTTCATTTGCAACAGTTTGTCAAAAAAAGAACACTAGAAATTAAAGCAGCTGTCCCTGCTATCTGTGCCTGGGCATTTTCAATAGGAACAATCTTCCTCCCAGTTTTTGAGTCCCAACTGTCAAACAGGGTAGATAATTTGTTAGGAAATGAGAATCAGGAATGGAAAGAGGCCTTGGCTGCCTGTTAAAAGGAGGGACCACAAGGGACAATGGAAGACTCGCTCTCTGGAACAAGTGTGTGTAATCTAGTCTAAAATCTGGCTAGTTTGCAAGTAAAAAGCAAAGTCATATAAATTTATGTCAGAAAAACACAGCTGTATATGTGCCACTGCCAATCCATCTGATTAAATTTCCCTACTACTGGGCCACATTCTACTCTCAGTATCACCCGTTCAGCTTAATTTAACTTGTCAAGAGGTGTAACTCAGAATAGGTATTGGCCTGATCCACTGTGACTGTCTTTGATAGGTTTATACCCTAATCTTTGTATGTGTTTGTGTGTGTGTGTGCGCGCACATGCACACTGCAATCAGACTTATCCCGGAAAACAGCTAGTCAACACCTTTTGTTTAAAACTTTATTGAAATCAGCGGTTCTCAAACTTAATTGAACCGTGGCTTCCTTCTGACAACAAAAATTACTACACAACCCTAGGATGTGGGACTGAAGCCTGAGCCTGCCCAAGCCCCACCGCCCTAGGTTGGGGAAGGGAGCAAAGCCAAAGCCCGAGCCCCCCTGCCCTGGGGAGGGGGGGGTGTAATCTGAGCCCCACCACCCAGGGGTGAAACCCTTGGTCTTTGGCTTCAGCCCAGGGAGGTGGGGCTCGGGCATCGCTCCTGGGCAGCCGGGCCTGGGCTTCAGCCCTCGGCCCCAGCATGTCTAACACCAGCCTTGGTGTCCCCATTAAAATGGGGTCATGAACCACTTTGGGAGCATGACCCACAGTTTGGGAACCTCTGATTTAAATGATATCACATTCAGTAGTACTTCATGTTTGCTAGCTGCTTTTTCTCCCTAAGGAGATTAAGTCTCTACCACAGTGGCACAGCTGTACTGCTGTAGCTGCACCACTGTAAGGTCTACTGTGTAGCCACTCTCTGTAGCTCTCTCATCAGCATAATTAAACCACCTCCAACGAGCAGCGGTTGCTATGATGTTGGGAGAGCATCTCCCGCAGACACAGTGCTGCCCACACTGGCACTTCTGTCAGTGAAATTATGTCAGTCGGGGTATGTTTTTTCACACCCCGGACTAACAAAAGTTTTATTGACAAAAGTGCTAGTGAAGACAAAGCCTAAGTAAAATAGCTTAATTTGGAAAAGGAACATTTTGAATATACTTAATTGTTTTATGATAGTGCCAAAAATGTGGTAAACAATTTCCAAATATGTCCCCAAAAGGCTACAAAGAAACAAAACAGAAAGAGTGAATGAAAGAGATACAACTTAAAAGCAAAGTTATCGAGGTGGTGGCGGACGAATGTTTTGCTTACTGCAAATATAGCCCATAATGGAGTGTATAGAATTATTTATGACAAAATGGATGCATAAGCTGCTCTTTATTTCATGCAGGCACATGAGTTCTCTGATGTCTAATTAATGTGTCTTACACATTTCCTTGCGAAAACTTTGTAAGCTGTAGTATAAAAGCTTCTGACACCCTGTCATTAATAAACTTAAACATAAATAAAATAAAAACCTAAAGAAATTTAAATCCTAACTAAATATATTAGAAGAGAATATTAGGGAATAAGTGCTGCTAAATTTACTTATAAGGAATAGTGTGCAGGGTGAGCAAGTTCAGCGGAAGCAGAGAATCAGCACATGGGGTTACTTTAAGGTCAACATAGGAACAAAAACTGCACAGTGGGGAAAAAATGGCATGGCTTATGAACTCAGATTTGCTGGAGTAGGTGAGTTATATGAGTTAAAATGAATTTAAAAGTTGTGGAAGGGATGCACAAAAAAGAGGCATAATCTGGAGAACAGGATTGGGAAGCAGGAGATTTGGCTTCTGTTTTCAAATCTGCCACAGACTTCATGTATGACCTTGGGAAGTCACCTCTCTTGCTCTTTCCAACCTATAAATGAGGATAATATGTCACAGGAGGGTTGTCTGGCTAATTCATTAATGTTTGAAAAACATGGTAGATCATGAGATATGAGGAGACATTTGAACATAAAGCAGTGATGTTAATGTGCAACTGTTCACATGGTATTTTCAATGTAAACATCCACACAGATTATTTGTATAAAAAAACTATTGAAAAATAAACTTTCTAGGAAGTGAAAAACGGTCATTAGAGATATAGACCCAAATTCACTCCTAGTATAGGCAAATGCAGCTCCTTTAAAGCCAACAGAGTAACACCCACTTACACCAGGGCTGAATTTGACCCTTTGTCTATTAACTTCTGTGACACCTGAAATACTATAGAATGACTAAGAATCCTTAATGATGCTCGACTAGAACTGTTGAACCTGAAGTGATCTCAGGAAAGAAAATGAAGTTGCTTATATTACTTCCTTGAGTTAAATATATATAGCACTTGTGCCTGCTTTCATCGAACTCCATGATGGAACTCCACTTGTAGGTGGCAGTGGGTTGAGCCCATAGTTGTTAAAGGTTACTGTAATTGTGACTACTGTGCTGACGCTTAGGTTTCCTGAAGTATTCAAAATCAAGCTCATCTAAAGAGCTGTTAAACCTGCAGTTTGGTTATTGGAAGTCAGTGCTCAAGCTGTTGGTGAGTTGAGGCTCCTTCCTGCAGACCTGTGAACAAAGGTGGTGGTCAGCTGTGTAGGCTACATTACTTGGTGTAAGACACAGAATTTATTTTGACCTTTCCTCTTGGGGACAAGTGTTCGTAACAAGCTGCCTGCCTAAAAGACGTTACAGTTTGTTTCCTTTAAAATTGAGAGTTGTTTTTACAATCACAAATAATGATTTAAATTAATACATGTACGTTTCTGCATGTCACTGAATTTAGAAATATTTTTATGATGTTAAGAGTAACACATGGGTTAGGGAATACCTTTTACCTTTTCAGGTTGTATAGGTTTGTTCCACTTTCAAGGGATTTTTCAAAGTAGCAAGGGAAAATGCAGAAACTATTTTCTTTAACATTTTTCTCTCTCTGGCCCATGAAGGGGAAAGCAAATCAAACCACAGAGCAACACCACAATGCATCTTTCATTGTCAAGGAGCTTGCACCTTTTGCAGAATCAATGGTTCAATACAGCATCACAAAGCCATTAATATGTGGCTGCCAACATGAGCTTTGAAGCACAACAGCCATCTCAGAAAGGCAGAAATAGCCCACAGACAAGAAGCCCTTGAGGAATTCCACCATGATTTCAACAATTTCCATCCCACCATCAACCTCAGCCTGGTCCAGTCCACACAAGAGATCCACTTCCTGGACACTACAGTGCTAATAAACGATGGTCACATAAACACCACCCTATACCGGAAACCTACTGACCGCTATTCCTACCTACATGCCTCCAGCTTTCACCCTGACCACACCACACGATCCATTGTCTACAGCCAAGCTCTGCGATACAACTGCATTTGCTCCAACCGCTCAGACAGAGACAAATACCTACAAGATCTCTATCAAGCATTCTTACAACTACAATACCCACCTGCGGAAGTGAAGAAACAGATTAATAGAGCCAGAAGAGTTCCAGAAGTCACCTACTACAGGACAGGCCCAACAAAGAAAATAACAGAACGCCACTAGCCGTCACCTTCAGCCCCCAACTAAAACCCCTCCAACGCATTATTAAGGATCTACAACCTATCCTGAAGGATGACCCAACACTCTCACAAATCTTGGGAGACAGGCCAGTCCTTGCCTACAGACAGCCCCCCAACCTGAAGCAAATACTCACCAGCAACCACATACCACACAACAGAACCACTAACCCAGGAACCTATCCTTGCAACAAAGCCCATTGCCAACTGTGCCCACATATCTATTCAGGGGACACCATCACAGGGCCTAATAACATCAGTCACACTATCAGAGGCTCGTTCACCTGCACATCCACCAGTGTGATATATGCCATCATGTGCCAGCAATGCCCCTATGCCATGTACATTGGTCAAACTGGACAGTCTCTACGTAAAAGAATAAATGGACACAAATCAGATGTCAAGAATTATAACATTCATAAACCAGTCGGTGAACACTTCAGTCTCTCTGGTCACGCGATTACAGACATGAAAGTTGCGATATTACAACAAAAAAACTTCAAAACCAGACTCCAGCAAGAGACTGTTGAATTGGAATTCATTTGCAAATTGGATACTATTAACTTAGGCTTGAATAGAGACTGGGAGTGGCTAAGTCATTATGCAAGGTAACCTATTTCCCCTTGTTTTTTCCTACCCCCCCCCCCCAGACGTTCTTGTTAAACCCTGGATTTGTGCTGGAAATGGCCCACCTTGATTATCATACACATTGTAAGGAGAGTGATCACTTTAGATAAGCTATTACCAACAGGAGAGTGGGCTTGTGTGTGTGTGTGTGTGTGGGGGGGGGGGGCGGTTGAGAAAACCTGGATTTGTGCTGGAAATGGCCCAACTTGATTATCATATACATTGTAAGGAGAGTGATCACTTTAGATAAGCTATTACCAGTAGGAGAGTGGGGTGGTGGGAGAGAAAACCTTTTGTAGTGGTAAACACCCATTTTTTTCGTGCTTTGTGTGTATAAAAAGATCTTCTATACTTTCCACAGTATGCATCCGATGAAGTGAACTGTAGCTACGAAAGCTTATGCTCAAATAAATTGGTTAGTATCTAAGGTGCCACAAGTACTCCTTGTCTTCTTCCCACAGACAGTGTTATGAAAGGCACATCTGCTTGCAAATCTCTTAATGTAGGCTACCCAATCAACAGAGATACGGTTGTTAGCTTCAGTTGTAAGCATTTGTGTTGATAAGATAAACCTGTTTACATTGTACATTATGTACAGAGTGATTTTTAAATAGCTACCTATGGCCCTGATCCAGCAATGCTTTACTTTATGCCCTTGGAGCAGACCCACTGAAGTCAGTGGGTACTCAAACGGTATATCTACACTGCTTCTTCGCGTGGATACACGGATATGTGCTAGCTCCACTCCAGTTAGTATGCTAAAAGTAGGAGTCTAGGAGGTGGCAGCTCACGCTAATAGCCTGAGTATATACCCGGGGGTCCTGGCAGGTACGTACAGAGCTCCCACCCGTGCATACTCCCAGCTGCAGTACAGACATAGTGATAGGCTACATCTACACTTGGAGCTGGGGGTGTGCTTCCCAGCTCAAGCAGACATACTCCCGCTAGCTCTTATTGAGCTAGCACACTAAAAATAGTGGGGTAGTCATGATAGAGTGGGCAGAGACAAGCAGGGAAATGGGCTAGTCACCCCAAGTACATACCTCCAAGGTCTGGGGGGCTTGTACTTGGGGCAGCTAGCCCCTTCCACTGCTCATCACTGCCTTTGCTAGCATGGCCGCACTAGGAGTGTGAGTTAGTGTGAGTATGTCTACTCAAGCTGGGAACCACAGCCCCAGCTTCAAGTGTAGATGAAGCCACAGTTTACCAAGTTAAGCATTTATAAATGTCTGTAGGATGGGGGTGCAAGTTGTTAATCTGACTTTGATATATAATGCTTCCAGTAAGAACACTGCTGGTGTTGAAATTGTATTTTGCAGAAATTCATCTCCATACATTCAAAGACAAATTGATTGAAGAAAAAGTTCAATTCACTTCTTAAATAAATAAAAAGCCACCCAGGACTTAGCAGAACTGAATGATTATCTAACTCTATTTAGCAAGTCTCTTAATGACTGCTAATGAAGCATTGTTCAGTTCACAATTGTACAGTACAAACTAGCAGGATTAATGACAACAAAAGAAATAGTATAATTCTGCATTTTTTCTGATATTGATGTATGGTACCCCAAGACCATTTTAAAATGATCTCTGCAGTCCTTATCTGTCATGGAAACAAATTCATTCCTTGGGTGGCTGAACATCATGAGGTGAAATAAATTTCTCAGAAACGTATCCCCTGAAGGCTATTATCCATTACTGTTAACAGTTTGCAATGGAAATGGTTTTATTGCTATGTAAAGAATATGATAAAATTTAAACCCCTGTGAAAGAAGCAGTAGAAAAACAAATATAATACACATAATATATTACTGACAAAATATTGCTGGATGTGATACATTTATATATTCTGGCAATGTTTTGAGTATATCAAAGCAAATGTGGAGCAACTCAAATAAGAAAGTTAACCCAAAGAGTAATAAAAGTGAAAAATGATGCATAAATTGATATCTGTATATAGCATGGGGATCAACACAGCCTCTTTTTACCTACAGTATAGTTTGCAACCTCCATGACAGGTGTGATCATCACAAATGAAAAGATTCATCATAGTCAGCCACCTGATTCCACTCTACGCTCCTCTGGATGTTCACTGCCTCCACTTTAAAAGAGCATTATGCATCTTTATCCTTTCTTTGGGGAAGGATATCAAAGCCTGTATGTTTAGTGCAATTATAATTAAAGTCTGATCCTGCAGGGGGCCTCCTAGGCCCCAGTACAGCAAAGCAATTAATGATGTGCTTAACTTTAGATGTGTGCTTAAGCCCCACTGACTTCAATGGACATAAGCTGGTGTTTAAAGTTAAGCATATACTTATGTGCTTTGCTGAATATCAACAGACAACTGATTCAAGACACTAATGACTTGAATAGGTAACGGTCCTGTCTCTGCAAAGATCCCTGAGCTGGCAATGTCCTGTGTGGAGCTCATGGCAAAACTGAGGCCTTTGTTACTTTTTTTTACTGTATATATATTTTATATATACTGTATATGTTTAGATTTATACTGTTTATCTGTTCACTTTGCTATTGTAACATATTGATGGGTTAGAGTTATAGTTTGATAAGTACTTAATTGAATTAGCACTTTGCCACTGAAACCTATGGCAGTTTATTTCCAGTGTCTCTGTAATATTGATTTTTACACATAAAAAGAGAGTAGTCTTACTTACCTAAACAAGTTTAAAAACTAATACTTAGATCTTAGCATGTAAACTCTTCAAAATTCAGTAAAATGGTAACTAATCAAGATTAACTGTTTAATCTGAGATAGCAAAATAATACCAGTAGATATTTTTCTTGGTATGAACAACCAAATATCCATTACACAATGGGAGGGGAAAGTGCTGCAGAGCTTCTGTTTGCACAGTGTCAGTCTATAGAACTTCCTTGATCACACTATTACAACATGCCCAGTGCCCCACTGTGTGATCACCGGTCAGTTGTGAGTAGACCAAGTTGCTGGGTCCCAAGTGCTTCTAAGCCAATTGGGTCTGGGTAGAATCTAGTCACACTTTCTAGCTCTGGAGCTCTAGGGAACATTCCCAGGCTCAGACCTTTACTCTGACATGCTCCTTTGGGATGCCAGGTACTGCTGCCCAGCCATCTTCAACCCCCAAATGAGTACTGAGACCTTCAAGCCCTCCCAGTCCCTTACACATGCTCCCTCAGAGTTCAATCTTTGTCTGTGGGCTCTCTGGGCTTCTAGTTTAATTCATTCAGGGACAACATGGCAGGAAAGCAAGGAACACTGGTTGAGCAAAAGAATTTCTTAACCACAGTCACTTTAGTCCTACATTCTCTCAAGAATTTCAAGATCTTTGCAAAATAACAAAAGTCTTGAGATGCACCTTCCCCATTCTGATCTTAACCCTTCTGTGACGATTATCAGCATTTCAGGCTGCCCTCACCTTTCCTGCATAAGAACATAAGAATGGCCATACTGGGTCAGACCAATGGTCCATCTAGACCAGTATCCTGTCTTCCAGCAGTGACCGATGCCAGATGCGTAAGGGGCAGTAAACAGAATGGGCAATTTATTGAGTGATCCATTGTCTCTTGTTCAGTACTAGCTTCTATCAGTCAGAAATTTAGGAACACCCAGAGCATGGAGTTGTGCCCCTGACCATCTTGGCTAATGGCCATTGATGGACTTACCTTCCATGCACTTATCTAATTCTTTTTTTAAACCCAGTTATACTTTTTGGCCGGAGTTTGCGGGTCCAGGGGTCTAGCTCAACGTGGTAGAGCCAATCCTGGATGAACTCGAATCGAGGCCACTGCTTGGCTTTCTGTGCATTGACCATGACCCCATCCTTGCAGACTAGCCACTCGTAGGCATGCCTCAGGGTGGGGTCATTTAGTTGGTCTTAGCAAAAGTCTGCCTCTGTACCTCAGCTGGGGTCACCCCCATCCACCAGGGTGGGGGTTGGTTCAAGCCTACCAACCAGCTCCTCATCCATCTGGGTGGTTTTCTCATCAGGCTTCTCCCCCTTGAGGACCATCCATGGGGGAATGTCCCGGAGATTCAAGTTCTCGAGAAATTGGGGGATGACAGGGTGGGGTAAGTCCGCCGCGACCACTACTGACATCTCTCGGGTTACCCAGCTACCGTTAGGGTTCTGGGGGTCATGGGGTTTGATTCTCCTCCTGGCATCGGGGCTCTGTGGGTGCTGGCCTCAGGTCTTTCCATCCACCCTTCCATCTAAAGGGTGGCCCCGGAATTCTTGGGACAGGTCCTGGGGGAGACTTGTGTTTATGGCTGTCCTCGCAGGGTAGCACCTGTCAGAGGGTCCTCTGGGCACTCTCTGGCCACATGGTGTGGCCAGGACTTTGAACCACCAGAGTCACGCCGGGTACCACCGGGTTCTCGGCTGCCATGAAGTCCTCCATCAACTGCAAGGCAGCACTCAAGGTGGTAGGGGAATGCCTCATCACCCATGTTCAGCCTTGAACTGGGAGAATGTGCAGGAACTGTTCCACCACTATTTTCTCCGTGCCTTTGGCAGCAGATCATCGGTCTGGCTGCAGGCTGCGCCAACACGCGTCCCTTAGTTCCTGGGCAACCACTCGGGGTCGGGTGCCTGGCGGGTAGGTCTTCCCCCGGAAACGCCACTGAAATGTCTCTGGGGTAATATTCAAGACATCTAGAATGGCAGCAGAGCAGTCCCTTGGGTACAGCTAATTGGGGCAACTGCTCTGGGCCCTGCATTTTGGGGGGCCCCACGGGCCAATGCGATTAGCCAGCGTGGTCATTTCCAGAAGTGACGGGTCTGTCCCGGAAGTGACGGATTCATCACTTATGCCCCAGACCCCAGACTCCCCCAGGGATGGCCCTAAATGGCGGCCTTCACCATCCTGTAGTCCCGAGCCCATCAAGTAGGGAGCCAAGAGAATGGCCCATTGCTCCGAGTCCCAGCTGGCAGCAGAAATGACACACTCAAACATTATCAGGAATGCTTCGGGGTTGTCCCCTGGCCCCATCTTGGTGAGTCGGAGAGGCAGACTGAGGGCTGAGTTTGGTATCACTCTTCCGGTGGGCTGACCCGTTGGGGTGGACAGCTCCTGAGCATATTGTCACTGTTGCTGGGCCACCAACTCCTGAATGAGCTGTTGTTGGGCTCCTAGCTGCTGTAGCAGTTGTTGCTGTTGCTGGAGCTGTGCGGCCTGCTGCTGCTGCTGGCTCTTGGCCCACCCTTTGACCAGCTTATCCCACTCCATGATGGAGACAGCGGAAGAGCAGTGCAGTCCCCTCTCTGCGTCAGGGGGTGTTATGTCCGCATTCTCCATCACGTGTAAGCTGGTGGGGCTGTCCCTCCATGTTCGTGTCTGAGGGAGGCCACACCTCCTCGCAATTTGGGTCTGCTAAAGTCTTCTCCAAGGAGGGAAAAAGGGGGGAATTAGCGGTTCTCAAGGGGCCTGTCCTTCAAGTGGGGCAGGCCACACACAGTCTGGGCTCTGGCCTGTAACCAGGGAGAGCAGTAGCAGTCTATCCCCCTAGCTGTCAAGCAGGGCGGGATAGTCAACTGTCAAGGGTCTGGTCTGCAACCGGGCACAGCAGCAGCAGTTTATTCACCCTGGCACTAGGCAGGGTGGGGCAGCAAACAGCCAAGGCTCTGACCTGCAATCAGGCAGAGCTGTCGCAGTGCACTTGCTCAGCCTTTAAGCAGGGTAGGGCAGCAACAGTCAGGGCTCTGACCTGCAATCAGGCAGAGCTGTAGCACCAGTCCAGTCTATGGGGCTCAGGTTTGGGACAGTGCCACACACCATCTATGGGGATCCGGTTTGGGGTGAGTGGAGGATCACAGGCCTTCTAGCCTATGGAGGGGGATTACTGCCACCCAAGGGTGGAGTGGTTGAGGGGACATGGGCCCACCCAATTCCACCGTGTCCCAGCCCAGGACCCTAACAGTGGTGGAGTAGTCTGCCACTGGGTCAGCAGGGATCTCCCTGCAACATGCTGACCTGATTTCAGGCTCACTCTCCACCAGACTATTGCCTGGTTCCCCTGGGTTGCTTCCTTTTCTCCCCCTCAGGCGTACCTGGATCCAGGGGTCATCCTCAATCTCCCTGGGGTACACTGTCAAGGCTAGTGGTAGTCGTTCCTCCATGTCAAGAGCATCAGGGCTCCCTGGAAGCTCACGCTGGTCCCTGGGGCAACAGCGGTTCTCCTTGGTGCTCCACTCCAGCAGTGGGGAAGAAGCATCTATCTCCTCCAGCAGCCTCCCCTGAACTGAGCTCCTGGGCTGGCCTTTTATATTTCCCCTTTCTGTCCCACTCCTTTGCTTCTGGCATGCAGGGTGTGGCCCTCCTGGCTCCACCAAACCAGGTGGTTTGTGGTGTTCCCTCCGCATCTGAGGGAGGCCATGCCTCCTCGCTACAGCTTGATTGGCATGCTTGTCCCTCCCCCGCCCCCAGGAAGGTTGTGGAGAAAGTCTTTTTTTCCACAGGAATGAGCCACTAGTTGAGAGACAATCGGAATCAGTGGCTCTAGATGGTAGTCTTGACTTCTCTATAGGTAGTCTTTCAATGAAGGGTTAAACACCTTTCCTGGGGAGGATGGCTGTCTGAAATCATTTCAATAATGTTCAGCACATAATATGAAATGGAGTTCATAATGACACAGATATACCTCATTGTCACACATATAGCCCTGCTTGTTATTGCAGGCTGCTAATAACTACCAATGTGTGGGACAGTAGGGTCCCTAGGGGTACATCTACACAGGGACAAAGAAGCTGCAGCTGACTCAGGCTCACAGGATTCAGACTCTGGGCTGAGAAATTGGTATGTAGACATTTGGGTTTGGGCTAGAGCGCAAGCTCTGGGATCCTGCGACGGGGGAGGGTCCCAGAGCTTGGGCTGTAGCCTGAGCCCAAAATTCTATACAGCAATTTTTCAGCCCAGAGCCCGACCCAAGTCAGCTGATCTCGGACAGCCGTGGGTTTTTGATTCCTGTGCGGAGGTACCCAAGATCTCCAAGTCCCTATGTAATGCACTCAATATTGAAAAAGCTTCCATATTTGGGGCCTGATGCACAGCCTAATAAAGTCAATTGAAACACTCTCACTGTCTTCAGCAGGCTTTGGATCAGACTTTTAGGCCAAGCTCTGTAATGGGGCTATTCTCACAAGCGAAATTATACAGTTGTTTAAGAGTTGGCAGAATCAAGACCCTAACTTGTGACAACTGACCAGTGTCTGTGTGTGCGCGCGTATGGGCACATATGTGCTGTGAACAATAAGTAACATTTTCTTAAAGCTACCACACAGCTTTAAATAGATTATAGATGTCTCAAAGTTACCATGTTACTAGAGGGAATATAGCAAAATGGTGGCTTTTTAAAATGAACTACATATTGAACGTACTACTGATATGCAATCATGCCTTCTGCTAGCAGCTAAAGAATGTAATTCTGTATGCTAATATTTGATTTCTCTAATCTTGTCTGACTTCCCCTCCACATCCATTTAAATTACTTGATTTTTTTAACCTATTGCATCATGATCTAACCTGCTCTTTCACTCATATAAAAGAAGCCTATGGAAAAATGAAATAATATTGGCCTACATTGATTTCCATAATCCCTTTGTTGATGTAAAAGGATGTGAAGACATACAGTGGCCTTTTCCTAAGATCTCAGGATACCTCAAACAAACAAAAGAAAAACAACTTCAAACCTTTCATCAGGACTGAAAAAGAAAGAGTGAGTGCTTATGAAAGACGAAATCCCCAAAATTATGAATTATGTCTAAGAATTTCCCAGGCATAAAGACCTTTTAGAAAAGATAGGGCACAGGGCTGGGAGAATTTAAATAACAAAATAAACAAAAAAGACCACATAGTCTAATGGCAAGGTTTCTTCAGAGTGTCCATATAGTTTGAGGAAACTCAAGCCTGGTCTACACCTAAACTTTAGGTCAATCTAGTTACAGCACTCAGGGGTGTGAATGTTTCACAACACCTGAATGTTTCACTAGTAGGTAAATTGACCTAAGTCTCAGTGTAGACATCAGTGGTTTAACCAAAGAATTCTTCTGTGGACCCAGCTACTGCCTGTTGAGGGGTTGGATTTACTACAACAATGGAAAAACCCCTTTTATTGCTGCAGCAAGTGTCTACGCTATAGTGCTACAGTGGCATAGCTGGAATGCGGTAGCTGTGCCGCTTGAAGTGTAGACTTCCCCTGCGGGTTTCTGCAGCCTTTCACAAGACTATACTGTTGGTACAGCTGAAGAGACTCCCCCTTTTCTCCTGCCTGTCTGTGAAGGAAGGAATTAAAATATAAATATCAAATATTAAGATACTATATTAGGCTGCCAGATATAGTAGTGGGGAAAAATAAGGAACTAGACTGAATCAATGGCTGTGATTAAATGAAGTTATGTGTAGAAAAGGGGAAAACTGACTATAAGTGACAGCTTTGGGCAAAATATTGTAAACTTTAATGACAGCGTTTACGTCCCGGGCAAACCTATTTAGGAAAGAAGGGGGGTTGCACTTGTATTGATTTATTTTATTTTAGTTATAAAGTGAATAAATTAAGACTAGTAATTGCCATCAAGCATGTTTATGCTATCAAGTTAGTGAACTGGATCTATCCTGAAATAGGCAGTAAATAAAAGGGACTGAAACCAAATAGTATGTTACAAGGACACAGAGTGGAATAATCAGATCACAAAGTGGAATAAACAGAAATGAAGCTGCTTGATAATAATGCACTGACACAGCTCAGCCATACATACAAAGATCCCACCATTGTTGTTAAAACAAGGAGTACAGAAGGGGAAGACATATACAGCTGTTATGGCCTGTTGGAGAACTATAGTTGTTGAAGTGATATTGTATTGTATAATGGACGGTTAAAGTGAGTTTTAAGAGCATCAAAGAATGTGGAAGGACATTGTATAAACAATATGGACTTTAAACTCAGCTAGCAGAGTGTTGATGGAGAAACCACAACTTGAACAAGCAGAGCATGCAAAGCTGGCTAAGGGATGCACCACAGAGGGGCCGATGGAAAGCAACTCATGGAGATCAGTTGCTGACCAGAGCAAACTAGCTGGTGTTCAATATATGCCCCAAGATGGTTGTACCAACAGCTATGGCCTAACCTGTCTTACACAACCTGGAATGACAGGATGTTTTGTGGAAGGAAACTGGAAAATTCCAGCCCCAAATGCAAGAACTCATAAGTGATGCCTTGTTCCCTGACTGGAAGATGAGAGAGGACACCTTGTTTCGGTTGGACATTTCAGCAGAAGTATGGGTCACCATCAGATTGGTCCATGCCAGCATCTCCAAGAAGAACTAAGCTGGACTGCCAAGCAGAAATGGGATTAAATGGCTTGTATCCCTCAGCACATCACTTCCCGAAAACCAAAATCACCTGGAAGGGAGAAGACTGAGTTCCTGGGGCCAGCCACCAGGGAGTACTCCTAGCTTGGATACCAGCTTGGATAGGTACCTTTAACCATCTCTTTTTACTTTGCAGCAATTCAGGTTGCCCGCTAGTGCACCAAGAAAAGATTTTAGTCATGTCTGTTCTTCGCTCCACCTGCATTTGCAGTGTCAACTCCTGCTGGGAACAGTAACTGAGCTGAAAGCTAATGGCTGAGCAAAGATCTGCTGATAAGTAGCACACAGACTTTCTCATGACCCAAATCAGTCAATTGAAACTGGGTACCTAATTAGAAAGGAAGTGTACATGATTGTGCATGTGTTTTAAAGATTGTTACAGAGTTACAGGGTGTTGTCCTGGTTTTGTACCAGGTTCCAATCAAGATTGTTATAAAGTAGCTTTTCAACTGACCAAGTTATTATTGTTAACTCAGGCCTGGTCTACACTAGAGGGGTGGGATCGATCTAAGTTACTCAACTTCAGCTACGTGAATAACGTAGCTGAAGTCGACGTACTTATATCCACTTACCGTGTTTCAGAGTAACAGCTGTGTTAGTCTGTATTCGCAAAAAGAAAAGGAGTACTTGTGGCACCTTAGAGACTAACCAATTTTCTTTTTGCTGTTTACCATGGTGTCTTCACTGTGGTAAGTCGATAGCTGATGCTCTCCCATACACTCTGCCTGTGCCTCTCACTCTGGTGGAGTACCGGAGTCGACGGGAAAGTGCTTGGCAGTCGATTTATCGCGTCTAGACAAGACGCGATAAATTGACCCCCGCTGCATCGATCGCCCCCTGATGATCCAGCGGATAATATAGACAAGCCCTAAGACTGTGAAACACTGTACTTTTCTGTCGTAGTTCATGGTTTCATATTCCCTTTCAAGTTCTAGGTATATACAGACATAAAACACTATCAAAAGTGCAAGCCTCTAGAATTGCACTCGGTCTATACAGTTTGTCTTAAATATAGGGGTTTATTTTAGAAAGTTAGGAGTGTAATTTAAAAGGATAAACTGTGGATGCACTGGGAGGGAAATCTTGGTGAATGCATGGGTAAGCAATTGACCAAATTGTCTTATGCTTTAGCTTTGGGATTGTTTTTCCTGTGTTGTGTTAGCAACACTGGCCAGTTGAAAACCAACTAGCACAAATATGGCCCTATTCGGAGGGATTCTTAGTCAAAAATCTATACAAAGTAACTTCCCCAGGATAGTGATTGAGTATAAGTATTATTTTCTATTGTGGTGGTGGTGTTTGATTCTGACAACTCGGATGGTTATTAACCAATTTTTTCTAGTTTGTTACCAAAATCACAGTCCAATAATATTTGTACCTTCTTATATCCTCTACTGTTAGTTGCTGTTGTTAAGGAGGGTTAATAAAATTTTATAAAATTAAATTTAACTCTCAAGTCCCTTTTCTTTAATTAAATCAAAATTCCAAGAACCCTAAGAAAGGTGGTATAGGTAGTCAGTTAAGCAATTTGCTCAACTAAGGTTTGTTTTATCTTTCTTAGTTATTAGACCATTAATTTTTAGATATTATCTATCATTCTCCTTGTGGGATTTAATTATAAGTTAAGGCTCAGTTGGAATGGAAACCCAGCGTTTCACTTAAGCAGTGAACCACAACACTTTCAGCCTAATTTTGGCTTGGTTGTTAGAAAAGGAGATCTAAGGTGCTGTTTATCAGCTAGATTTAGATTTTAGAATGACACTAAGCCATTCTGAGTTATATAAATCAAAGCTTCACTATTAATCTACACTGGCCAAACCACTTTTTTCTGATAGGGAGTAAAAGTCCTTTGAGCAATCACAGTCTACATAAAAAAATGATTTGACAGTGGAGCAGAAGATCATATCTGTCCATTTAGAAATGATATAGCTGAAGAAACACAGGTTCCAAAAGCATGTAATGATTAAAAACGTTATTTCATGAGATTGATCATTTCCTTCAGGAAGAAGTAATATAACAGTGAGGTTTGTTACATGCATATTCATCAGAACATAGTAATACAAAGTAACCTGAAACAATGTAGAAGATGGTATTTATTGCAGTCATTTACTCTCTTCACTGAAACATTTCCATATTAATAGATGATGGGCCTTAGTCTCAGATACACTAACTCCCTTTAACATTGCTCTTAAAATGCATGTAAATATGACTTACTTTCTCTTTAGTGGCTTTAGTGTAAATAAGAATAAGGCCCATAAGTCCAATTTCATAAGCAGTATATACATATGTATTCAGTTATGGATGTGCTATAACATAGACTGGTCTCCAATTTTGCAATATATGTTCCATGCGTGATCAATAGTGCTCCATGTGGGGGTAGGGCATGCCTGTGTACAATGCATTGCAAGATCGTGGCCTTAGATTGGGCTCAGATTTTCCTGGATGCAATAGCTGATGGATTCCTTCACTAAGTAGTTGCTGAACCGAAAAGAAGGGATGCCATTTTAGATTTAGTTTTGGTGAGTAGTGAGGACCTCATAGAAGAAATGGTTGTAGGGGACAACCTTGGTTCGAGCAGTCATGAGCTAATTCAATTAAAACTAAATGGAAGGATAAACAAAAATGCACTTAATGCATCCGATGAAGTGAGCTGTAGCTCACGAAAGCTTAAGCCCAAATAAATTGGTAGTCTCTGAGGTGCCACAAATACTCCTTTTCTTTTTGTGAATACAGATTATCATGGCTGCTACTCTGAAAAATAGATCTGTGACTAGCGTTTTTGATTTCAAAAGGGCTAACTTTAAAAATTAAGTAAATTAGTTAGGAAAGTGGATTGGACTAAAGAACTTGTGGATCTAAAGGTGGAGGAGGCCTGGAATTACTTCAACTCAAAGTTGCAGAAACTATCAGATGCTTGCATCCCAAGAAAGGGGAAAAAATTCATCGGTAGGAGTTGTAAACCAAGCTGGATGAGCAAGCATCTCAGAGAGATGATTGGGAAAAAGCAGAAAGCCTACAAGGAGTGGAAGGTGGGAGGGATTAGCAAGGAAAGCTACCTTGTTGAGGTCAGAACATGTAGGGATAAAGTGAGAAAGGCCAAAAGCCATGTAGAGTTGGACTTTGCGAAGGGAATTAAAACCAATAGTAAAAGGTTCTATAGCCATATAAATAAGAAGAAAACAAAGAAAGAAGAAGTGGGACCGCTAAACACTGAGGATGGAGTGGAGGTTAAGGATAATCTAAACATGGCCCACTATGTAAACAAATACTTTGCCTCAGTCTTTAATGAGGCTAATGAGGAGCCTAGGGATAATGGTAGGATGACAAATGGGTACAAGGATATGGAGGTAGATATTACCTAATCTGAGGTAGAAGCCAAACTTGAACAGCCTAACGGGACTAAATCGGGGGGCCCAGATAATCTTTATCCAAGAATATTAAAGGAACTGGCGCATGAAATTGCAAGCCCATTAGCAAAATTTTTTAATGAATCTGTAAACTCTGGGGTTGTACCGTATGACTGGAGAATTGCTAACATAGTCCCTATTTTTAAGAAAGGGGGAAAAAAGCGATCCAGGTAACTACAGGCCTGTTAGTTTGACATCTGTAGTATGCAAAGTCTTGGAAAAAATTTTGAAGGAGAAATTAGTTAAGGACATTGAGGTCAATGGTAATTGGGACAAAATACAACATGGTTTTACAAAAGGTAGATTGTGTCAAACCAACCTGATCTCCTTCTTCAAGAAAGTAACAGATTTTTTAGACAAAGGAAACGAAGTGGATCTAATTTACCTCAATTTCAGTAAGGCATTTGATACGGTTCCACATGGGAAATTATTAGCTAAATTGGAAAAGATGGGGATCAATATGAAAATTGAAAGGTGGATAAGGAACTGGTTAAAGGGGAGACTACAATGGGTCACACTGAAAGGTGAACTGTCAGGCTGGAAGGAGGTTACTAGTGGAGTTCCTCAGGGATTGGTTTTGGGACCGATCTTATTTAATCTTTTTATTACTGACCTTGGCACAAAAAGCAGAAATGTGTGAATAAAGTTTGCGTATGACACAAAGCTGGGAGGTATTGCCAATACAGAGAAGGGCCGGATATCATACAGGAAGATCTGGATGACCTTGTAAACTGGAGTATTAGCAATAGGATGAAATTTAATAATGAAAAGTGCAAGGTCATCAATTTAGGGATTAATAAACTGGGGACAAATCACTTGGAAGTAACAGAGGAGGAGAAGGACCTCAGAGTATTGGTTGATCACAGGATGACTATGAGCCGCCAATGTGATATGGCCATGAAAAAAACTAATGTGGTCTTGGGATGCATCGGGCAAGGTATTTCCAGTAGAGACAAGTAGGTGTTAGTACCGTTATACAAGGAATTGGTTAGACATCATCTGGAATATTGTGTGCAGTTCTGGTCTCCCATGTTTAAGAAAGATGAATTCAAACTGGAACAGGTACAGAGAAGGGCTACTAGGATGATCCGAGGAATGGAAAACCTGTCTTATGAAAGGAGACTCAAAGAGCTTGTCTTGTTTAGCCTAGTCAAGGTTCCTCCCCCACTCTGAACTCTAGGGTACAGATGTGGGGACCTGCATGAAAACCTCCTAAGCTTACTTTCACCAGCTTAGGTTAAAACTTCCCCAAGGTACAAATTAATTTTATCCTTTGACCCTGGATCTCCACTGCCACCACCAAACTCTAACTGGGTTTACTGGGAAACGTAGTTTGGACACGTCTTTTCCCCCAAAATCCTCCCAATCCTTGCACCCCACTTCCTTGGGGGGGTTTGGTAAAAATCCTCACCAATTTGCATAGGTGACCACAGACCCAAACCCTTGGATCTGAGAACAATGAAAAAGCATTCAGTTTTCTTACAAGAAGACTTTTAATAGAAGTAAATGAATCACCTCTGTAAAATCAGGATGGTAGATACAGGGTAATTAGATTACAGGGTAATTAGATTCAAAACATAGAGAATCCCTCTAGGCAAAACCTTAAGTTACAAAAAAGACACACAGACAGGAATAGTCATTCTATTCAGCACAGTTCCTTTCTCAGCCATTTAAAGAAATCATAATCTAACACATACCTAGCTAGATTACTTACTAAAAGTTCTAAGACTCCATTCCTGTTCTATCCCCGGCAAAAGCAGCATACCGACAGACACAGACCCTTTGTTTCTCTCCCTCCTCCCAGCTTTTGAAAGTATCTTGTCTCCTCATTGGTCATTTTGGTCAGGTGCCAGCGAGGTTATCTTTAGCTTCTTAACCCTTTACAGGTGAGAGGATTTTTCCTCTGGCCAGGAGGGATTTTAAAGGGGTTTACCCTTTCCTTTATATTTATGACACCTAACCAAAAGAAGGCTGAGAGGAGGTATGATTGCTCTCTATAAATATATCAGAGGGATAAATACCAGAGAGGGAGAAGAATTATTTAAGCTCAGTACCAATGTGGACACAAGAACAAATGGATATATACTGGCGATCAGGAAGTTTAGATTTGAAATTAGATGAAGGTTTCTAACAATCAGAAGAGTGAAGTTGTGGAATAGCCTTCCAAAGGAAGCAGTGGGGGCAAAAGACATATCTGGCTTCAAGAATAAGCTTGATAAGTTTATGGAAGGGATGATATGATAGGATAGCCTAATTCTGGCAATTAATTCATCTTTGACTATTAGCAGTAATATGCCCAATGGCCTGTGATGGGATGTTAGATGGGGTGGGATCTGAGTTACTACAGAGAATTCTTTCCTGGGTGTCTGGCTGGTGAGTCTTGCCCACATGCTCAGGGTTTAGCTGATCACCACATTTGGGGTCAGGAAGGAATTTTCCTCCAGGGCAGATTGGAAGAGGCCCTGGGGGCTTCTCGCCTTCCTCTGCAGCGTGTGGCACGGGTCACTTGCTGGAGGATTCTCTGCACTTTGCAGTCTTTAAACCATGATTTGAGGACTTCAATAGCTCAGACATAGGTTAGGGGTTTGTTACAGGAGTTGGTGGGTGAGTTGGTGGGTGAGATTCTGTGGCCTGCGTTGTGCAGGAGGTCAGACTGCATGATCATAATGGTCTCTTCTGATCTTAAAGTCTATGAATCTATGAGATTACACTGATTATTACCTAACCTAATCAATACATCGGAAAAGTACAACAAATCAGCCAAAGTTTGTGCTAACTCAAGTTACTCAAGACAAATAGCATTTTTGAAAGTTTGTGATTGAAAATTATCCTCTAAAGGAATATAAGACAAACATATAAACATTAACAATAGTAAGAAATGCAAGATGAGTTAATATGATGATCATCAAAGAGGCTAAAATCACCTCTTTTGTGAAACATGGCATGTTGAATCAGGAAACAGATTGACATGTAATGTACTCAAAGCACATTAAACTATCTAAGTCCTTACTGAAAGGTCAGTGTCAAAAATAAACTTGACATAAAGTTGCATAGATGCTACAGTAGTTTCCTTTTGATAATATGGAGAGATGTAGCATGGTCTCAGGTTAAGATTGCAAACTATAGTTAGAAAGCTGTACTTTAGCCCTCCTATAATTTTAGTTGGAAAATTGGCTTGGCCACAAATTATGACATAAACAACGAGGAGTACTTGTGGCACCTTAGAGACTAACAAATTTATTTGGGCATAAGCTTTCATGGGCTAAAACCAACTTCATCAGATGCATGAAGTCGAAAATACAGTAGGAAGATATATATAACAATACATGAAAAGGTGGGAGTTGCCTTACCAAGTGGGGGGTTGATACAATTCAATTAAAGTGGGCTATTATCCACAGGATGAATAATCACTATGTAGTTGTAATCAGGGTGGCTCATTTCAAACAGTTGACAAGAAAGTGTGAGTAACAGTAGGGGGAAATTAGTTTTTAGTTCTTGTAGAGACCCATACACTCCCAATTTTTATTTAGGCCTAATTTGATGGTGTCCAGTTTGCAAATTAATTCCAGTTCTGCAGTTTCTCGTTGGAGTCTGTTTTTGAAGTTTTTTTGTTGAAGAATTGCCACTTTTAAGCCTGTTATTGAGTGTCCAGGGAGGTTGAAGTGTTCTCCGACTGGTTTTTGAATGTTATAATTTTTGACTTCTGATTTGTGTCCATTTATTCTTTTCTGTAGAGACTATTTGGTTTGGCCAGAGGGGCATTGCTGGCACATGATGGCATATATCACATTGGTAGATGTGCAGGTGAATGAGCCCCTGATGGTGTGGCTGATGTGGTTAGATCTTACGAGGGCGTCCCTTGAGTAGATATGTGGACAGAGTTGGCAACAGGGTTTGTTGCAGGGATAGGTTCCTGGGTTAGTGTTTTTGTTGTGTGGTGTGTAGTTGCTGGTGAGTATTTGCTTCAGGTTGGGGGGCTGTCTGTAAGTAAGGACTGACCTGTTTCCCAAGGTCTGTGAGAATAAGGGATCATCCTTCAGGTTAGGTTGTAGATCCTTGATGATGCGCTGGAGAGGTTTTAGTTGGGGGCTGAAGGTGACGGCTAGTGGCGTTCTGTTACTTTCTTTGTTGGGCCTGTCCTGTAGTAGGTGACTTCTGGGTACCCTTCTGGCTCTGTCAATCTGTTTCTTCACTTCAGCAGGTGGGTATTGTAGTTTTAAGAACACTTGATAGGTGTTTGTCCTGTAGGTGTTTGTCTCTGTCTGAGGGATTGGCACAAATGCGGTTGTATCGTAGAGCCTGGCTGTAGACAATGGATCATATGATGTGGTCTGGATGAAAGCTGGAGGCATGTAGGTAAGCATAGTGGTCAGTAGGTTTCTGGTATAGGGTGGTGTTTATGTGGCCATGGCTTATTTGCACTGTAGTGTCCAGGAAGTGGATCTTTTGTGTGGACTGCTCCAGGCTGAGGTTGATGGTGGGATGGAAATTGTTGAAATCCTGGTGGAATTCAACAATTGAATATACTTCCTATGTGAAATCCAAGTCTAAGCCTTCTCTCCTGCAGTTTTGTACAGGTACTACACTACAGCGTGGCCCAAGGCTTAAAGTCACAGCCTGTCCTGCAGCCTTTTGGCCATCCAGGACAAAGGCTGCCCTCAGTTAAACATATTAATCTCCATTGACATTGGTGGCGTTATAGATGTCTGAGGGCAGAATTAACTTCAAGCCTTTACTTTTGGTCCTTTCTGTCTGAAACTGTTACTCCTTTAACATTGTTTTGTAAACATATTTTTGTAAACCATATACAGCCACTGTCTCTTGACTGATGTTTATTTGGTAGTGAATCTTGGAATGGACATCTGTATATGAAAAGGATATTATGCTGTTATGTATCTCTACTTGAGCCTGGTGGCACTAATGTATGTTTAAAGGGCTTTCCATTATTTAAAGCATCTCTTCCTATTGTAGAAACTCATTTGACAAAGCTTGATTTCCAGGCAATTATGCAGCTATTTAACTTCTTCCCAGTAAATTGCCCATCTTTACATCCACCCCACAGCTTCAACACCACCTCCTATACTCCCTCAGTCATGAGCATCTAATCTCTACCTGCCATCATGCCTAGTTTTTCTAGTTTTCATGTCCCTTTTAGATGTTAAGCTCATTGGAGCAGTGATTATCATTTATTGTATGTTTGTACAGCACCTACCATGATGAGGACCACCTGCTTGTAGACTTCAGATGCTACCGCAACATAAATGTTAACTAATAATAATAATGATAATTTCAGCACCCTCATCTCAACCACAAGTACAGCTGAAGTCAATGAGGGCTCTGCTCTGAATAAATGAAGTGCTATAAAATGCTAAAGTTCTCTGAAAAACTGGATCATAGGCACCTCAAATTTTGCACTCAAAATGAAAGAACATTTTGGCACTGTCTTTGTTCTTGTTTCTCATCTGTAAAATGGGAATAATAATAGCACCTTGCCTCACAGGGGTGTTGCAAATATAAATTAATTAATGCTTGTGAAGCACTCATGGACTATAGGTTTCAGAGTAGCAGCCGTGTTAGTCTGTATCCGCAAAAAGAAAGGAGGACTTGTGGCACCTTAGAGACTAACAAATTTATTTGAGCATAACCTTTCGTGAGCTACAGCTCACTTCATTGGATGCATTCAGTGTAGCTCACGAAAGCTTATGCTCAAACAAATTTGTTAGTCTCTAACGTGCCACAAGTACTCCTTTTCTTTATTCATGTACTATAGTGATCAGTGCCGTAGAAAGGCCCCTGAGGAAATTAATAATTTGGTCTCCAGAGCAGTGTTTGAATAGTGTGCAGTAAATAAAGCTTATGGCCACACACTGAACAATGGGGGGACAATAAAATATTGAATAGCTGCTGATATACTGATCACCCTCCATTCTGTGCAGTGAATGCAGAAGGGGTCCTCTGGAAAAACCCAATTGACCGTGCATTAAAAGCTGTATCATACCACATACTCACAAGATGTGTGTGAAGGAATTAGAGTGGCATAGACAACCTTAATTCTGATATTTCCTAACTTTTGGGTCCTTGACTTTGTAACCTAAATAATGTTTGTTAGTTTTTGTGTGTGTAATAAAATAGAACTTACTTTACTTACTTTTAGATTCAAATCCTTTAACTTGACAGAACAAGCTTTTGAAAAAATCAAGATTTTATCTAATTTGGATGTAAGTGACCTTTGGACCCTATGGAGCCAAGTCCATATTTGGAGGATTGTCAGATCTGCTCTGTGCTTCTCACATTTGAGCAAGCACTAGTGTCCAGGCAGAAGATGTGTGCAGAGCTAATACAATATAGTGACACTCTTCATCTTATGTTGTATGCAGGTTTCCATTATTCCCCAGCCACATACAGTTCCGAGGGATACAAAGAGATATAGTTCCTAGGTTGGGGAACATTCACCTCTCTGTTTTGGTGGGGATAGAAGTAACATTGATAACTTGTATATTAATGAAAGTGTAATGAATAGATAGCAATAACTTAGCCAATAAGGCAATTTTAGGTAATGAGGATAAATAAGTAATCCATAGAATTGTCAGGTGCCTGATTATATAATCTCCAGTACCACTTGCTGCAAGCTTTCCCTTCATGTCCAATGGAATACTCCGCAAGAGTATCATCAACAAGATCCTATTCCAGTACAAATCACATGATAACTTGCTAGAGAGTAGGCAGATTTCCAACAACATTGCAGTTGCATTGAGCAGTTTTTTAGACAATGGAATATCTCTGAAGAGTGTCAGAACAGCTAATTATAACCTTTTTGTAGACTTTAAGGATTGATAGTGTCCACTTATAAAATAACTATGGAACACCAATCATAGCGATGATGGAAGTTGTTAAGCTTTTGTATAAGAAATGGCATGTTTTCGTCATCTACAGTAACCTGTGTTCAGTCTGGCTTGCTACAGTCTGTCTGCTGGCAGAGAGGTATTGTATCTAGCTTTCTGTTCCTCTGGATAATATCCTGATTATTTTGAAAACACTACTAATATTATTTTATTATATTGGTCTTCTAATCTGAAGCTTTAAAATCACTTTACAAAAGATGCCTATTATTATCTTCCCTTTGTATAGACAGAGGCACAGATGGTTAGATGACTTGCCCCAGGTCACACAGTGAATTTATAGCAGAGCTATGCCTAAAACTCAGGTTTCTTGACACCCAGTCTGCTGCATTATTCATTAGACAACATTGCCTTTCAGAGAAGCTGAAGGAGTTATTGGAAGGATCTTTAGTGAAGTGGGGGCATCCTTAACTTTGCAGATTTAGAGTTCTTCCTGTTGCGATGCAAAGATGAGCTACAGGCAAAAATAAAACATCTTTGTAGCAGTAAACAGTGCAGGTGAAAGATCAGCATGAGGAAGACTGATATATTGAATGTTTACTGCTCTAATGAGGAATTCTGCACTACTGCTCCTAATGACACACAAGATGTAACCTTAGAGGAAGCTGAAAGATCTTGTTACTTTGGATACGTGGTTTCCACAACAGGAGGCAGTTCTGCTTTAAAGACCTTAAAGCAGCAATTGAACTAAGCAAGAATAGCATTCACGAAACAGAATCAGTACAGCATTTAGAGCACTCAAATGAAGCTGAGACTTTTTAACACCATTGTTAAATCAAACTAATGCTGCTCTTGTTTGTCCAACAGGTGAAGAAAGAGGTATGCACGCTATCAAGAACAGCTGCCTGCACGGGAGCATGGATGTTGTGAGGGATGTTTGAAAAGCCTTGAGTTTTGGAGTTGTTGCACCGAAACACCTCATCATGCCAGATGAAATTATTATTTATCATGTATGTGACAACAGAACGTTTCATCTTATACAGGACACAAAATAAGGAGAGCCCCGGCTTTGTAGAGCAAAAAGGTAACGGATAAACTGGTCCATCAAATAACATTAATGAGCAAAAATAACTGCATTGGGGTGAGAGATGTTTAATCTCCACCTCTTCCTTCTAATTGTTCTCTGGCCTATTAACCTCTTTTCTCTCTTTAATCCTTTTCACATAGATGGATTGTGTGCAATGAAGTGTACAATTGAATACATACGTTTTTCAAAGGATCATTTTGAAAATTGTTAAGCTATCAATGCAGTTTCTAAAATGACAAATATTCATCAAGTGCTCCACTGATGAACTCTACTGGATTGTAGCTTTTTTTTTTTGGCATTTTCTCACCCCATTGATATATTGTTCTTTACCCTTCATACAAAATATTGGATATAGTGTTCTGTTCAGAAAATGACTGTGAATCGTACTGTTTAAATTTGTGTCCAATATTAATGTTGCTGCCTTAGACAAATATAACAATGATTATCATCTGCTTGTTCACCTGTGATTTGGAAAAAGCATTGATTATCCTTGCACTTAAGGATGAAAGGCTGTGGGTGGAAGCTAGACACGTGGTGACTCAGAGAGTAATAAAATCTGATCATACACTAACAATATCTAAATTCAAGTTGTAGTTATAGAAGTCTTGTCGTAGGGTGGTAGGGCTATTCCTGTTACCTCACTGTGGCAGGTGAAGCTTGATAACTTCTCCCTGAAAATAAGAGTAAACAATGTGTACCTCTTTGGTCAGGCAGGGTGTGCATTCCACTTGCTTACAGCCCACTTTTCAATACATTTTTATATGAGAAAGGTAAACATGTGTGTATCTGGTTGACAGGAATTCCCATGCTATATCAGATCTATGGTCCAGTTAGTCCACTGCCTTGTATCCAACACTGGCCAGCACCAAATGTTTCAGAGAAAGGTGAAAGAACCCCCAGGTAGGCAGATGTGGGACAGTCTGTCCCTCGTGAAGGTCTTCTCTTTATCCCCAGTAGCTAGAGATTGGCTTAAGACCTGACACATGAGGTTTTATCACCCCTACAATCTTTTTTTAAAATCCAGCATTAACGATAAAAAATGGATATTCTTGTTATCCACAGTAACATGCAATCTTTCTTTGAATCTTGCTAAGTTCCTGGCCTCAATGACTTTCCATGGCAATGATTTCCACAGTCTAATTATATATTGTATTAAAAAGTATTTCCTTTCATCAATTTTGAATTTGCGACCTCTCGGTTTCATTAAATGTCTCACCGTTCTTGTGCTAGGAGACAGAGAGAACAGAAATTTCTGATTTACCTTTTCAATACTATTCATTATTTTACCAGTTGTAGATCAGAAAGTGATGATTTAATTCATTTTTCTCTTGGTAAAGCACTGAAATTTTGTGTCTAGTGAAAAAGCCCATGACAAAATGACTAAATTAAAATCCCTACATGAGCAAAATCCCTAAACTAAACAACCAGCTAGTTTCCTTTATTTATTTTCATATTGTTTTGTTTATTTGTTGCTCTATCACAGTGTCATGTTAGGTGTCACTCTTGTAGAAATTCCACCACAGGCCGATTTTTCAGCTCAGTGTCTTATTCACAATGACCTCCAAGAGGCAGAAACTAACGGTCACCTCCCACTGAATTATGGATGCAAAAGTCAATACATTTCTTCAGGCCAATGTACTCAGTGTATTAACCTGTTGGAAATACTTCCTCACTAATGTCACATTTATTCACTTTAGTGTCCAGTAAATAAATAAAAAAATTCTATAGTAGAGTCTGTGAGGAATTGGGTATCTTCTCAAACTCAGGCTAATTTTAGTTATTTGAGCAGGCAAGTACCAGATGATCTTGTGAGTTCAGTTTGGATCAAATGACTGGGAGGAAATTTCAGACAAGTGTATGATTGTACATATGTTATCTCAGAACAATCTTTGCAAGAGCCAGATTTGATGATTAGTTTTAACAACAGGAACAAGAGCCAAAATTAACCAAAAGATAATTAACCTGAAGATAAATAAACAGAATTGCACAGCATGTTTTTAAGGATAAGCCTGTGACGCTAAGATACAAATCAACAGGGCCAGGGTTTTGCAGGCCAGCTAATTTAGTCTAGCCACCAGCAGACTATTTCCCTCGGTCCTGACTCTGGGGTCAAGTTTCCATAGCACGTGACTTCCGTAGCTCCTGTTCTCAAGAACCTACTGCACCAGAGGTGATGCTCTGCTGCACCACTCTCCTTATAAAGCCAGCCATTAGTCGCCACCACTTCCCTGTAGTGACCAAACATTCCCCGCAGCTGGACTCCAAGTGGAAGCGCCATCCCACCCCAGACAGTAAGCATCTCGACATTTTTCCCTTTCCCGTTAAGGCTGAGAGTGCATAGGTTAGTTTATTTAGCCCTGAGCTAAAAGAAACTTATCATAAGTAAGGCAATCTTTCTCCTTTCCTTTCTGCCAGCTAGAGACATCTAGGTATAGTCCTGAGAAGCTCTTGCAATTTGGGAAGTGCAAAAGCTGTTATTGTGGCTCCTCCTTGGGTGGGACAATAAAAGGAGAAGGCTTTATATGTGCCCTCTTCCAGCTTCACCACTTGCTCACTCATTCAAGAGCTGACTGCCATCTGGCTTTGTGCTTTGAAATTATCAGTGAACCTCTCCTAACAGCCCCAGATGCCTAAAGATTAGTAATAGTCATCCAGTGTTTTTAGGACTCTGTGGATGAACCCATAATGAACACTATCGATCCTGTTCTCCAGGTAGGAGTTATAGGAGAAATAGCATACATTTCTTATTTGTTATATTAAAAACATTCTGTCTGATAACACTGTGCTACAATATTCCTTCTGCTTTTCAGCATTACCAATGCACTTAAACAGGTTTCAGAGTAACAGCCGTGTTAGTCTGTATTCGCAAAAAGAAAAGGAGTACTTGTGGCACCTTAGAGACTAACCAATTTATTTGAGCATAAGCTTTCGTGAGCTACAGCTCATTTCATCGGATGCATACTGTGGAAAGTACAGAAGATGTTTTTATACACACAAACCATGAAAAAATGGGTGTTTACCGCTACAAAAGGTTTTCTCTCCCCCCACCCCACTCTCCTGCTGGTAATAGCTTATCTAAAGTGATCACTCTCCTTACAATGTATATGATAATCAAGTTGGGCCATTTCCAGCACAAATCCAGGTTTTCTGGTGTTCAACAAAGCATACATGATAAATAGTGTATCAGTGCATATGTCATCTGCCCTTTCCCTATTTTGTGTTTTGTCTAAGGGTACGTCTCCACTACCCACCGTCTCGGCGGGTAGTGATCAATCTATCAGGGATCAATTTATCGCGTCTTGTCTAGATGAGATAAATTGATCCCTGAATCGATGCCTGTACTCCACTTTGGCAGGAGGAGTAAGCGGAGTTGACGGGGGAGCCGCCGCGGTTGACTCGCCGCCATGATGATGGCCAGGTAACTCGAACTAAGATACTTCGACTTCAGCTACGCGAATAGAGCAGTGGATTTGCGTATCTTAGTTCGAACCCTCCCCTAGTGTAGACCAGACCTAATACTTTCAGTCTATTTCTGCAGCCTCCTCTTTCTCTGTCCATTAAAATACATAACATTTGCTCCAGTCGTCAGGCACTGCTAACATATCATTAGTTTTCCCCAACTAAAGTAAGCAGTTAAATATTAGTATGTGTGCTAGTTTAGTGGTTCAGATTAATAACTCTACCAATCCAGAAAAATTTGAAGTCGAATTGAGTACACAAACTAAGCTACTGACAATGTGGGAGTACGTTGTTTTGCTATGTCCTGAAGTGGCACTATGTTAACAGTGGTAGAAAATGAGAACCTTTGTTATGATTGGAAATTTGTAATTATGTTCTAACCTAGTTTTCTCAATCCAGTGTTATAAAATCATCATTTGATCCTGAAATTGTTACTATGCAAACTTCCAGTATAATTTTGAGCCCTTTATAAAGTGTGA
The DNA here is from genome assembly GCF_015237465.2 of Chelonia mydas. NCBI lineage: Eukaryota > Metazoa > Chordata > Testudines > Cheloniidae > Chelonia > Chelonia mydas. The sequence continues at coordinate 296,051,455 of NC_057849.1, forward strand.
TATTAACAGAATAATAATGCTAACCCCATTAATCACAATGGGGGGGAGGGTGAAACATGCTCTTCATGCTAAGACACGTATAATAAATACGAACTGCTACACTCTGAATTGTCCTAAAAACTGTTAGTAGTGTTGGGCATTGCCTCCTGAGCCACGTGAGCGGTGTAAATCAAGGCAGAATTTGTATATTCTTGTATATTTCCCTTAAGCATGGTGAAAAGAGCTCTCATAGCAGTAAAATTAAAATCAATACACAACTTGGTTAACGCTTCTGCCATCCGGTCCTCAGCAAAAGTACTTTATCATCGTTTTAGACTTCTAAAGCTACTATGATAAAGCTATTTCTGAGCCAGACTTTTGTGTAAACACATAAATCCGTGCACTAAATACTGGAAATGAAATAAACTACCATTCTAGAATGAGCACTATTAAGAAGAATTGACCTCTTCTCTCACCACTTACCACTGAGGTGAGTAGAACTATGTGACTGTCCGGTTTAAGAGTACAAATGATTATTAACTGACGTACTGCCACAGCTGTGGTCAGTGTTGGCATTTGGGCTTCTTGTTAGAAAGGAGAGTGTGCTGCCAGCAGGGCATTCTCCGTGCGGGGGCTTTGGAACTGGTTCCCCACTATGATCTGAAATAGCCTGAACTTGGTGACATTCAAGGCACACTGCAAAAGCCATTTCTCTGATAGAGTTTTGGGGGAAGGAAAAGGGTAAGTTCTGGGTCAGGCTGGGATTTTTTTTTAATTGGCAGGTTTAGATAAATACAGTTGGCAGCAGGAGTTAATTTGTATACTAGTATTTAATGTTGTTGGTGGTTATTGTTATTGGATGTTTAATTTACTGTTAGGGTGTGCAGAATTTTTGTAAACATAAGTTTTTTATGGTTGTTAAATCCAAATACTTAAATCAAGTAAGACTAATGCTCACTTTGGACTGAGCATTGAGGTTCTGATGAAGCCAAGCACGTAAGCACATGCTTAATGTTAATTGTGTGCATAGTCCTGTTAACTTCACTGACTGATTAAATGAAACAATGGGAACATTTTAAGCGCCCCAGAATAATTCCGGGGATGTTGTCTGAAAAATCAGGACAGTTCCAGTAAACCTACAACATATGGTCCTTTAATATAGGGCCACATCCAGGAGTGGCAAAATATTCAATATTTGTGAACTAAGAAGGTATGACATCTAGGGAGGGGTGCCTTGGAAATATGTATAGTGATAATTTTACAGTTCATCTATCACAGCACAGCAACGACTCTAGAGTCAGTGTTTGATATACATTTAGGATGTATATTTACATGTACACAAAATATTATTTACATAGTTAAATATATGTACAATTTTCACAATTTTTCCCCAGTTCTAACTGCTGGCATTGCTAGGCTGGAAGGAAATAAACTCATAGACCTATCTTTTTCTGGTCTCTTAATCCTCAGCACTCAATCACCAGTCTTGAATGCTCCAGGCCCCTCTGATTTTGTTTTTCCCTTCAGCTCCTCAAGGCTTCTTAAATCTTCCATTGGTTATTCCAATTACTGTGCTCCCTGATTCTCTTTCTTCACTCTCACCCTCTCCCCTTTCAGATCTTTTGCATCTGTTCCCATCACCTTTTTACCTAGTGGTGGAACATATTGATTAATTTCAGACCTTTACAACAATCCTGGGGGCTTAGTGAATCAAAGTCCCATTTAAAAATGTAATTCTATAGATCCACTGAAGAATTTTTAAATTAAACACAGTTTGCCTGATTTAAAAGAATAATCATGAATCAGGCAAGTCAATTTCGGCAAAACAATTTGCAAGCTGACACAGCTTTGATAAATGCTACCCTTTATTACTTGTTCAAGGACAGTTTGTTTCCTGCTAATACTACTGACTTCTTAAGTTGTCACACGTACAATATGTAAAGTTACTATGCCATTTGAAAGGATGGGTGAGCTGTCCTGTCCTGGTAATGAATGTATCTCAATACTATGAAAAGGCAAATGGACATGAACACGCACATCATAAAGATTTTTAAACAAGCTTGGGTAACCACAGTTCTTTCTGACATTATCTCCTACACATAAATGCAACTAATGTTAACATTACAGCATGTTAAATAGGCTGAGTTTTGCTCAGCTTTATAACATCAAAGTCTGAATTTTCTGGTCACCAGTACCAAAGCATTGTCAAAAATGGTTATATATATTTAAAAGAAACTATGTCCTGTCTGTTGTCCCTTTGAACATCAGTTCTCCATGTTTTACAGTGGCAAAATTCATCTGAACATATTCCACGTGAGCTGATTCGTGGTTTGTCTCTAAGTTTTAATTTGACTACATTATAGGATACAGTTACAGGATACATGTACCACGTTATGACAGCATATTAACCTCCATAATCTGAATATTGCCAAATATAATCTTTTTAGAGACTTTTTTTAAAGTACACCAACTACATTCATCCCTCTCATTGAACAACAATGAAATAAAATAATTACAGTGGAAAATCTGTATCACGATAAGGGGAGGCAGAAGCCCAGATCCACAAAGGGATTTAGGTGCCTGAACCCCAGATTTAGCTACCATTGAGATCCACAAAACCCCCACTTGGCTGCCACCTAACCTGTGGGCACCTCAACTAACTTGGTGCCTCTGTCTTGCCTTTTGGGCATGCATAGTGCTGCCTAACCCCAGATGTCTGGTTGCCTATCTCACATTTAAGCCCCAGAGTGATCCTCAAACTAGGTGAAGATGCCTATTTTGACTCTGAGGCCTCATTTGGTAGGGGTGTTCAAAGCATGCCTATCAGATTTGGCCCCATTCAAAATCCAGCCAGAGGAGGAAGTGATGCTGCTGCCTCCCTTATAATGTTTTGCCCATTGGTTATGTGTGAAGTAGGAGATCCAAATTCAGTTTCCCCCTCTGCTTGATGGGGAGAAAGGATTTGAACAGGAGTCTCTCACCTCCCAGGGAAGTGGCCTAACCACTGGGCTATGGGATATTCTGTGGGTGTCTCTTGATTTCTCCTGTTTCAGCTTTCACTTTTATAGATATGTACAAGGTCATTGGACCTCAGAGAGCAAGAGAATGACTCTATAGGCTAGTGGTTAGGGCACCAATATAAAAGGTTTCAGAGTAGCAGCCGTGTTAGTCTGTATTTGCAAAAAGAAAAGGAGTACTAGTGGCACCTTAGAGATTAACCAATTTATTTGAGCATAAGCTTTCATGAGCTACAGCTCACTTCATCGGATGCATTCAGTGTTTCCAATGTTAATCTCTAAGGTGCCACTAGTACTCCTTTTCTTTTTGCGACTATAAAGGTTGGAGACCAGGGTCCAGTTCCCCTGCTCTAATGACTCTTTAAGAATTTATCCACAGTGGAATGGCTTCACATCTTCCACATTCTGAGTGAGTCCTCTAATCACTTGACAAAAGGCTACGTGGGAGACTTCTCTTCCTCTTGCAAGAACAGCTTAGGCTCCTAAGCCATCTGTCTCCAGGAAAGTCTGTGGATCTCAAGCAGAGATAGGCGCATCACTGCAGACTGAATTGAAGCCTCTTCTCTGTCAAGGAATTATGTGCCTAGGATACATCCTCTTGTTTGCATTTCCCATTGGCTAGCTTAGGCGGCTCCCCACCTAGCATGCTGGCTTTTGTATATCCCATTCTTAAGGCACCTATCTCTCCCCACGTATTGCATAAGGAGCCATCCTCATCAAACATGCATAGTCTACGGAGAACAGTTTCATCAGCCAGAGTGACCACTTTTGCTGACATTGTATAATGAAACTGACATTCCCAGATCTGGCTCCCTCCTATGAATCCACAAATCTCTGGAGCAGCCTGGTGGGTGATGTCAGGTAGGGTCAATGCATGTGTCTGATAGCACTTCTATGGAGAGTTTGAGAACAAGGCATGATGGGGTGCTTTTTGTCCATCCTGGTGACATGGCTGAGAAGCATGAAGTGCCACTTTTGAATGTAGTGAGCAACTGGAGGAAGGCCAGCTCTCTGCAAGATTATGGCATTTTGCACAAAATCTATGCTCCGTGCCTCAAACTGTTCCTAATCTGCCTTTAGGAGAATACTGGTTTCTGATCTGTATGGCAGTACTGGCAGGACACAGATTGATAGATCCTGAACTTTGTCTCAGCACAAAGATGGTTTGAGTCCATAGGTGAGACATAAACTTCATGCAGACGGGAACAAGACCTATTAATCGGAGCACATCTGTTTTGCTGCAACTGTTTGAACTCTTTTGCAGCCTAGATAGATGTACTCCTCAATGTTCTCCACTGTGTTCGACCACACCTGCACTGGGAGTTCCGGTGACCCAGATCTGAGGTTCTGGACTTTGTTTTTCTGCCATGAGATGTTCAACCCCATACTGAGGGTAGTGTCTTGGAAACCTTGAAGGGAAAAGCTAATATCTACATAGTGTGACAAAGCTCTGTCCTTGCCTCTGTGGGTCCCACGTTTCCTGGCGGATTTCGCTAGCCTCTCCGGGGGGAGTAAATTATCAAACCCTGGATAGTCCCTCCCAATGACTACAGGATATGGGAGTTTAGGAACTATGCCCATGGTCACCTCAACGGGTTTCCCTAAACCTCTATCTCCACTGGGATTGTGGGGTAATGGCTCACGGCCCCATGCACGCACGTCACTGCTACGCGTTTGGCTTGTAGCAGCTGACTACTTTTTACCAGCTTACCCGATGTGAGGGTGATAGCCCTCCCAAAGTCCACAAGTGCTGTAGTCTCTGCTCCATTTATCCTCACTGGCCTGGTGTAATTATGTGGGGCTATTGTGACCCCCGCAAGGTGGATAAGGGAGCATGGGACCTCCCAATCCCCCAAGTTACATTGCATAGGCTCCTCGATGCTGGGACACTGTGCTGCTATGTGTCCCCACTCCCCACATGCATAACATCTATAATTGCTTTTAATCACTCCCCTCTCCTGGGGTCTAGGGGGTTTAGTCCCAGGTTTCCCCCCACTCAGGCCAATCCCTTCCTTCTGGGGTCCCCGCTGGTTTTCGCCCCCCTCCCCTTCTTCCACCTAGGACTCCCCGGGGGTTTGGCTGCCCAACCTTCCAGGGTTGGGGTCGGGTGCTTGATTCGAAAGGGGCCTTCCTTGGGTAGTTGGGTTAGTTCCCTGGCTGTCATCCTTCTTTCTACTAGTGTGATCATCTCGTCGTACGTGGACGGATCATTCTGCCCTACCCATTTGCGGAGATCTGGCGGCAGTTCCCAAATGTAATGGTCTATGACCAGGGTCTCCAAAATCTCCTCCGGCCTGCACACCTCGGGCTGTAACCACTTCCGCGTGAGGTGTATGAGATCGAATAGCTGGGACCTCGGGGGGTTGTTCTCCTGGTATTTCCACTCATGGACCCTCTGGGCCCTTACCGCTGCTGTTACCCCTGATCGTGCTAGGATCTCTGCCTTCAGACGGGTATAGTCAGTGGCATCCATGGCAGGCAAGTCAAAGTAGGTCTTCTGTGCTTCTCCACTCAAAAAAGGGGCAAGAATGCTGGCCCACTGCTCCTGGTGCCACGCCTCACGCTGAGCAGTCCTTTCGAATGAGAGGAGATATGCCTCTACGTCATCTCCTGACGTCATCTTTGGCAGACAACCAGTGGCCCTCAGGGTTCGCGTCCCGTCGGACCCCCGGGCCTGGGTGGTGAGGATCTTCAGCTGGTTCACCACCTCTCTCAAGAGGGCATGATCTTGGGTCTCCTGGCTCATCAATAATTGCTATTAGCCGCATAGACTCCTGTTGTGCCATTGCCTGAACCCGGGTGGCCTCCTGCTGGGCTTTCGTGGCTTTTACTGGAGCTCTTACCACCTCCTCCATTGTGGTACAAAGGAAACAAACAAACCAAAACAAACAAACAAAAAATTGAAAACCCCAGTGCACTTTTCTTCTTAAACCTCTTTCTTCCGCCACGCTGTGAACGAAATCCCACTTGTAACACCAGTTGTGACAAAGCTCTGTCTTTGCCTCCGTGGGTCCCGCGTTTCCTGGCAGATTTTGCTAGCCTCAGAGGCTCATTGTGACCCTCTACGTAACCCTTCTCTCTCTAGAGACAAGGGTCACAGTCTATTGAGCCATTTTCATCACAAGCCAGCGAGGGAGGTGAGGAGAAGCTATCCTTCCTTGCACAGTCTCTGTTGTCTCCCAATCTCAGTGATTAATCAGGGGGCAAAGGTGGGGGGAGCCCAGGCCCACCCTCTACTCCAGGCTCCAGCCCAGGGACCCTAATAGTATCAGGTAGGGTAGCTGACCTTTTAGAAACATGACATGTACAATTCCCTGGGCTACTTCCCCCACAGCAGCCCTCACTTCCTCAAGCTCCACTTCACCCTTACCTCAGGGCCTCCTTCCTTGTGCCTGATATGGTGTGTACTACTCAGTCTCTCCAACAGCACAACTTCCTCCCACAGCTCCTGTCAAGGTTCCTTCCCCACTCTGAACTCTAGGGTACAGATGTGGGGACCTGCATGAAAACCTCCTAAGCTTACTTTTACCAGCTTAGGTTAAAACTTCCCCCAGGTACAAATTATTTTACCTTTTGCCCTTGGATTTCCACTGCCACCACCAAACTTTATTTGGGTTCCTGAAAAAACTGAGTTTGGACATGTCTTTCCCCCCAAAATCCTCCCAACCCTTGCACCCCACTTCCTGGGGAAGGTTTGGTAAAAATCCTCACCAATTTGCATAGGTGACCACAGACCCAAACCCTTGGATCTTAGAACAATGAAAAAGCATTCAGTTTCCTTACAAGAAGACTTTTAATAGAAGTTAAAAAAAGAATCACCTCTGTAAAATCAGGATGGTGAATACCTTACAGGGTAATTAGATTCAAAACATAGAGAATCCCTCTGGGCAAAACCTTAAGTTACAGAAAAGACACACAGACAGGAATATTCATTCTATTCAGCACAGCTATTTTCTCAGCCATTTAAAGAAATCATAATCTAACACATATCTAGCTAGATTACTTACTAAGTTCTAAGACTCCATTCCTGTTCTGTCTCCGGCAAAAGCATCACACAAACAGACCCAGACCCTTTGTTTTTCTCCCTCCTCCCAGCTTTTGAAAGTATCTTGTCTCCTCATTGGTCATTTTGGTCAGGTGCCAGCGAGGTTACCTTTAGCTTCTTAACCCTTTACAGGTGAGAGGATTTTTCCTCTGGCCAGGAGGGATTTTAAAGGGATTTTACCCTTTCCTTTATTTTTATGACAGCTCCTGACATGCACGCCCACCTGACTAAGTGGGAGGCTTTTAACTAGTTTCAGCCAGCCCCTGATTGGCTTCAGGTGTCCCAATCAACCTAGCATTCTCCCTGCCTTCTGGAAAGTTCTTAATTGGCCCCAGGTGTCTTAATTGACCTGGAGCAGCTGCCATTTCATTTATCCTGGTACCAGGGATTTGTTTAGCCTGGAGCTAATATATCTATCTCCCACTACTTTTCTATAGCCATCTGGCCTTTCCCCATCACAATAGGGATTGCCATATTAGATCAGACCAGCAGTCCATCTAGCTCATCCTGTACCTGACAGAGACTACTACTCGACACTTTTGAGGATGTCTCCCCCCACTCCCTGTCACACACTCTCCCACCCTTCCTCCCACACACACTTCAGCTGAAAAGCAACTGGCAATCTAGTAGGATGCCCATAGAGCTATGGGATTGAGAAACCTGCCTCATGTGGTCTAATCAGCAGCAAGGGAGATTTAGATTAGATATTAGGAAAACTTTCTAACTATAAGGGTAATTAAGTTCTGGAGTACGTTTCCAAGGGAAGTTGTGGAATCCTCCCTACTGGAGGTTTATAAGAACAGATTGCAGAAACACCTGTCAGAAATGGTCTAGTTTTACTTTGTCCTGGTTCAGCTCTTGGGGCTGGACTTGATGACCTCCTGAGGTCCCTTCTAGCCCTATATTTAATAGAATCATAGGACTGGAAGGGACCTCAAGAGGTCATATAGTCCAGTCCCCTGCACTCACGGCAGGATTAAGTATTATCTAGACTAGTGGTTCTCAACCTATTTACCGTTGTGGGCCGCATCCAATACTACCAGTATGTCCCTGAGGCTGTCACATGGGCCACAGGTTTGTGCTGACTGGACCACAAGCAGCCCACAGGCTACAGTTGAGAACCACTGATCTAGACCATCCCTGACAGATATTTGTCTTACCTGCTCTTAAAAATCTCCAGTGATGGAGATTCCACAACTTCCCTTGGAAATGTATTCCGGAACTTAACTATCCTGACAGGAAGTTTTTTCTAGTGTCCAACTTAAACCTCCCTTGTTGCAATTTAAGCCCATTGGTTATTGTCCTATACTCAGAAGTTAAGGAGAACAATATTTCTCCCTCCTCCTTGTAACAATCTTTTATGTACTTGATTCTATGATTTCTTATGCATTATACTTAAAACTCCAGCTCTGAGGTAAGTCATTGATGTAAATGTGTTGGCTGGTTTACCTTGGAGAGACTTTTGAACTTCACTTATGCTTAGGGAAGAGATCAAGCAGAGCTGCAGCGTAATTTTTGCGGTATAAATGGTAAGCAGTGCATCAGGAGATTAGTCATTACTAAGATGTAGTACTTTACTTGTGAGAGAATGTCACTGCATGATAATCAGGTAATGTCACTGCATGGTAATTCTTATGACAGTGACATTTGTGCATTGTGTGATGTTGTACTCTATATGATTCTATAAAAATAAGCTAGAGTGTGAATATAATGTAACTGGAATATGCTTCATGCAAAAGGTATCATTACAAAGCTTATAATCTACTGAGTGTGGCCATCCTATTTGTATAAATGTATTACTCTTGCATCTAAAACTAGAAATATAAAATATAACTCTGAGGTCCTATTGTAGTTATGGAAAGTGTGGGCCATTAATGGTGGTTTGGAATCTTAATGGCTCTCATTAACCAAAACAATTACACGTAAATGGCTCTGTTTTACTTGTAAGTCTTCCTGTATACCTGTGGGCTGGCAAGTGGGTAATGAAGTCTTACAGTGACATATGATCATGTCACCTAAACTAAAATCATTCTTTAACCTGGTGCTTTTCCATTAAGAAGGAGGGGTGGGAACCCAGAGGAACAAAGAATTCCCACCTTATGCAAAAGATATATAAGTGGGTGAAACAGAACAAAGTGGGCAGCCATCATAAAAAATCCCCTAGCTACCACCAAAACTGGAACAAAGAACAGTAGCTACAGGGGGTGTGAGTAATTGCTGAATCCAGACTAGAAGAAGACTAGTCTGTAAAAGAAAACTTACTGAAATTCCTCTCAGGGTGAGGTTTTTATCTGTATTCAGTTGTCTTACTGTCTTAACCATAGACTTGCGCATTCTATTTTATTTTGCTTGGTAATTCACTTTGTTCTGTCTGTTACTACTTGGAACCACTTACATCCTACTTTCTGTATTTAATAAAATCACTTTTTACTTATTAATTAATCCAGAGTATGTATTAATACTGGGGGTGGGGAGGGACAGCTGTGCATATCTCTCTTTCAGTGTTATAGAGGGCAAACAATTTATGAGTTTATATAGGGTAAAATGAATTTATTTGGGGTTTGGACTCCATTAAAAGTTGGGCATCTAAGTGTTAAAAACAGAAACACTTCTTAAGTTGCTTTCAGTTAAGTCTGCAGCTTTGGGGCACATGGTTCAGACCCTGGGTCTGTATTGGAGCAGACTGGCATGTCCGGCTCAGCAAGAGAGGGTGCTGAAGTCCCAAGCTGGCAGGGAAAGCAGGGGCAGAAGTAGTCTTGGCACATCAGGTGGCAGCCCTAAGGCGGTTTCTGTAATCCAACCTGTCTAACATTGCTTTCTAGATACAGGGACATTTTGAAGAATTGAAGGGGATGTTCCAAATAATTAATCTGCTAGTGTTAAATTAGAATAATTATACAGATTAAGAAGAAAATGAGGAATAAGAATAAAACTGTGAAGAACAGATACATGAATCACCCTAGTGTGTTAACCTCCTCAGCAGTGTAAAAGGGAAGATGATGAAATAAAACCCAAACCATATTGTATTTATAAGATCTATTGTCTGAGAGTTGATAAGTTAAATATGGAGAAGTGGTTATGCATCTAAATGGCTTCCTATAGTTCTAGATTAAAAAAAGACATACAAAAAACATACTGTCAGGGGATATTCTCATTACCAGGCTAATGACAGAGCCACACTGAGTGGAAGATAGAGCACTCTAACAAGTCTGAGTTACCTTTACCTTTGTCTACTGGATGTTACTCCAAAGGTTGTGTGCTCATTTGTTTTGGCAGTTTCTGTGTTCTAGTAGAAGCATGCACTGAGAAACTGTAGCCTACTCTGAGCTGCAGGAACTTGATTGTACATAACCTGAAGACAGATGGTCTACGGGGGCAAATGCATTTTTGCAGGTGGAGCTCATTACCTTGTGGGCTTGGAGCTTTACTTTCTAGTTTAGAATATTAGCTGTATTAGATTTGACATAGGCAAATAGATCTTATATTCATAAGACTCAATAGGACATTAATTTGGCTTTATTACTCTTCCTTGTCCCCTGCTAACAACAGAAGCATGGGAGGACTAATGCAGCACAAAGGTATGTGGTGACAGTTACTTTGTAAAGAAGCCTCAGTTTCATTACACAGAGTCTGTCCTCCATGTTCTTGCAGCACTTTCTGAGAGCTTCTTCATATGGAAAATTGGGGCCACATTTCCTAGGCTCACAGCCAGAAGGCCTGAATCTTTCCCCATCTTTGCTCCTCTTTTCCCATTGATCCCATTTTAGAAAATTCCCAAGGATCATACTCGTTTGGTGCACTCTTTCAAATTTTGTTGTGAACTGATTTTACAAATGTGCAGTTGGAGAGTTGTTTGCAGCAGTAACTTTCCCAAATGAAAAATTTCAATGCAGTAATTTCTTCAGTTTGTTTCTCCTTTCTCTCCTTGTATTCATGTTATTTCTCTCCATAGAGATTCTTCCATCATCTCATTGGTTACTTGCCTCTTCTATGCTTTCCTCCATCTTTACCCTGCTTACTCCCTCCTTTTCCTATTTTCTTGTAGCTCTCCTCCATTCCTGTCTCTCTTCTTCCCTTATCAACACTCTCCACCTCCTCCTACTTCTCTGCTTCTTTCCCCCCTATGTTTCTATTTCTTGCTGAATGAACTTGCCCTGCCACCTGATCTCCTTGGAATTTAGCAATCATTCAGTATAGAAAGCCTAGCTCCTAATAGACAGGGTGTCCACAATACACATGTATCAACAACATACACTGTGGAGCCAGAAAATGTTGAGATAGCTGAAATTTCCTCATGACTTTGCTTTTTCTAGTGGCTGTGAACATTGTCAAAGAACATTAATATTGTTTTTGATAATGTATTCTAAATAGTGAAGTTTAGACCAGGCTGTTTACTATTTAGTACATAGGTTTGATTTACAATTTAGTATTACTGATTATGCATATTTTGATAGATATGCAGAAACTAAAATGTAATAGTCACCTATGTCTACTTGCACCCTATAGTGATACATGTATAGTTTTAGAGCAGAAATTTGTCTGTATCCCCTTTGTCAAATGAACTTGCATCATAGTGTAAAATTCATTGTCTAAACTAGCATATTTTAAATAATAAAATATATCTCTACCCATTGTTCTTTAATTATGTCAAACCAGGTATAAATGTCAATTTACTGTGTACAGCAGTAAAACAGCCTTCTGCATCATGAATACATCGTAAAAGCTTGGTTCTAGCCCCATGACACATTTTTAACAATCTCACTGTATAGAACAGACTGCCTAGACTTTGTGCTAATTGCCCTGTACAACTGACAACAGATAAAATAAACTGATGTTCTTTTGTGATCCAAAGCTATCATAAAGGATCAATTTTTAATAGCATTAGCAAGCATTTAACTAGGCAAGAGGCTTAAACACAACAGAGATTCATTCCCGGGAATGATTTCTTCTCAATGAATGAATGTTATCAATTATCAGCTTAAAACAGTAGCATTACTTGGATGCAGTTCCTGTGTGTGTCAGAAAGGCTGTTGAAAGCTCTCCTGTGACATAAAGTCGCTGTGATCTGGCTCCTGATTTAAGGAATATTGTAAATACCATTTTTTCAACATGCATCCTTCTCTTTTGAAGCAGAAAATCGATTGTTAGTGGAAGCCAAGACTTAGTAAAAAGGGAGGTTCTGAAATTTTAAGTTTTTACTCTTTTAGATTCAGAACAACCTTTAATTTTATAACATAATCTATGGTGCATTAGTTTACCAGGAAGCAACTTAAGTTATCATTTGCATTGTCAACATGGCATGTATATAGAGGGAGAGATTCAATAGCGCAGTCAGTTACTTTGATTTAATAGGAAGTGCTGTATACATTTATCTTCAGCATTGGACAAAAACTGATGAGAGAAATTTAAGATGACAGATGTACCAAATTGGAACTTTAGTTCTGCTCTCACATTCGAGAGACATTGACTGGGTCACAGTTGCAAACCTGTGATTGCAGTCTACTCTCTTCAATTTCTAATATCTGAAGTGATAAATTGCAAACCTGTATGAACATGAATGCTACTTGGGCTACTTACAACTTTAAGAATTTCCCTGGGATTTATATGGAGCTCAACTGGTACTGCCAAAATTTCTTTGATTTGTGCCTTGATAGTGAAAATAAGTTACTACTATAATTCCATTCTTTACCATGTTATTTTATGCCTTTCAGTATCCACTCCTCCTTCATATGAATAAATGTAATGAAGGTTAAGAGGTGAGAATTAATGGGCAATAACTCTGGATGGGATTTTCAAAAGAACCTCGGTGACTTCAGACGTGTGCTCCTGTGTCACTTAGGTGCTTTTGAACATATATAGAATGGGATTTTCAAGTAGAGGTTCAGGATAACATGCTGGTAGTTGGGAGAAATTCTTCATTCTATCCTGTTGATAATGTCTTTTCTTTGATCATCTAATTTAAAAAATGAGTATTGATAATATTTTACTGAGTCCTTACTCTGAGCTAAACAAAGATTATCTTTCATATACTGTGGGTCACCTTCAAAAAGTCAATATCTCCTGTTACCACCGGTTAGTATCCCACAATAGAATTAACTTATTCTAAGCCTGAGAAAGTTATGAGGACGTTGGAAGATTTTCAGAAATAGGATCCTCAAGTGTGACTCTTCTACTTAGGATCCTAAATAAGTGGGCGGACTTTCAAAAGTTCTGAACACACAGCAGAAGGATGGTCAGTCCTTCTGAAAAACAGACTACTTATTTTAAAACCTAACTTTAGGCTCCTTTTTTTAAAATATTGGGCTGTCTTGACTAGCAATAAAGGGTGTGTGGTTGTTTCGCTTCCCACCACTCCATCATGTTAGCTCTGTTGAGTTCTCCTGCATCTAAATGGGGCTTTTGAATAACTTCTGAAGCCAAGTTAGGCTACAGCATGGTCAACTAAGGGCTTCCCTAATTACTGGTAGGTTTGTATGATAATTGAGGCAGGATTAGCCCATAAATACCCATAACTATAAATAATTCAGTAAAGGCAGATCCAACACAAAATCATTTATTCAGCATACTCAAATATTCTTTTTTTTTAAAGAATAGTGAATAGCTTTCAAAGGATATTGGAAAACAAAGATTAAGTGACTCAAGAAAACAATGTGATCCAGCATGAAGACCTGATGACAACTAATTGCTAAGAAAAAGCATGAAGATTTAATCAATGATTTGAAATGCTAGCCAGGAGGCAATTTTTATAAGTGATTTGTTTTTAAATTTTGAAAAGTTTGAGTAAGAAATTATAGTTTTGAAGTTATACATATCCACAATCCTTCTGGTTTTCAAAAGTTCTATTACGAAGACAATGTTTAAGTCAGACTATGTCTAAAGGCAATATATAAAGAATAAACGAGTTTGGGCCTGAGCATGCTAGGGCCTGAGCATGCTCACTTTTTGTTGTAAGGGAACTGAGGGCACTCAAGAATTCAGAGGAGTGGCTCAGAACTTCGCAGAATCAGGCCTTTAGTTTGGAACATCATATGTCATCGTGCCATCTACAATGCCAATCATATGCATGGCACCTTCTTTAAAGCAGATCTGATCCTACTTTATTTGCTCCCAGATCAGTCATTAATATCTTGTTCCAGTATAACAGAGAGCTCTGGATTATACCTCCTGATTTACACAACGGCCAGTGTGAGCTTGTAAACCTTTCACACAAAGTAAATGGAAAAATAAATGAATTCCATTTGGATTCCAGAGTCATAAATTAAATAGTTGGTACAAGTCACTGTTATTATGGAACTTACCTTAGAAAGAAACTTTGGTGTGACAAGTCCTGATTCACTTCTGAAAAGTTCTGCTATTATTTTAAGACCATGTACGGTTTGGTTTGTTTTTTGTCACTTTGAAAATTGCAAGCTTAGGTTTAGCTTAATCTTCAGTTAGATAGAGTATTGGGAAATGAATTAACTTTTTACAATGTAGTCCTTGCATCTGACAAGGAAAATATATTTAATTTAATTTGCTCATTTCTGACTTTTTCAGATATAATCCTTTAACAAAGAGCTGTGTAATGTATTTGCATTATTTCTCAGTAGTCATGCCATGCCTATGTCATTACCATGCCTATGTCCAGGTCTGTGTTCCCTGTTTTTCCAACCAGCTGGCAAGCTTCCCCTTAGGATTCCTGAATCTAAGGAGCCATTGCAGGGAATGCATGGTTTGTCCTGACCACAGAGTTTCTCCCATATAAATAATGGTGAAAATGTCCTACAGATTTAACCACTGCCAGGAGTTCCTTTTAAATGGTGCAATAATTTCTCTCCAGAGAACTGAGCTGTTTGCTGTAATAAGCCACCACCCTCTCAGGTCTTTTGTGTTCTTGTGTCAATACTTCCTCCAAACTGTAAGCACTAGCATCAGTGTCCAGTATGAAAGGGGTTTCAAGACACAGGTAGGCTAAGACAGGATCAGTCACAACTCCCAGCATAAAAATAGATAAAACCAAAACAATCAAAATCATCATACACACCATAAAAACCCACCACATTGGGCAGACGCAGAAATATCTGATAAAATGACAGCTGGGGGTTAATTTATTTGAAAAAATTGCTAGCCATACATCTAATAGTTTTGACCTAAAGCAGTCTTAACTAAAGGAAGAATGAGGAAACCATAATGCTGATGCTTCAAACAGTAACAGAAACTGCAGAAGGCAGGTCTTCAGACAAATTGTACAATTCTCCTAAAAACATTAATGGGTCTGTGGTAACAAATAACATTCATACCGGTGCATCTCTCACTCATCCTTTTCTGTGAGATAACCACAGGCTCCTTTAAACTATCTGGCCCACTATTCTGCACATACAAACCACTGTGTACCAGATAAGTACAGCTGTTCAAATGCCTTTGCTGATCCATCAGTCCAAGCAACACAGTATTTACTTGGAATAGGTTGGGAAGGAACTCCATTAGAAAGAGAAAATTCAGACTGCAATTCAAGAAACTTACTCTGTCATCTATACTTTGTGCCATATGAACCAGGGGCTGTGTGGTCTAATGCTTATTGAAGGGGACTAGGAATCAAGACTCCTGAATTACAGTCTCTGCTGTGTCACTGAATAATTTTTGTCACCAAGTTCTGTGACCTTGAGCAAATCAATGAGGCCCAAATTTTCAAAGCTTTCCCGTAACTTTAGGTCTCTGTTTTCTGTGGGCCAGCTGTTTTCTGGGGGCCAACTGAGGCACATAAAATTAATTGACAGTTTCTGAAAATATTGTCCTTAATCTCTGTGTCTGTTTTCTCATCTTTATAATGCAAATAACACATTCAGTGGGGACGTCAGGAGACTTAATTATGGTTGGAAAATACTTTGCTATCTTCAGATTAAAGGTGCTATAGAAGTGCAAAATTGTATTGTCAAAGGATTGTTGTCTTGTTTTAAAATACATGCAGTGCTTTGCATATTCACTTAAAAATGCTCACTTGCTCATCTATGAACACATGCTCACTTGGGCCCAATCCTAACCTTTTTCAGTTTTGCTTGAATGAGTACTGCCACACTGGGACCATACTCAGCTGCACTAACTGGATCATTGACAACTCTGCTAGCTATAACAAACGGGTATTCTCCTCAATCCCAGTTAATAAATGGAAGGTTTTTATCTGCTCTTCTCCCTCTCACTTTCCAAGATCATATGTGTATGTCTTCTCCTTCATGCTATCGCCATGATACTGAAAAACACAACCCATAAATTAAACCCAGTAGTCATTTTTCAGATTATTCCTCCTAGCAGCAACTCCTGCCCCTGTACCTTATGTACTGGGCTGGGATAATCAGTCTATCTGATTGCCAATGCAAATTTTGCAACACACCGTAATTACCTGGGTGTTTTAATCACAGTCCATGTTTACTGTGGCACTATCACACAGTTTATAAACTTCAGTCTTGATTGTCACCTGTCATTTCATCAGTAAGTCTGGCAATGAGATTCCAAATGAAGACTTTGATAAGATAATTATGTAGATTTGTCAGACTATGTAAAGTAAATGGAAGGCTTAATAGTAATAGATGATAGTAAAATTCCCATTCATTTCAATGGGAGCAAGATTGGGCCTTCACTTATTAGACTTATAAAATATTATTTTCACGCCCTGTACAATGTTCTGCTTCACTGGTGATGCTGTTTGAGCTTCGGACAGTTGTTTAGCTTTTTCAAAGCTCTGCACTTAATATGGTCAAAGAGAATAGACTTGCACAATTATCTAGAGACACTAATAACAAAACCTCTCTAGAGGAAAATGTTCTGTATTTTTTAAATGGATTGCTAACCTGGAATAATATACAATATATGGTATCTTTAAGATACAATTAAAACAACTACATTTCTAAAGTTAGGAGCTAAGGGCTAGATCCACAAGGGGATTTAGGTACCCAGCTGCCACTTTGGGCATTTAAGTCCAAAATTTACTCAAAACCCCACTCAGCAGTTGTCTCACCTGTAGGCATCTAAACTCTCTTGGTGCCTAAGTTTTATTGTTAAATTCCCCTAGGCACCTAAATATCTCTTGGTGGGCATGCGCTTAGTCACCTCAGTCCTGATGCCCAGTGCCTAGCTCTCACCTAAGCCCTACTGGGTCCAATCTGGTAGGCATGCTCAGAGATTGTTTAGAGGGGGAAAGGTAGTAGTGCCACTACCCCTTATTCTTCATAGTTAGAGGACTCACTCTAGGATGTGAGAGACATGGGTTCAGATTCCCACTTTAGCTGAGAAGACTAGGGATTTGAATCTGACTTTCTACATCCCAGGAAAGTGTCCTGACTACTGGGCTATAAAGCCATTTTATTGGCCAATGAATATTTAATACAAAGTTGAACATCTTCACCAGGAGAGATTGAAAGAGTCTCGCTCCTAGAATTCCCCGTATCTCAGTGTAGAGCACTCACATTGGAGATGGGAAACCTGAGTGTGATGGTGCCCCCTCTTAAGGCTTTATGGAAATATGCTTATGAATGTATATATGACATATGCCATGTAACATATCTCTGTAAAGGTTATGATCTACTGAATCTCTTAATCCTATTTGTATGCATGTATCATTTTTGTATTCGAAGTTATGAATATTGGCTGTGTACTGGCTTAATTTCTAAGTAGCCTTAGTAGAGCATATGGTCAGCTTCTTGAGAAAGGAATGTGCAAATCAGGTGCCCAATCAAGAAACACTTAAAGGACAATGAATCTTGTAAGGGTCCAATCCACATAAGAAATCTACCTAAGGACGTTCAAGGAAGCATGTGAACCATGGCTGCTACCTGTAAGTTCTGAGTCATGCATGGACATGTGACTTACCAATGTGACTCCACAACTCCATCTTGGAGCTGGACTTTGCATAGGAGAGAGGACCCACAAGAGAAAGTCAATTTAAGCCCGTGGGAGACCCCTCCATTTTGTCTTCAGCTTACTCAAGAATCATAGAATCATAGAATATCAGGGTTGGAAGGGACCTCAGGAGGTCATCTAGTCCAACCCCCTGCTCAAAGCAGGACCAATCCCCAATTAAATCATCCCAGCCAGGGCTTTGTCAAGCCTGACCTTAAAAACTTCTAAGGAAGGAGATTTTACCACCTCCCTAGGTAACACATTCCAGTGTTTCACCACCCTCTTGGTGAAAAAGTTTTTCCTAATATCCAACCTAAACCTCCCCCACTGCAACTTGAGACCATTACTCCTTGTTCTGTCATCTTCTACCACTGAGAATAGTCTAGAACCATCCTCTCTGGAACCACCTCTCAGGTAGTTGAAAGTAGCTATCAAATCCCCCCTCATTCTTCTCTTCTGCAGACTAAACAATCCCAGTTCCCTCAGCCTCTCCTCATAAGTCATGTGTTCCAGACCCCTAATCATTTTTGTTGCCCTTCGCTGGACTCTCTCCAATTTATCCACATCCTTCTTGTAGTGTGGGGCCCAAAACTGGACACAGTACTCCAGATGAGGCCTCACCTATGTCGAATAGAGGGGAACGATCACATCCCTCGATCTGCTCGCTATGCCCCTACTTATACATCCCAAAATGCCATTGGCCTTCTTGGCAACAAGGGCACACTGCTGACTCATATCCAGCTTCTCGTCCACTGTCACCCCTAGGTCCTTTTCCGCAGAACTGCTGCCTAGCCATTCAGTCCCTAGTCTGTAGCGGTGCATTGGGTTCTTCCGTCCTAAGTGCAGGACCCTGCACTTATCCTTATTGAACCTCATCAGATTTCTTTTGGCCCAATCCTCCAATTTGTCTAGGTCCCTCTGTATCCTATCCCTGCCCTCCAGCGTATCTACCAGTCCTCCTAGTTTAGTATCATCCGCAAATTTGCTGAGGGTGCAATCCACACCATCCTCCAGATCATTTAAAAGATATTGAACAAAACCGGCCCCAGGACCGACCCCTGGGGCACTCCACTTGACACCGGCTGCCAACTAGACATGGAGCCATTGATCACTACCCGTTGAGCCCGACAATCTAGCCAACTTTCTACCCACCTTATAGTGCATTCATCCAGCCCGTACTTCTTTAACTTGCTGACAAGAATACTGTGGGAGACCGTGTCAAAAGCTTTGCTAAAGTCAAGAAACAATACATCCACTGCTTTCCCTTCATCCACAGAACCAGTAATCCCATCATAGAAGGCGATTAGATTAGTCAGGCATGACCTTCCCTTGATGAATCCATGCTGACTGTTCCTGATCACTTTCCTCTCATGTAAGTGCTTCAGGATTGATTCTTTGAGGACCTGCTCCATGATTTTTCTGGGGACTGAGGTGAGGCTGACTGGCCTGTAGTTCCCAGGATCCTCCTTCTTCCCTTTTTTAAAGATTGGCACTACATTAGCCTTTTTCCAGTCATCCGGGACTTCCCCCATTCGCCATGAGTTTTCAAAGATAATGGCCAATGGCTCTGCAATCACAGCCGCCAATTCCTTTAGCACTCTCGGATGCAACTCGTCCGGCCCCATGGACTTGTGCACGTCCAGCTTTTCTAAATAGTCCCTAACCACCTCTTTCTCCACTGAGGGCTGGCCATCTATTCCCCTATCTATTAAGAGATAGCCTCTCCACCCGCAAGGATACCTGAAAGAAACTGGAACAAAGGACAGTAACTACAGGGGGTGTGAGTGATTGCTGGACCCAGACTAGAAGGAGACTAGTCTGTAAAAGAAGTTTACTGGGTGAGGTTTTCATCTGTATTCAGTTTTCTTAGACATAGACTTGAGTGTTCTATTTTTTTTCTTGGTAATTCACGCTGCTACTCTGAAACCTTTGTTCTGTCTGTTACTACTTGGAACCACTTAAATCCTACTTTATATTTAATAAAATCACTTTTTACTTATTAATTAACCCCGAATATGTATTAATACTTGGGGGGCAAACAGCTGTGCATACCTTTCTATCAGTGTTATAGAGGGCGGACAATTTATGAGCTTACCCTGTATAAGCTTTATACAGGGTAAAATGGATTTATTTGGGGTTTGGACCCCATTGGGATTTGGGCATCTGAGTGTCAGGACAGGAACATTTCTTAAACTGCTTTCAGTTAAGTCTGCAGCTTTGGGGCAGGTGGTTCAGACCCTGGGGTCTGTGTTGGAGCAGACTGGCATGTCTGGCTCAACAAGACAGGGTGCTGGGGTCCCAAGCTGGCCAGGAAAGCAGGGGCAGAAGTAGTCTTGGCACATCAGTTGGCAGCCCCAAGGGGGTTTCTGTGATCCAACCCACCACACTGGGTTCTAGACCCAGCTCCTGAGTCAGGATTTGAACTTGGATCTCCCACATTACAGGAGAGAGCTTTAACTATTGTATAAAAGGGGGATGGGGCCTCTCCTTGTCAGGTGTTTTTTTGGAGGGAAAGAAAGGTGAACTTGCTTAGGCACCAAAGGTCAGGATAGGGGTCACAGCTGTGAATCCCAAGTGGAGAAAGGCACTTGCCTCCAGTCCAAAGTAGGTAGGTCAGTCCCTTAGGCCACACCTTTTTCTTCTGTGTTTCCTGTTGGCTCCTCACTCAGCACACTGGCTTCTATGAATTCTTAGGCACTTAACTCTCCCCATCCTTTATAGTAGGAGCCTAATGCAGGGGCTGTGAATTCTATTAAGCAGCACGGAGCCTAAAGTTATGCACCAAAATGCTGAGACTAGGTCTCTTGTGTGGCTCTAGCCCCAAGAGTCTTTGTCTGTTAGGCTCACCCAAAGTCTGATTCTTTCTTGGTTGATATGTGCTGTATATCCAAAAGATTTAGGGCCTAATTTTAAAGGGGCTTTCAGAATTGTACTTTCAATTATTGGGTGCCAGCTTGTTTTTATTTACCAATATATTATTTTAAATTAGTAGTAATATCTTATTAAAGCTGTTATTAAAATATTTAAATTATTCTAATTTAGGCCCCTATGGACTAAATATAAAAGTCAGAACCAAACACAGCAGATAGCCAGACAGTATGTCCACAAAAATCGGATAGCTGCACAACACCTTATCACAGAGCAATAAGGTCTTTGCCAGTATGGCGAGACTAAATGTACACATCTCTCATTGTTTCTTAAATACTGTAGAGCTAATTGGATTATAATACACTAGATGAGGAAAACAAGATTCAAAGGTGCGGGCCCTCCACTGAGTGTCTTGTCACCCACCAGAGAGTTCGGCCCTGGAGATGGTCAGCTAGAGCCAGCCACAGATGGCCAAGTGGGAGAGGTGGCAGCTGGATCATAGGCCATTTAGGGTTTCACAGGTATTACTATTTAATACGTAGCATTTTTATAGTTCTTTATGTGTTCAAATTACTGTACAAATATTAACTAGTTAAACCTCACAGCGCCTAAACGTTATTAGCCTAATTTTACAGATGGGGAAACTGAGATGAAGTTATTTACACAGGGAGTCAGCGGCAGGACCAGGATTACAACGCAAGAACCCTAACCCCTTGCCAATTCCACCCAGACCACATTCCCTTTCAGTGCCCATGTACGCAACAGGAAGTCTGTGTGGGACTCAGAGCACAGGTGTGATCTACTTATCACTACCTGTTCCCATAAACAAGCAGATAGTCACATTCTTCACTAGTTGAAGCTTTTGAATGAATTTAAGTATTCTCCCAGGTAAAACATGTGGCAATAGTAAAACCCCAAATGTCAAAGATAAATCACTATGGTGAGCAGTGCTTGAATTATGGGGGGAACAGTGCAGGGGAGCCCTCACTGAAAGAAAAAAAATGTTATTTTTTAGAACACAGGCACAAGTCCCTCTTTTAAACACATCCAAGCCTATTGTCAAAACACAGACTTTAATGAGTGCAGGTTGTTTCCATTCCTGAGGGACATACTGGACTAGATTTTCAAAAGAGCTCAGAACCCAGTGGCTCTCAACGGGAGTCTGCCCATTCCATTGAGAAACTTATCTTTTTTGAAAATCTGGCTGATTGTGGTCCATATTCTGCCCTCATTTACACCCACAAGTCCCGTGGGTGGGTTTATTTCCATTTTACTATTGCTGAGCCCAATCCTTAAAACTCTTATTTACCCTAGGATTCCCACTTTACTGATGAGAATTGGGTGAGAAAGGACTAGTTGCATTAGGATAAAGCCCTTCGTATGCCTTTTATTTAACTCCAACCCTAACCTCAGATCCTTACATTGATGCCCTAACTCTATGAAAGCAACACATCTGTACAGTTGTAATGGTGTGTGTGTGTGTGTGTGTGAGAGAGAGACACTGAGGGGATCTCTGTGATTGGAGTCACTGCCTGCCCTGCTCCCAACACCCTGGCTCTTCCCCCACAGATGACAGGGCCCATCTGAGGGGACCAAATGCTTCCACCAGAGAAAGTCACTGTGTTCCTGGGACAGAGCCTGTGCCCATGGGGAGAGTTGGGATATCAGGGCAGAAAGGGGGAAGTTGGGGTATCAGGGATTGAGCCAGAAGGGGTATTGGGGTAAGTACTCTGCATAGGGAGCAGGAGGAAGTTGGGGAGTCAGGGTGGGTGCTCTGCAAGATTAACAGGGAGCAGTCAGAGTGTCAGGGGTAGGAGGGGGAATCAAGGTGGCAGCTCTGCATGGGAAACAGGGGATGGAGGTGTTGGGTTAGAGGGAGCAGGAGAATGGGGGTGTCGGAGGCAGAGTGGCAGAGTGGGAAGGTCAGGGTGTCAGGAATAGAAAGGGGAGTCAGGGTGGGTGCCCTACATGAGGTATGGGGTAAGTCGGGGCAGCAGGGTAGAGAGAACAGGCAGGGTGTCAGGGCAGAAGGGGAAGTAGGGCAAGTGCTTTGCATATGGAGCTACTGAGATGTGGTAGGGAAGAGGAGCACAGAGAGCAGCTGGCTCCAGGCTGGGAAAGGGGATCCTGACTGTTCACATCTCTCTCATCAGGGGTAGCTGCTCCCAGCCTGATCACCCTGGTTCCTACCCACTGCACAGCCCAATTGTGGGTGCCTCAGTGGCTGCTCCAGCCTCTCTGGATCCCATTCTTGCCTCTGCTCCCAGCAGCCATGGAGCCCCACCTGGCTTGACACACTGGCCTGACCCAAGTTACTGGCCTGGACCTTCTAGCAACCACCCCAGGGACAGAGGAAGTTGTGAGCTGCACAGTTTGTCACATTCACCGCACATAGAAAATTTCTGCTATGGCCATGCATAAGCATTGTTTACGGGGAAGGTTGGTGAGTAGTAAGGGGGCCAAAACCTGCGTTCCCCACCAGTACCTTTGCATAAGACAGAAGTGAGGTAACCTGTAACTCCTTTTGGTTCATGGGTAAGGACTGAATGAAAACTAAGTAAGGAAGTAAGGAAAAATAATGGTAAAGGAGCAAAACTTTTATTTCTCTTACATAATGAGATATAGAAATGAGTCACTTCCAGAAAGATTAAGATTGTACTCTAACAATCCAAGGCAGCTCAGCGTGGAAGTGAAATGCAAGAGACAAATGCAGTTTGGGTAAAAGGTAATGTATTATGTGAGTAATGTGATCATTTTTATGAGATTCTTTAACAGCCTAATTAAATAATGGAACCTGGGGAAGTACACATCACTGAGCTAAAGTAATCAAACTTCACGTGTCTCTCCTGAAAGATGTAGCAAGCAGTAAGGCAAATTAAGTTTCCAAGTTGAAGACAAACTTTATTTTTTTATCCTGACAAGACTAGAATTTCAGGGAACTTTGAATGATTACCAATGATCTTCCCAAAATCCAAGTCAGTTGCAATCACAAAGAGAAATGAGAATGTTCTCTGTAAGCAGCCTTCAATTATTCAGAATCTGGAGTAAAAAACTGGTTATGAAAGTCAGTAATATATTAATGAAGATTAACAATAGAACCCTGAGGATCCTGAGTAACTGAACTGGAAACATGAGAATGATTGATGCAGCTATGGTAACAAATGCTTACTGAGAAATGATAGTTCCCAATGTTATTATGGAGAGAGAGGAGAGCAGTGAACCAAATATGGAACCCCAGAGCCTCCATGTCATTTGTTAAGAAGCAGTTGGAAGCAGCTGATTCAATACAAAGACAAGTTCTTGCTTGCCAAAACAAGATGTAATGGTGACTGGAATTGGATGACTGTCCAGAAAGTTATAGGAAGAATGCATTCTTCATCGTCCCAAAATGCTATTTTCTGTGTGTTCCAAAGTTACATCAGTGCCAGAAAACACCCCCCACAGCAATATGGGGAAAAAATTAAGAACACTAGTATTGTTGCTATTAAAATAAACTGAGAAGACAGTTTCAGTATTTCAGTATTCAGTATAGTATTGAACTGCACACCTAAACAAAAGCTGGTGCATAATAGATTAGAATCTCTCTTAATTAAAAAAAAATCTAGGCATACTCACAGTACTTGTTCCATGAATAAAGTCACTTTATTCATGGAGCAACTTCTCCATACAAAAAGAAAAGGAATACTTGTGGCACCTTAGAGACTACCAAATTTATTAGAGCATAAGCTTTCGTGAGCTACAGCTCACTTCATCGGATGCATAGAATGGAACATGTAGTAAGATATAGATAGATAGATAGATAGATATACAGATAAGTTGGAAGTTACCATACAAACTGTGAGAGGCTAATTAGTTAAGATGAACTATTATCAGCAGGAGAAAAAAAACTTTTGTAGTGATAATCAAGATGGCCCATTTAGACAGTTGACAAGAAGTTGTGAGGATACTTAAAGGAAATAGACTCAATATGTGTAATGACCCTGCCACTCCCAGTCTCTATTCAAACCCAGGTTAATGGTATCTAGTTTGCATATTAATTCAAGCTCAGCAGTTTATCTTTGGAGTCTGTTTTTGGAGATTTTCTGTTGCAAAATTGCCACCCTTAAATCTTTTACTGAATGGCCAGAGAGTCTGAAGTGTTCTCCTACCAGTTTTTGAATGTTATGATTCCTGATGTCAGATTTGTGTCCATTTATTCTTTTGCGTAGAGACTGTCCAGCCAATGTACATGGCAGAGGGGCATTGCTGGCACATGATGGCAGATATCACATTGGTAGATGTGCAGGTGAATGAGCCCCTCATGGCGTGGCTAATGTGATTAGGTCCTATGATGGTATCACTTGAATAAATATGTGGACAGAGTTGGCATCGGGCTTTGTTACAAGGATAGGTTCCTGGGTTAGTGTTTTTGTGTGGTGTGTGGTTGCTGGTGAGTATTTGCTTCAGGCTGGGGGCGCTGTCTGTAAGTGAGAACTGGTCTGTCTCCCAAGATCTGTGAGAGTGAGGGATCATTTTTCAGGATAGGTTGTAAATCTTTGGTGATGCGCTGGAGAGGTTTTAGTTGGGGGCTGAAGGTGACAGCTAGTGGTGTTCTGTTATTTTCTTTGTTGGGCCTGTCCTGTAATAGGTGACTTCTGGGTACTCTTCTGGCTCTGCCAATCTGTTTTTTCTCTTGAGCAGGTGGGTATTGTAGTTTTAAGAATGCTTGATAGAGATCTTGTAGGTGTTTGTCTCTGTCTGAGGGATTGGAGCAAATGCGGTTGTATCTTAGAGCTTGGCTGTAGACAATGGATCGTGTGGTGTGTCCTGGATGGAAGCTGGAGGCATGTAAGTAAGTATAGCGGTCAGTAGGTTTCTGGTATAGGGTGGTGTTTATGTGACCATCGTTTATTAGCACTGTAGTGTCCAGGAAGTGGATCTCTTGTGTGGACTGGACCAGGCTGAGGTTGATGGTGGGATGGAAATTGTTGAAATCATGGTGGAATTCCTCAAGGGCTTCTTTTCCATGGGTCCAGATGATGAAGATGCCATCAATGTAGTGCAAGTAGAGTAGGGGTGTTAAGGGACGAGAGTAAAGGAAGCATTGTTCTAACTCAGCCATAAAAATGTTAGCATACTGTGGGGCCATGCGGGTACCCATAGCAGTGACGTTGACTTGAAGGTATATATTGTCCCCAGTTGTGAAATATTTGTGGGTGAGGACAAAATCACAAAGGTCAGCCACCAGGTTTGCCGTGACATTATTGGGGATACTGTGCCTGACGGCTTGTCGTCCATCTTTGTGTGGAATTTTGGTATAGAGGGCTTCTACATCCAGAGTGGCCAGGAGGGTGTTTTCTGGAAGATCACCGATGGATTGTAGTTTCCTCAGGAAGTCAGTGGTGTCTCGAAGATAGCTGGGAGTGCTGGTAGCGTAGGGTCTGAGGAGGAAGTCTACATAGCCAGACAATCCTGCTGTCAGGGTGCCAATGCCTGAGATGATGGGGCGTCCAGGATTCCCAGGTTTATGGATCTTGGGAAGCAGATAGAATAGCCCTGGTCGGGGTTCTAAGCATGTGTCTGCACAGATCTATTCCTGTGCTTTTGGAGTCATTCAATTAAAAACACATTTATAATTCACTGAACAATTTTGGGATGATCATTCATTCTATCTCATTTTAAAACACATTTCACTAATTCTGTGTCCTGCTGTAATATACTAAAGCTTTATTAACGAGATTAAAGAAGGTAGAAAATGTTCAGGTGTAATTTGTTAGGGTGTAAGGAGTTATGTTTGTATTGTGAAATAACCTTCATGCCTACGTTCATCATGCTAGAGGAGTGTAATACAGTAATTAGAACTGCAGACTAGGGGCCAAGACCTTTCAAACTAATCCTGAGACACTGACTTCCTCTATGGCCTTGGCCAAATCACTCTCCACCTCCATTTCCCGCTCCTGTAAAATGGTGCAATACTCACCTGCATCCTCAGATTCTTGTGAAACTTAACTAGGTAGTGCTAAATAGTGGCAGTAAGCTACAGCTTTGCACTGGGGCTGGAGAAGAGCCACCTGCTTAGCAGAGCGGCAGAAGGAATTGTTCCTCAGAAATGCACAATTCCTCCTGGAATCGCCAAGGAACACGCCTGCTGCACTTTCCTTAAAGAAGTTGTTGTGTGCTCCCCACTACTCTTAGCTGGATCTGTAGGCTGATTTAGGTCCCAGTCATGGCCAGGCTTCCTCCATGTCCCAGCTATGCAAAGATCAGGGCTATCAACTGTGTTAGCCTTGCTGAGCACTTGCACTCCCTGAATCTAAGAATTCCCATTGTGCCCTGGGCAAGTTGCACACGTGAGGGTGGGAGTGAGGGCAGGCTTTCTTGTGCATCTTCTTAGGGGTCAGGCATTATCTGTCTGTAATGTTTTGTAAAGCTCTTTGAAGGGTTCTACATTAGTGCTGCGTTATACTTCGCTATTTCTGACTAACTGTTCGAATATAAGATAAATATCCAGCTGATAGCTTATCTAGAAATTGTGATGAACTAAAACTAGAAAACTGTATCAGGACTTGCAGAACACCATGGCAAAGTCCTCCTGTTCTGGTAAAAGTTACATTTTCAAAACTGAGTTGAAAGTTTAGTGGGAGAAATTAGTTCTATTGAAATCAAAACTACTGTAAGATTATATAAATGCCACAGAAAATCCCGAGTGCTAGAGAAACATCCAGTTTTGGAGAAGTGCAAAAAAACCAACTGTAACTGAACTATATCTTGTTCAGAAAGCTGAAGCATAGGCTTTGAAAATTATCTGACAGGATGCCATAATTTCATAGCATCAAGGAAAATCAAATATTTAATATTTTTAAATAATCTTATCTGACAATACAGTAGGCAAAATTTTAAATTCCTTTTTACATTACATGCCTACCTTTCTTCTCAAAGGAATAATTCCTCACTGTGGGAAATTTAGTTGGTTTAGCTATACCATATACTTAAGTGACACTTGCCTTTTGAAATACTGTCAGAGGAATGTTGGCAATATATGGCAGGCTGAAATAGAATATTTTTCTTCTGAAATTAAAAACCGTGAAGTTTATTCCTTCACTATACTCTTTCTTTGATTCTGTTTTGATAAGATGTTTCTATTTTTGATAATGTCCTTATGTTCTCTGTTTAAAACGTGTTCTGAATAATTAAAGTGATTTTGACTAACTACTGCAGAAGTCGTAAAGATTTTCTGGGTGCTAAGCCTGGGGATTGCTTAATAACACTTACAGTTAGTCAACTGGATATTAATCTCTCTAGACATCCATAAAACAGATCATAGGCACAGATCTATGCAAATTTTTAACTCCAAATCAACTAGTCCTGTTAATCTTGCTGTGCTTTTTTCATAAATATAAAGGGAAGGCTGACCATCTTTAAATCCCTCCTGGCCAGAGGAAAAACCCTTTCACCTGAAAAGGGTTAAGAAGCTAAGAGAACCTCCCTGGCACCTGACCAAAACGACCAATGAGGAGACAAGATACTTTGAAGCTGGAGGGGGGGAACAAAGTGTTCTCTCTGTCTGTGTTGATTTTGCCGGGACCAGAGCAGGAATGCAGGTCAGAACTCCTGTAAAAAGTCAGTAAGCAATCTAGTTGGATATGCGTTAGATTCTGTTTTGTTTAAATGGCTGATAAAATAAGTTGTGCTGAATGGAATGTATATTCCTGTTTTTGCGTCTTTTTGTAACTTAAGGTTTTGCCTAGAGGGATTCTCTATGTTTTGAATCTGATTACCCTGTAAGGTATTTACCATCCTAATTTTACAGAGGTGATTCTTTTACTTTTTCTTTCATTAAAATTCTTCTTTTAAGAACCTGATTGCTTTTTCATTGTTCTTAAGATCCAAGGGTTTGGGTCTGTGTTCACCTATGCACATTGGTGAAGATTTTTATCAAGCCTTCTCCAGGAAAGGGGGTTTAGAGATTTGGGGGGGAAAGACATTTCCAAGTGGGCTCTTTCCCTGTTATATTTGTTAGACGCTTGGTGGTGGCAGTAATAAAGTCCAGGGACAAAAGGTAAAATAGTTTGTACCTTGGGGAGTTTTAACCTAAGCTGGTAAAAATAAGCTTAGGGGGGTTTTCATGCAGGTCCCCACATCTGTACCCTAGAGTTCAGAATGGGGAAGGAACCTTGCCAGCTTTGCATCCTTTTTGTTTCAAACCAGAACCTAGTTTCAAGCAAACTTAAGTCAGGTGACATCCAGGTGGAACTCTAGTAGAAGTTTAGTGACTCCAAATCAGGCAAAAGCCAATAGCTATGTTTTAGCTTCATTTTGAATTTTGCATTTTTCCATTACAAAACCAAAAACAAACCATGAAGTGAAATGCCTGCATTTTATGATGTATCTACAGGTACATCTACACCACAAATTAAGGTGTTATTGTAGTGTGGGTAGGCATTCCTACACTGTAATCTAGCTAGGTAACAATAGCAGCAAAGATTTGGAGAAACAGACCCTTGCACGGACCAACAACCTGAGTACGTACCCAGGATCCCCAGGGGGCTTGTACTGTGATAGTTAGCTCTTAATGAAGCCTGTACCCCTACATCTTCACTATTATTGTTATCCACATTAGCTGAACCCATCATGGGTATACCTACCCATGCCAGAGTTACACCTTAAACTGGAGTGTAAACATCAGCTATGTTAGAGCTGCATGGATGATAGCCACTAGTTACAACCGTAAGCAGTTAGGCCTTTGCAGGAAGAGAGACAGAAAGGCCTATCGTGTCAACCCTGCCTTCTGCAACCAATATACGTGTAACAGGGTGGTAGTTCTGGGACCTTGAATACAATGTAGGGTTTGTGTGGTGAGTCCTCACCAATATTGCCAGTCCTAAGGGTTTAAAAATCATGAGCCAGACTTCCCAAAATCATGAGAACAGCTTAAAAATCATGAGGTTTAAAAATAAAAATTGGGTTCTTTTTATTTGTCTTCTGGTTTTTGAGTGTTATGGGTGCACTAAAGTAATGTTTTTGAGCTTTCCTCCACCCACTTATGGGCTAGAAACTGTTTTTTGAAAGACAGTTGAAATTATCATGCAATCATCTGAATCCAGGAGTTGGGAATTTAAGAAAAATGTCAACTCCTGCAACATTTGCAATAAAATCATGAGAATCGTCCACCCTGCAACCCAAAGGGAACTAGGGATTGTGACGCAGGAAGCCCTGCAGGGAAAGTCTTGGGGACAGCAAAACTTGGAAGAAAGCTTTCATTGAAATGTATTTGGTTGTTCAAATTAACAATAAAACAAACCCCAGCAGTTGGTAAGTTTGGGCTATATCCAGCTGCATATACTCTTGTTCAAAGCAGGGTAGGGCCTCCACCGGTGTAATGCAGGAGTGTTTCCTACAGTGTTTCCTAGTGTTGCCAGCCCCCAAAGTTCAAAAGGCAGGAGTCAGATCTCCAAATTTCATGAGATTGGCCCCAAAGTCAGTGATATTAGAAAAAAAAACTTTTTAAATCGTCTTCTCATTTTTGAACTCCCCCTGCCAATCCCAAAAATGTGTGTCAATGAACAGCTTTTGCTAGCTCATTTTGCTTCTCCAAAATCCATGCCTGCCAATATCTTGTGAGGAAAAAAAACCCAGTAGATCTTTATGCAAATGTGCATAGTTTATACAACTTAAAATGCTTCCTATTGGGGTGGAGGGCTTCCAACTTCAGACAATCTACGCCCGCCCCTCCAAAGGCCAATTCATTATTTCTGTGCTCCCAGTCTCTCATCTTCCCACCTCCTAGCCCCACATCTATTAATTAGGCACCCGTCAGTCCCACTTCAAGTAATTTTATGCCCTTCAGCATCTCCAGCTCACGTCTGTTCCTACTGCAGCTCCAGGGTCTCTTCCCATCCTCCCACCCTTCTCTCAGGCCTGGGAGATGGCCACCAAGTTTCCTCACCCCATACCCCCAGCCCTGGGGCAGAGGGCAGTTCCAGTGAAGTCCTCTTTTCCCACTTCCCAGCCCTTGTGTTGCAGGAATCGAGAGGATTATGTTGGTAGAGCACAGAGGCACTGATCCATTTTTTACCAGAGGAGAGGGGGAGCATGGAACACAGACAACCTGAGAAGCTGTGCTCTTTCTCCTTCCTTCTTTCCCCATCTCTTGCAGAAATGGTGTCTACCGCTCTGCCTCCTACGTACCCCACTCCTACCAAAAACTTCCCTCAGTTCCTGAGTGGAGCAGGAGAGCTTGATCTGCAACAGAGGCCAAATTCACATTATTCATGATAAATTTGCATGAGCTGGAAATGAATGTCTTGTCCAGCTTAGTTTTAAAAGCTTTGAGCAAAAGAGTTTCAACTAGTTTCCTTAAAAGAGTATCCCGCAACCTACATCAGGAAGTTTTACTGATATTAAACCTAAATTTTTCAGCTTCTAACTTGATTCCATTACTTTTAAGTTATATTCCCACGTTCAAGCTAAATATTGCTCTCCTTCCATGGTGTGTATGTCCTTCAGATATGTTGACTCCATGTATAGTTAAAATACACATATTTTGCTCTTTTAGTTTTTCCTCTGAAGTCAATCTCTTCAGCCCTTCACCATTTTGTTGCTCTTCTCTGAACTTCCTTCAAATTGTCAGACTGCAGTGTGCCCAGAACTCTAGATTTGGTTGTACCTTACTCACAGTTTGGTGTCAGTGGGTAGAGTAATCCTAGAGTGCAGATGTGTACTTGGGCAGGCCTTTGTCCAGTTCCCTGGACCTGATCCTATCCTGAAGCTCTACCACTTAACCCTGCTATAGTAATTTTAGCCTTATTTAATGGCTAGGTCAGAGGGTCCTCACCAGAGTTCCCTCAACTCTGCTGCTATGCTCTGTGGCTTCAGTGAAGAGCCCCCTCTGCATTACACACCATTGAAGAACTGCCTCTGTATCATCTCTCACTGTAAAGTCCTCAGTCTGTGTTGTCTCTTGCTGTAAATCCTTTCAACAGCTCAGGACCCTCAGGGCAAGGGAACCAGTGGCTCATAGATCCCTTGAGCAGAGTCCTTGCCACCAAGGATGCGGTGCTGGTCACAAGGTAGAAGCATTTTTTCACTCTGTCCTTCAGATCTACTACCCAACCAATTCTGAGTTTATGTTATGGTGGCTCCAACCTGTCACTAGAGGAATTCTGGGTAAAGAACTTATGTAAATAAAATTCTTTCTGTAGTTGCACATCCCCCTGTACATCAACAGATGGGGCAGAGAGCTCCTTCTCCTCTGGAACTTTTATCTCTCTCGAGTGGTGGATAAATAGCTCATGCAGATGAAACAGCTCTGTGGCTGTTCTTTCCCCTGTTCACAACACAGAGGAGCAGGGAGCTCCTCACCCTCTAGAGCTTTCTGGCCACGGGACTTACATTTCTAATCTAATCTAGCTAGTCCAAAATAATGTGAAGAAAAGGCATAAACTAGGACCTTATCATAAGCTGGGCCTGACAGAGGACCCATTCAGCAAAGTTAAGTGACCGAAGGTAGATTCCACCTCTGCAGAGAGATGTGATGAAAAATTAGTTTGGTATCTTGCTTGGCTACTGAGCTTTCAACCATGGGAGAGAGAGCCAAGAAAAGGTAGTAAAAGAGATACATGATTTTAGTTGCTTTCTGGATTCCAAAAGCAATAGCTCTCTGTTTTGATTGCATTAAATTACAAAACATTTCTAGACAGCCAAACCATAAGATAAGGTAGGAGAGGGCACCACAGAAATGTAAAATAAAAAGCCTGGGAGCTACGAACCAAAGCTGACAGCATGTATTAAATGGAATAGACATGTTGAGCACTGACCAGAAAAGGAATCCTCAGCGTTAGATAAGGGCTTAGAAATCTACTCGAAGTTACAAAGCTCAGTGTTGTAAGAAAGACAGAGGGTTCCATCACCATGATGGACTTAATATAAATCAGAAGCGTATATACTGGATATTTTCAAAATGCAAGAATCTGAGAGCTGAATGCCAAAACTGTGCCTAGAATTGTGCATCTATCTGTCCAAATACGTATCATAGTTGTACAGGCAAATGAACAGTTGGATAGATGGGTGGCCATTTGTGTAAGCAAATCCTTGTACTCTGGCTAATCATGGCTCTCATCCATTCTGTGTGCAAAGATTTGCACAATATATGTTTATTATTTAATAAGATTGTTAAGACTAAATTGGTTGTATAAAATGAATATAGAGATAATCGACATAACTTGGGTGGTGGTAGAAGGACATAGAGCTATATGGTTATTCACAGTATCTCTGACCTTCAGCTGAGACTATTCCATTTACTATAATATGGGATAAGTAAGATCTCAGCCTGCAATTGAATAATCCAAAAAGGCGATAGACACATCTCAAAGCTATGGAAGAAGTATTAGTATGAGTATTTAGCAATTATTCAATCAAAATTATTACATAAGGACTAGAGAACCTTATGCTGAGTGGAACCTTACTCCCTGAGCAGGCCATTGAAATCAATTGACCTATTTATGGAATAAGATACCACTGAATGTCAGTAGAAATGGTAGAATCTGACCCCATATTATTGGTAAAATAGGTTCTAATTCAGTCAGAATAAATCAGTAACTTAAATGTTCACAGGAGAAATCAGAATTAGGTTTTTACTGACTCAGGATGCAGCCTTCCTAACCAAAATTAGCACGACTCTGTTACTTGTTAAACCATATTTTTGTTTTGAGCAGACTTGTCATCAGTGAGGGCTGCCTACTTTGTTCATACTGACATTTCTATAAGTCACAGTATGCAGGGGATGCAGTCTTTGAAGGGACATGGAAACAATGCCATAATATCAAATGCAGAGGTTTCAACTTAATTCAAACTATTAGCCAGTAGGAAACTAATCCCCAAATTACCTGGCAGGGTTTTTCCAGTACAAATTTCAACTGGGCTCCAGTGGCCTCAGGTCCTACAGACCTGAAGGTGGGTACGAGGGCAATGCCCTCCCCCCGTACCTTGGAAGCCAGAATCCCAACCCACTCCTCCCCTCCACGCAGGAGCTAGGAGAGACTGTAGTTTCACTATAAAATGCTATGTAGTACAGTGTGGTATCAATAACTATGTAGATAATATGATTTATGTTAAAATAATCCATGCTAAACTACAGTTGAAAAAATAAATGTACAAAGTACATTTGGGATGCATTATCTTTACATACTGTTATTTAATTAATTTATTTATTTATTGAGTTCATTCACTTACATCACTAATTCACAACATTCAGCATGGGAGTCTCAATCTGTAGTGAGAGTCAAGAAGGGGTCTACTATCCATATACAATATGTGACTAAGTCTTGCTTTAAAATGAAGAAGTTAATACTTCTCTTGATGATTCAAAAGTGAAAACTTAAAATTGTGTATTCTATCTAATATAATACAGTTTTAAGAAGCATCATAATTATCTACACTGATCTTGTTAGGCTGTTCTATGTGAAGTGCCATGTCTGATCTTAAAGAAAACAGAAAAGTAATTAATCTCTTGATTTTATCAGTAGATCATGTGTCTATCCAATATGAAGATACAATTAGAATTGAGAGGCAGAAAGAGAAATAAAATTAACAGTGTCTGTAAAATGATTAATTTTGTGTCCTAGAGTCAATTAAGCATAGAATAACTGCAATTCTCTGAAATTAAATGTAATGTCATAAAACATTGTAATGAAGGAGTTGGTAGAGATGTAAAAAGAAATGTTAAATATGAAAAGCTCGTAAAATTTGTACTTCACCATTACAGAGCTTTAAAAAAAATTGATTGCACTTTAACTTCCTAATTAATAGTAATGCCGGTTTAGGGATTTTCATCTGTAGATCTCAGAATACAATACGACAAGAAAGGACAAGTGACTTGACCAAGGCCACATACATTAGTGGCATAAACAGGAAGAGGGAAACCATGTTCTCTAATTTTGACACCAGTGTTTGATCCATTAAGCCACAGCTGCCCCATTGTATAATGCAATGCTTCAGCTAAACTTCCTTCCAGTCAGATGGCTCAATAATGAATCAGCCAGCTGTTTAGACCAAGAAGTTGTCTATGGATGATCAGAGACCTCATCTTCTCCTTTATACCCACCTATGCCCATCCCTATTCTGTAAGAATAATGCTCAAGTTTAACTATGCAAATCAGATGATGAAATGATATTGAGTGGCTATGCCAACACCTAAGTTGGATGTGTTCAGACTCTTAATATGAACTCGATGCTTCCAGAAGCTTGAGCAGATGAGCTGAACACAGCACATGTGCAGCTAATAAAAAGAGCAGTGCTGCCTCTCCCAACAGAGCTGTGGTGATGTAGGAGTAGTCAGGTAATTGCAAAGAAGGATGCAAGGAAGTCACTAAATCCCTGTTTTTTGAGGGTAAAGGATCTGGTTGAAAGACAGCCTCAGGTATACCAAATTGGAGCCTGGTGCTTGAAACAGCAATATCTCTTTTTTGTTATAAAAATTGAGATACAATTCATTATCCACGGCCTCTTGTATTTGGTGTACCAGTACCACATCACAACAACTACTCCATCTGTGCCAGAGTTTCTAGTTTTCTTGCAGGAGATGAAATGTGAACTGAATAGGGCTAGAGGGGCATCTTTTATCTTGTTCAGGAGGCCACTGCATCCTGAACACTACTGACTACCAAGGCTGCTGCACCTCAAAGGGGAAAGAATTCTAGTTGTATATTAATGTTTTAGTAATATAGTCATGTTTAATTCAAGTTTGACATGAATTTTACTTTGCATTTTGTTTAGTCTCTTTAAGTTAGTACAGTAATTACCAATTCTGAGCTCATCTTGCCATGTGAAAAGCTGCAGCTGAAGGTTTGAAAGCAATTAGCTGCAAACAAATGCCCTCAGCTAGTAGTTAGAAAATGACTTGGTATTAGAAGGCTAAATTGTGCTTCTTTTTAGGAAACTTGCTATTACTGCCATCTTCCCAAAATAGGTATTCTCTAGTTGATGGAGAATTCATCATCAAGAAGAACATAGAGAGCATGCAACATTACTCCTTTATCCAAATATGTTGATTAAATCTGTTGAAGAGATACCAGAACAATTCTCTTTCACATAGTTACACTTTATTTATACAATAAATAATTGCTGGAGATAATGTCAAATTATCAGAAGTTATCCTGCAGCGAGTGTATGCAGGGAGGTAGAAATAGTCATGGACTATTTCTAGGTTCATAAATTTTGGTGCCAGTTCCTGTTGAGTCAGCTGATGAGATGGGAGAGCAATACAGCGGTGCACAGACAATCCAGGAAGTTTTTGGAAAGTGTAGGGGACAATTTCCTGGTGCAAGTGCTGGAGGAACCAACTAGGGGCAGAGCTCTTCTTGACCTGCTGCTCACAAACCGGGAAGAATTAGTAGGGGAAGCAAAAGTGGATGGGAACCTGGGAGGCAGTGACCATGAGATGATCGAGTTCAGGATCCTGACACAAGGAAGAAAGGAAAGCAGAAGAATACGGACCCTGGACTTCAGAAAAGCAGACTTTGACTCCCTCAGGGAACTGATGGGCAAGATCCCCTGGGAGAATAACATGAAGGGGAAAGGAGTCCAGGAGAGCTGGCTGTATTTTAAAGAATCCTTATTGAGGTTACAGGGACAAACCATCCCGATGTGTAGAAAGAATAGTAAATATGGCAGGCAACCAGCTTGGCTTAACAGTGAAATCCTTGCTGATCTTAAACACAAAAAAGAGGCTTACAAGAAGTGGAAGATTGGACAAATGACCAGGGATGAGTATATAAATATTGCTCGGGCATGTAGGAATGGAATCAGGAAGGCTAAATCACACCTGGAGTTGCAGCTAGCGAGGGATGTTAAGAGTAACAAGAAGGGTTTCTTCAGGTATGTTGGCAATAAGAAGAAAGCCAAGGAAAGTGTGGGCGCCTTACTAAATGAGGGAGGCAACCTAGTGACAGAGGATGTGGAAAAAGCTAATGTGCTCAATGCTTTTTTTGCCTCTGTCTTCACGAACAAGGTCAGCTCCCAGACTACTGCACTGGACAGCACAGCACGGGGAGGAGGTGGCCAGCCCTCTGTGAAGGAAGAAGTGGTTCAGGACTATTTAGAAAAACTGGACTTGCACAAGTCCACGGGGCCGGATGCGTTGCATCCGAGAGTGCTAAAGGAATTGGCGGATGTGATTGCAGAGCCATTGGCCATTATCTTTGAAAACTCATGGCGATCGGGGGAAGTCCAGGAAGATTAGAAAAAGGCTAATGTAGTGCCCATCTTTAAAAAAGGGAAGAAGGATG
This sequence comes from Chelonia mydas, assembly GCF_015237465.2. NCBI lineage: Eukaryota > Metazoa > Chordata > Testudines > Cheloniidae > Chelonia > Chelonia mydas. The sequence continues at coordinate 296,088,498 of NC_057849.1, forward strand.
ATCCTGGGAACTACAGGCCGGTCAGTCTCACCTCAGTCCCCGGAAAAATCATGGAGCATGTCCTCAAGGAATCAATTCTGAAGCACTTAGAGGAGAGGAAAGTGATCAGGAACAGTCAGCATGGATTCACCAAGGGAAAGTCATGCCTGACTAATCTAATTGCCTTCTATGATGAGATAACTGGTTCTGTGGATGAAGGGAAAGCAGTGGACGTGTTATTCCTCGACTTTAGCAAAGCTTTTGACACGGTCTCCCACAGTATTCTTGTCAGCAAGTTAAAGAAGTATGGGCTGGATGGATGCACTACAAGGCGGGTAGAAAGTTGGCTAGATTGTCGGGCTCAAAGGGTAGTTATCAATGGCTCCATGTCTAGTTGGCAGCCAGTATCTAGCGGAGTGCCCCAAGGGTCAGTCCTGGGACCGGTTTTGTTCAATATCTTCATTAATGATCTGGAGGATGGTGTGGATTGCACCCTCAGCAAGTTTGCAGATGACACTAAACGGGGAGGAGTGGTAGATACGCTGGAGGGTAGGGATAGGATACAGAGGGACCTAGACAAATTGGAGGATTGGGCCAAAAGAAATCTGATGAGGTTCAACAAGGACAAGTGCAGAGTCCTGCACTTAGGATGGAAGAATCCAATGCACCGCTACAGACTAGGGACCGAATGGCTAGGCAGCAGTTCTGCAGAGAAGGACCTAGGGGTGACAGTGGATGAGAAGCTGGATATGAATCAACAGTGTGCCCTTGTTGCCAAGAAGGCCAATGGCATTTTGGGGTGTATAAGTAGGGGCATTGCCAGCAGATCGAGGGACGTGATCGTTCCCCTCTATTCAACATTGGTGAGGCCTCATCTGGAGTACTGTGTCCAGTTTTGGGCCCCACACTACAAGAAGGATTTGGAAAAATTGGAGAGAGTCCAGTGAAGGGCAACAAAAATGATTAGGGGACTGGAACACATGACTTATGAGGAGAGGCTGAGGGAACTGGGATTGTTTAGTCTACGGAAGAGAAGAATGAGGGGGGATTTGATAGCTGCTTTTAACTACCTGAAAGGTGGATCCAAAGAGGATGGATCTAGATTATTCTCAGTGATAGCAGATGACAGGACAAGGAGTAATGGTCTCAAGTTGCAGTGGGGGAGGTTTAGGTTGGATATTAGGAAAATCTTTTTCACTAGGAGGGTGGTGAAACACTGGAATGCGTTACCTAGGGAGGGGTGGAATCCCCTTCCTTAGAAGTTTTTAAGGTCAGGCTTGACAAAGCCCTGGCTGGGATGATTAGTTGGGATTGGTCCTGGCTCTGGGCAGGGGTTGGACTAGATGGCCTCCAGAGGTCCCTTCCAACTCTGTTATTCTATGATTCTATGATTCTATGGTGGCTCAGAGGAATTTTAAGTTTCTCTCATCTTTCCCCTAATCATAGAAACATAGAGCTGAAAGGGACCTGAAAAAGTGGAGTCCAGCCACCTGCACTGGGGCAGGACCAAGTAAACCTAAACCACCACAAGTGTTTATCCAACCTGTTTTTAAAAATGTCCAGTGATGGGTATTCCACAGCCTCTCTTGGAAACCTAATCCAGTGTTTAACTGCATTTTATAATTAGAAAGTTTTCTCCGATATCTAACCTAAACCTCCCCTGCTGCAGATTAAGCCCATTACTTCTTTTCCTACATTCACTGGACATGGAGAACAATTGATCACCATCCTCTTTATAACAACCTGTAACATATTTTACAACTATTATGAGGTCCCCCCTCAGTCTTCTTTTCTCAAGACTAAACATCCCTAAGTTTTTTAACCTTTTCTCATAGGTCAGGTGTCCTAAATGTTTAATCATTTTTGTTTCTTGCTCTGGGCTTTCTCCAATTTATCCACATATTTCTTAATGTGTACACTCAGAACTGATCCCAGTATGCCAGCTGAAGCCTCAGCCGTGCCAAGTAGGGAAGGACAATTACCTCCCTTGTCTTATATACAACGCTCCTGTAAATATACCTCTAACTGATCATTAGCCTTTTTCTCAACTGCATCACAGTGTTGACTCAGATTCAATTTGTGATCCACTATGACCCCCAGATCTTTTTCAGCAGCACTACCACTTAGCCGGTTATTCCCTGTTTTATAGTCATGTATTTGATTTTTCCTTCCTAAGTGAAGTACTTTGTATTTGTCTTTATTGAATTTCATCTTGTTGATTACTGACCAATTCTCCAGTTTGCCAAGGTCATTCTGAATTCTAATCCTTTTCTCCAAAGTGCTTGCAGCCTCTCCCAGCTTGTGTCATCTGCAGATTTTATAAGCATACTCTCCACTCCATTATCCAAGTCATTAAATGAAAATATTGAAGAGTACTGGACTCAGGACTGACCTCTGTAGGACCTCACTGGATACATCCTGTCAGTTTAACAGTGAACCATTGATAACAACTCTGAGTACATTCTTTCAACCAGATACGCACCCATCTTATAGCCATTTCATCTAGACCACATTTCCATGCCTACTGGAAGGACTAAGACCCAGATTTGTAAATGTAATTAGGCGTTGTAGTGCCTAACTGACTTAGAAGCCTAAGTCCCATTGGCTTTCAGTGAGACTTAGGCTCCTAAAGACTGGCTGCACAAAGATATTTAGGCACCTAACTACCACTTTAGGTGCCTAAATCCAAAATTTAGATTTTTAGACTCCCTGTTCAGCTGTCACCTAACCCTGTGGGTCAGGGGTCAGCAACATTCAGCAAGTGGCCCATCAGGATAATCCGCTGGCAGGCCATGAGACATTTTGTTTACGTTGACTGTCCGCAGGGACGTGCTGGCCGCCACTTCCCGCAGCTCCCATTGGCCGGGAATGGTGAACCGCGGCCACTGGAAGCTGCAGGGGGCCGTGCCTGTGGATGGTCAACATAAACAAAATGTCTTGCGACCCGCCAGTGGATTACCCTGATGGGACGCGTGCCAAAGATTGCTGACCCCTGCTGTAGGTGCTTAAATTCCCTAGGTGCCTAAGATTCCACTGATAAAGTCTCCAAGACCCCTCAGTTTCTGCTGGTGGGTATAGGTCAAGCCACCTCAGTCCCGACACTCATCTCATAGTTTGTGCCTAAGCCCCAGCAGGATTCACAAACTAGGCATTCCCATCTCACCTGCAGGGTCCAATCTGGCAGGCATGCTCAAATCATGCTAACGGACTGGGGCCCAAACAAAAAACCTCTGCTAAAGGAGAAGGTGGTGGTGCCTTCCTTTTGCGCACTAGCCAGAACCCTCATCCAAGAAGTGGGAGACATGGGTTCAAATTCCCGCTCTGCTTGAGTACTGTACCGAGATTTCCCATGTGTCAGGTGAATACTCTAATCACAGAGGCATTGGCTAATGTGGAATAACTTTCAGTCTCTCCTGTTGAAGCTAATCGGCTTTGTATTAAAAAAAATAATTGGGCCAAAGAAAGAGGGAAAATGACCAGGGCTGGATTAACTCTCCTGTGGGTCCAGGGCTATTAGATTTTGTAGGACCCCTGTATACAAGTCTTTTTCGTAATTTAAAACAAAATGATCACAATTATGGCATCAAGGCTATTAACGCTATTCTAAATTTGCCTTTTCATTAACATAAAGCCATTCTGTGGTTACATTTCAGTCTTAAAACATGTAGAATATAGTTAAGTTAATTCAAAATAGCCTACTTCTTACTTTAGAACTGCTGTTATATTAGTTTCTTTCTGGGAGGGAGTTTGGGTGCAGGAGGGGGCTCCAGGCTGGGGTAGAGTGCTGGGGTGCAGGAGTGGGGAAGGAGTGTGGGCTGTGGGAGGGAGTTTGGTGCAGGAGGGGATTCTGACTTGGGGCAGGGGATTGGAGTGCAGGAGGAGGTGATGAGTCAGGGAGGGAGTTTGGGTGCAGAAGGGGATTCTGACCTGGGGCAGGGGTTTGGGCTGCAGGAGACGGTGCTAAGTGCAGGCTGGTTGTTAGGTCTCTGCATGCTCCTGGGGGGAGGGGGACAGTGTGTCTCTGTGCGCTGCCTGCACTCACAAGCGCTGCGCCCGCTGCTCTCGTTGGCTGGGAACCGGCCAATGGGAGCTGCAGGGACGGTGCTGGGGGTGGCGGCAGTGTGTGGAGCCACCTCCCCCGCCCCCCAGGACCGCAGAGACATGCCAGTAGCCGGCCGCTTCTGGGAGTGGCGTCGGGCCACGGCATGCAGGCATTGTGCCTGAGCCCTGCTTTCCCAGGTCCCCATTTAGCCCGGAGCCCTGGGCTGCAGCCCCAAAATCCCTTGCATTAATCCAGTCCTGAAAATGACTCTATAGTCTGATCATTAGGCACTCTCATGGGTGGGAGGGAGATCTACACCATTGAAGAATAAAGTCTAGGAAAGGGTTCACAGGTGTGACTCCCAAGTAGAGGGAGGTCTAAATCCTACCCTCTCTTCAGCATTTCCTATTGGCTATCTTAAATGGCTCCCTTCTCATCTTACTGTCTTTTGTGAGTCCCATTCCTAGGTGTCTAACTGTTCTCATACACTGTACAGGGAGCCTGGATTCCTAACTCAGGGCTGTGGATTGCGTTAAGCAGCAGGACACTTAAAAGTCAGGCTTTGTAACATTGAGTCTGTCCTGTTTGTGAATGTAGCCCTCAGTAATTAGGATGCTTTTGAGAATGACATTTAGGCTCCTAAATCAGTTAGATGTTGCAATATGATGCCTAAATACCTTTAAAAATCTGGGCCTAAGCCAATAAGTTGACAGTATCTCTGTTTATCGCTATGATTTGTGATTTTGCATGTAAGACAGGTTTCAGAGTAACAGCCGTGTTAGTCTGTATTCACAAAAAGAAAAGGAGGACTTGTGGCACCTTAGAGACTAACCAATTTATTTGAGCATGAGCTTTCGTGAGCTACAGCTCACTTCATCGGATGCATACTGTGGAAATCGCAGAAGACATTATGTACACAGACACCATGAAACAATACCTCCTCCCACCCCACTCTCCTGCTGGTAATAGCTTATCTAAAGTGATCATCAAGTTGGGCCATTTCCAGCACAAATCCAGGTTTTCTCACCCTCCGCCCTCCCACAAACAAACTCACTCTCTTGCTGGTAATAGCCCATCCAATTGTGAAGACAGTGGTCACTTTGGATGGGCTATTACCAGCAAGAGAGTGAGTTTGTTTGTGGGAGGGCGGAGGGTGAGAAAACCTGGATTTGTGCTGGAAATGGCCCAACTTGATGATCACTTTAGATAAGCTATTACCAGCAGGAGAGTGGGGTGGGAGGAGGTATTGTTTCATGGTGTCTGTGTACATAATGTCTTCTGCGATTTCCACAGTATGCATCCGATGAAGTGAGCTGTAGCTCACGAAAGCTCATGCTCAAATAAATTGGTTAGTCTCTAAGGTGCCACAAGTCCTCCTTTTCTTTTTGCATGTAAGACATGTTTAGAACTTCAGAAGCATACAGATGGTATTTCACAGACACAGCATTTTATTTGTCATTTGTACATTTGGATATCTTAGTATACAATGCAACATTTTAATTTTAATTTTTTGGTTTTAAGATTTGCAGTTGACCTTGTGAAAGGAGATGGCAAACATTTTTCCCCTCTAGGTTCAGTCCTCTAAATTGCTGCTCTGAGATATGTGTATCTATTTCTTATGTGACTCCATTCTCCTAACTCAAAACTAATAAACTGCAGATTAAAAGGAAATAAATCAGTTCATAAACTGGAGGATTTTCTAGGTTTCTGATTAGCTTTACGAATCCCCCTTACTTATTGCATCCTTAAATATTGCATACTCTGCAAAAAAGCAATGACTTTTGCATTACAATAGATGATACTAGAGAACATACTGTAATATGATTTTTGTATAAATAGCTGACACTATTACTATTGGGTTTTTAAAATATTAACTAAAAATATTTTCCTTTAGATGATCTCAGTTATCATGGCTTCCCAGTATGAGTTCCCAATATTCATTAGGTTGGACAAATAACAATTTGTGTCACAGACAGATGGCAATCTCCACTGTAAATGTAGAAGCATGAGACAAAGACAATTATTCACATTTTGTGTCCAGTCCTTCAATCACAAAGAGTGTTCAGCAAATTCATTCCATTTATTTCCCAGGCAGACTGTAAGTATTTAGGTGAAATGTTGTGTACATGGAATGTCCTATTTGAATTTTGATTTTTCCCATTTACTGCAGTATTTTTAGCTCAGAGATAAATCTTAAGGCAGTCAATGAACTAGCATTTTGGTACAGTTATTTCAGAAATATTATTTTAATGTTCCAGATATAAAGGCCCAGATCATTCTCTCCTACTGTAGAGGCCTCCTTGGAGAGAAATTCTCCATGAAGATCCCCTCAGAGTTTCATCCCGTCCTCAGGGGATGAGTTTTGCTTCCTTCTGCGTCTTTTCCCCATCCAAAAACCTGTCATGGCCCTCCTCGCTTTGGCAGCACTGGTGATTCCTACTGGGGAGTGGAAAAGTTGATACAGCTCCAGGCTGTCTTATGTTTTCTGGGTAATCCCCTAAGGAGTGGGAAAGATTTTTTTTCCTTCAACCAGTCTTCCCATGACACATCCAGTCTCTGTCCTCTTCCCTTATGTGGACCCTGGAATGGTGCCACAGAAGTCACTGACCCTGCTCTTCCTGCGAGAGGCGGGCAAGATCTGTACTTGGTCATCTAGAAATGAAAGACTGTGTATAATTGTTCCATTCCCCTGAGCCTTCTCTTTGGATCCATGCTACTAGATTTTTCTCTGCCATTTCTTAAACAAAATTGTGCATTTTCAATATGGTAAATACTGCCATTCTTGTCAATTTGGAATGTTAGTCACTAGTCTTTCACACTATTTGGTTGATGGAAGCTTTAATTTTAACAGAATTGGGTCCATTTGATCAAAGGGTGCATATGTTGTCTATTATATATTTTAATGAATATGTTGGATTCCTATTTATTTATTTTACTATTTTAACAGAATGATCACCACAAAATTTCCACATTTAGAAAGAACATACAAAGGGCAAATACTTTACAGTAACTCATGCTATATCTCCATGTGTGCATGGTTCATATCATTACAATGAGAGCATAATGCAGCCCATAGGAAAATGTGACCTGACAGTAACTAACCCAAAAAATAGCAGATGGTACCAACTCAAGTGTGTGGTGATAGATGGTAAGCACCACAGATCCCTCTTGGAGAATACAGCCATACAAGCCATGGATCTGATCAGGCTGAAGTGTCAGACATTCATAGCTGCAGTGCAAGAAGCAAAAGGGGGAATTCCAAGGACAATGGAGATAATATTAAAAGCATACAGGCATGTTTTCAAAGGCCTGGGATACCCTGAAGGAAAACTACAACTAGAAGCAGACCCCACAGTGGAATGTGTATGCTTACCATGAAGGAAAATTCTCATAGTAATAAATAATCCAGTACGCAAGGAACTCAAAAGCCTATAGAGCAGTGTATCATAACTCCTATAGAGGCCATAGGTAAGCAGCATGGTGATGGTAAAAAAAGTCTTTTGGCAAATTATGTGTCTTCTACACAGAACCAATGCCATAGAACTGAGCATTAAAAAGATGCCACTATACACTGCCTATAATTTATGACATTTTGCCAGAACTCTCCAAAACCAAAATCTTTACAGACCTGTGGGGTGAGGAACAGGCTTGGCACATAAGCCCGGATAAAGAGTTCAGGATGCTGACAACCTTTGCAATACCATTTGTTTGCTGCAGAGGGCTGTGCATGCTGATGGGCATAATCCCAGGACTATATGTGCTCCAGATAAGTCTCACCCAACTGCTGGAAGGACTGTCTGGGGTGCAAATAACTGCAGATGATATCCTCAATGTAGGTGAAGGGCGCAATGATACAGAAGTTTACGAGATCATGTTAGAAAACTACAAGTTTTTCTGCAGGGATTCAAGGACAAGAACATAAAGCTCAACCCAGAGAAGACGTGACTCAAATAGCATGAGGGGACATACACTGGACATCTGCTCACAGCGGAGGGACTGAAAGGAGATCCCAGCAAGATCAAGGCAGTCAGAGATATGACATCTTCACTGCTAGAAAGTTTATCTTGATATTCAGTCTAATTCTTATGCGCAGTTGATCCCATTACTCCTAGTTAAATATCTAACTTGCATAACTACAAATGTTATTACTGGTCATAAAATTATCCAGCCCTTTTAAAATGCATTCACACTATTTATCTTTAGGGAGGAATAGTGGATATTCAAATATTGTTTTAAAATACAATTATTAGTCATTTTAAAGTCTGTGGGTATAAGTTTCTTTTTCAAAGAAGAGCTTGCAGTTTTCCTTCAATACTTGAGAGATCTTTAAATAGATTAACTCAATTTTATAAATTTTGGTGATTCAAGTGAAGTGAATGAGGGAAAAAGCTGAGAGAAATAATTGAATGTATCCATGATTATTAGGCATAGGACTTTGAGCAGGTAGTTTTCTCACAGAAATAGTTATTCAGCCAAATTGCACCACCATGTGTAAAAAACATCATTGCCTTTTATTACTTTGGACTTACAGATTTGGCACTGTTCTGTATGGAGGATTTGCTAAAAAGGGAGCTCTGGCAGGTGGGAATGTGGAGAAGAGACAGGCTGAAAGAGGGCAAACAGACCGCTACTGAGGTACAGCAATCTACAGGGGGAGGACCAGGACTGTGAGTAAGACTTGGCTGCGATCCCCCTGACTAAGGAGCGACAAATGAACTCTGAGGGTGAGCTGGGAAGCATCCCTGTCCTCAGCTGAAGCTCTGTACTCCCAAGACTGTGTCAGAAGGCTGGGGCCATGCTCCAAACTCAAGGGAAAACAGAGAAGATAGGAAACAGCCCAGGGGAGGCTGATCTGGAGTAGCACCCAGAAGGGATTGAGCCACCCCCATCCACCTTTTCCCCCTTAGGCCCTGGGCTAGGACCTGGTAGAGAGGGAGACCCTGGGTCCCCCCAGCCTTCCCTCTTCCCCTGGCCTGCTGAGAGATCCCAGGGGACTGGGGGTGCGGGAGGGACTGTGGCTAGGCTGCTGGGCCCCTGGACTGCCTGGAAGAGTTGCCTCAAGGCTTGGATATACTGTGTGACTGTAGCCTAACCACTAGACCTGCTGGCCCTCAAATGAGTGCCAATGAGGAGAGAGCTCCCAGGGCTTCCACCCCATCTTATCCACACCTCCTTTGTGAAAGTGGCACCTCTCCATACTTCTCAAATTGTAGCAATGGCTCCACTGTATTGTACAAAAGATTATAAACACACACACACACCTTGATTAATGCAGATATGATTTATTTTGCCTTTTAAATATTCAGACCATCAAACTACCACACATACACCTGACCGAGTTACTATTTTTAGCTGTATTATGCATCATACTGTCTTGAGAATGTGCTCTCCTTACACTAGAATAGACCACATTGGTTATCAACTCATCTGGAGGAGGGAAATCAGACCTGATCATCCATTCTCAAACTTTATCTTATTTTCTAAAGGCATATTATATTATGCCATTGTATAATGACTATAGATTAATGTTGCCAAAACCCTTTGAAGATGCAAAAAAAATGTTAACTATTAGTTTATCAGAGTAGCAGGATCTATGTCTCTGCATAGAAATGCAGGGCTCTTCTGTTAACGTATTCTATTGACAGGAATTAGAACACTCTATAAAGCTACTGACAAATTCTGCTCTCTCATTTTGCCAGGTGCGTTGTGTTAACTCTGAGATTGTAAAATGGCTCCCATTACTATGGTTTCTGAACAACTTATAATCTTTAATGTATTTAGTCTCAAAACACACCTAGAAAGTAAGTACTACCATCCCTATTTTACAGATGGAGAATGTAATTGTAAATGTGGAATCATTATTGGTCTTGTGTGTTTCTAGCAGGGTCCTGTAGGGACTATTTCTTGTCCCTAGGCCTATTTAACATTTTTATCAATGAACTGGAAGAAACATAACATCATCAGTGATAAACTTCGCAGTTGACAGAGATTGGAGAGGTAGTAAATAATGAAGACAACAGGTCACTGATACAGAGCAATCTCAATTGCTTGGTAAGCTGGATGCAAGCAAAAACATGCATTTAATATGCATATTCAATATGAATGAGACCAAGTGTAAAATTATACATCTAGAAAAAACAATGTAGGCCAGATTCTATGCTGGGAAGCAGTGACTCTGAAAAAGATTTGCGGATTATGGCAGATAAGCAGCTGAATATGAACTTTCCATGCAGTGCTATGGTCAAAAGTGCTTATGCGGTCCTTGGATGCACACACCTTGGGTAATCTTGAGTAGGAGTTGAGAGGTTATTTTATCTCTGTATTTGGCACTGATACAACCATTGCTGGAATACTGTGTCCAGTTCTGGTCTCCATAATTCAAATAGGATGTTGACAAATTAGAGAGGATTCAGAGAAGAGCCATGAGAATGAATGAAAGATTAGAAAACATGCCTTCTAGGGATAGACTCCAGGAGCTCAATCTATTTATTTTAGCAAAGAGAAGATTAAGAGGTGACGTGATTAAAGTCCATAAGTACCTACTTTGGGAGCAAAAATTGATAATGGTTCGTCAGTCTAACAGAGGAAGGTTAGAACACAATGCAATGGCTGGAAGTTGAAGCTAGACAAATTCAACTTGCTATAAGGTACACATTTTTCACAGTCAGGGTAATTAACCATTGAAACAACGCAATAAGGGTTGTGGTAGATTCTCCATCACTATCAATTTTCAAATCAAGATTGAATGTTTTTCTAAAATATATGTTCTGTTTCAAATAGGAATTAACTCAGAAGTTCTATGGCCTGTGTTATTCTTTGGTCCTTTCTGGTGTTAGAATCCACGAACTGAGATTCAGTGACTTATCCAAGATCTCACAGGAAGTTTGTGGAATAGCAGAATTCAAACCAAGTTCTCCCAGTTCACAGGCTAGTACCCTAACCACAGGACCATCCTTCCAGTCTAGGTCCTTATTTAGGATAGAAGACACGAGCAACTGACACAGAAAGGTCTAGCTGGAAACTTGAGGAAAAGTCAAGTTTGGGGACAAAATTTAGGCTCAGTTTGGGCTCTTATTATTTGAGTTACCACTAAACCGAATGTCGGGACAGGAGCAATTTAGGGCTTCTGCAGCATGCATCTAGTCACAATTACCATTATTACTGAAGATTAAATGGGTGAGGATATCACACACAATGGGACATACTATATTATCTATTTTTAATCACAACTCTCCATTGAGATCAGTGATACAATATGGACCATTATTCCTACATTCTTAATTTAGAACTTCCTTCAATATAAATATCTAAATGTAGTGATTAACATATATAATGTTTAAGATACCAATCTTTTTTTTTTAACCTCCATCTGGTTCTGTAAGAGGCCAGGCAGTTTCTTCTGGGTAGCCATGAGCCACACAGGGAATCTCTCCCACTGTTTTTCTTATACATAAACAAAACACGTTTTGTTATATAAATCTGGATCTTTGGTGTTTCTAGGGCCAATTCAATGTCCATTAAAGGACTCTCATTGGCTTCAGTGGCTACATGGATCAGATGTCTCATTTGTAACTACGACAAACTTTTTACATGTTAAACATATTACCAATATATGTTTCTTTGTTTTCTTTTACTCTTTTTATTTTTTTAATAAAAGGGGTTTTGTTCCACTAATCTGATTCTTTTGTCAACTACAGTTATATCACATAGTATATAAGTTTGTATGGGATCACTGAAACTTTGTGGAGCACAAATATGCATCTGGAACAGAAAGGATAATTTATGCCATAATGTTTATGTGAAAGCTAAATATGGCTCAAAATATTACACCTCCACTAATAACATTGTACCTTATTTTTAATACCTGTTATCAATATGTCACTTCTCTTAAACAAACTACTCCTTTGATATTATTAATACTTCAGTAGTACAGAATCTTTCTCTACAGAAGAAGAATTTCAGAGGCTAAAGATATTTTCTCTTTCTACTGAGCTTGTCAGTCTTGTTTTAATTTTGGATTTAAACACATTAATGCAAAGTACATTAGAACTGCTCCACTTGAAGATTAGGAGGATAGTAAAATTAGTTGAATGTCTCCTTGGAAACAAAGGTAAACAGTAATCAAAAATGTTTTGAAATAATCGTAATGGTGCATATTTATGAGATTCTCTGTTTTTCATGGCTCAAGTAGCAGGGGAGGCAGAGACAGATGAAGGTCAAAGTTAGAGAACTATATTTCATCTATGAAATGGGAGACTGTTAAGCCACAGAAGCAAAAAATGTCATCTTGACACCTGGATTTAAATATGTTCAGGTTGTTTATGAATATAAAGAACAGCAATAGGGCAACTCTGCAACTAGATGAAAGTGCTCCCTCACTTTAAGGTTACGTTTTGTGTCGGATTTTCTACTGGGCTCTTCATTCCATTATCCTCTATTATAAATTCACCCACCTTTAAGCAAGTTGTCAAGGTTCCTCCCCACTCTGAACTCTAGGGTACAGATGTGAGGACCTGCATGGAAACCTCCTAAGCTTACTTCTACCAGCTTAGGTTAAAACTTCCCCAAAGTACAAATTAATTTTATCCTTTGTCCTTGGAATATCCCCTGCCACCACCAAACTCTAACTGGGTTTACTGGGAAACGAAGTTTGGACAGGTCTTTCCCCCCAAAATCCTCCCAACCCTTGCACCCCACTTCCTGGGAAAGGTTTGGTAAAAATCCTCACCAATTTGCATAGGTGACCACAGACCCAAACCCTTGGATCTGAGAACAATGAAAAAGCATTCAGTTTTCTTACAAGAAGACTTTTAATAGAAATAGAAGTAAATAGAAGTAAAGGAATCACCTCTGTAAAATCAGGATGGTAGATACCTTACAGGGTAATTAAGTTCAAAACATAGAGACTCCCTCTAGGCAAAACCTTAAGTTACAAAAAAGACACACAGACAGAAACAGTCATTCTATTCAGCACAGTTCTTTTCTCAGCCATTTAAAGAAATCATAATCTAACACATACCTAGCTAGATTACTTACTAAAAGTTCTAAGACCCCATTCCTGTTCTATCCCCGGCAAAAACAGCATATAGACAGACACAGACCCTTTGTTTCTCTCCCTCCTCCCAGCTTTTGAAAGTATCTTGTCTCCTCATTGGTCATTTTGATCAGGTGCCAGCGAGGTTACCTTTAGCTTCTTAACCCTTTACAGGTGAGAGGATTTTTCCTCTGGCCAGGAGGGATTTTAAAGGGGTTTACCCTTCCCTTCATATTTATGACACAAGTATATATTGTAATGGGTTGGACTGCAAGCAAGTGTGCTTTATGACAGAGGCTGGGGGAATAGGTATTGAAACAAAGTATTCTTGCAGTGGATGGTGCCATCTCTCACTAGCGCTGGCGGGCACTGGGCATTGCAGTGTGAGTGGCTCTAGCTACATTAAAGAGGGGTTGGGTTTTTGTTTTTGTTTTTGTTTTACTTTTCAGACAATGTGGTCTCTCCTCATTCCATATCCCTGATGTTACAGTAGTGTCAGAATCATGGAATAGTGTTGATTATCACAAGTAGAGCTACTTAAAACTCCTGTTCTGCGGGAAATTCTGATACTTTTATTTTTTTCTTTCAATTGGAACAAACCAAAAAA